>NW_021632837.1:0-600000 GCF_004799145.2 Neltuma alba | reverse complement strand
ATACTATTGCGGGAAATGACACAAACCAGGTACGCCCACAGCCTGGTGTCGGATTTATGGTTTGGTGGGTGATGCTATCGAAGTGACTATATAAATACATATATATATAAAGATTAAGACTTCTTGCGTTTATCATCCTCAATCATCACTACTTATAAAAATGGCCGACGCTACTGATTATAACAAAAGAGGTGACACAAGCAAAGCAAAATCGCATTGTTCAAAGTCCACGTCGACGTGTGTTCCTCGCGATGCGCATTGCGCCTGCCCATGGACCTTCATTTTAAGCTTAATTCACTGCAAGATGAGAACAAAGGCCCAAATACGAGCAATCAAAGAATTTTCTTTCTTCCCCTCTCTGCCCCCAGCTAATAGCATATAGAGCTTGTTATATTTTCAAACCCAATGAAGTGCTGTATGATTCGTGCTCGGTGAGTATGGGAGACACAGGGAGTTGCAGCGACAACGGTCAGAATTTATGGTGGAATACTAGTCGAAAGCAGAGTCAAAAGGTTGAAGTTTACAACGAGGTTCTTAGTAGACTCAAGGAATTGAATGTCCCGGAGGCTGCGATTCCTGGCTTTGAAGATGAGCTCTGGACGCATTTCTATCGACTTCCAGCCGGGTACTTCTAACTGTTTTTTTTGTCGCTCACTCTGTTTCAGAGACCAGAAACAAGTATTGATCCTTTGATGTAAGACTCAGAATTCTGATTTCCTTTCTTTGTTTCTTTTTGGGTTTTCAAGCTCTTTATATCTTCCCGGGATACATGGGAATGGTTATTACTTGTTCATCTTTGCTTTATGATTGCTTTCTTAAATCAACCAAGACATGCATGTCTGTTGAATTCTATCGTCGGTGCAAGGAGCCTTTTGTAATTGCAAGTACACATGCGATAGGTATGCTGTGGATGTGAACGTGGAGAGAGCTCAAGATGTCATTATGCATAAAAGGTTGCTGCATATGGCACATGATCCTGCTACCAGACCTGCTGTTGAAGTCCGTCTAGTTCAGGTAATTTATATTTATATGAAAAATCGTAGCAGGTGAAGTTTAGCCCTCGATACTTGTACCGTTTTCTGTTTCATCTACGCCTCGCTGTGCTAGCAACTAATCATCTCGTCGCAGCATCTTTGATAGAGACATAGAGTTGTCTATACCGTGTTTTCAATTTCAATCGGTTCTATTCTCTTGAGCTTAGACCTTCCCTACTAATAAAGAGTAGATTAGTCGGGAAAGAAAGAAAAAGAAAACTAGCAGCCTGCTTCTTGTGTGGATAGATTGTGACATTTTTTTAAACTGACAAATCAGTTTCCCTTCTGCAACTCTGTTTTGGTTACTTATGATTAGTACGAGTCACACATTTCCGTTTATGGGGATTGCCATTTTCTGAACTTTGTAGAATAGTGGTAGTATCTAGACAAGTAATTTCTTCATTTGACCAGGATATGGGAACTTTGCCGGTACCTGCATTAGCAAACTGATTTGCTAGATCTTGGCAACATATCTGTTATGCAGGTTCGGTTTGCTTCTGGTATGAATTCTAGTGATTCTCTTCATTCAAACGCACAAAGAAAAGTCAGTCATCAAGAGTTTCATATCACAGGCAACACGAGGCATGGTTCTTTGAATATATTTACTGAATCGCTAAATATGTTTGCTTGGCCTTGTCCTTTTCCTCCTATACTTTCCTGCATTATTCATACTCACTCTCGTTTTCATGGTTTTCAGCATTCATCCTGCTCCGGCCTTTGGTTCCTCAGCTAACTTTGAACTTGCTCTTGAAGTAAGCCAGTTAAAAGTTCAATCTAGTAGTGGCAATTCGAAATCCTATACACAATATTCCCGGTAAAACTTTGATGATGAATGTATCCTTCGAAATTCTTTTACCTATTCGTTCGATGAACATCACAAGTTCTGCTCCTTTCTAATATTTATTTTAGAGTCTTCATATTATTATTTTGATTGCTTGCAACACTTATGGCTGTTTACCAGTTTCTTAAAATTATTGAATGAAATGGCAGACCAATGCATGAGATCACTATATCAACAAATGACAAGCCAAAACTTCTCAGTCAGGTAGCTGAGCTCAACTGCTCTGCAAATATTTCTTAGCTTGCATGTGAAATCGGTATTTTCTATTCATGCAGTGTCCTAACAATTACCTGCTAGTTTCTTAATTTTTGGAGCGTGTTCAAAGTTTTAGATCGTTGATATGATTAAGATTTAAAATTCTCATTTTTAATTATCTTCCGATGTTTCGTGTTATGCATCTTTCTGTATCAGCATATGTATGTGTGCATTCATTATAGGTTTCTGAGACGATTAAAATAATTTCAGCAATATCATTACATGGCTATGATATTATACTTTTCAACAAGAGAATAAATAAGGTAGATGTAATATCACTCAATTAGTAGAATAAGATGTGAGTGATAAATTCTCGAGTTTAACTTTCATTCCTTCCCACCATGCAAGCAATTATGCCTTGCAGTTGACTTCCCTGCTGTCTGAAACTGGGCTGAATATCCAAGAAGCACATGCCTTTTCAACATCGGACGGTTATTCATTGGATGTTTTTGTTGTTGATGGTTGGCCTGTTGAGGTACTTCCCTTCTTTTTCTTGTCTGTATCGTATTAGCTTAATCTATTGAAAACTGACTGGGAAGAAATTTAGCTCGTCTTGCTAAACTGAGACTCTAAGAGCGTCCTTTTCTACAATCATAGCCATTCATTTTAAATCAAATGTATTTATCAGTCTTCCAGTTTTTCAATTTACTAGAACTTGATCACAATTTACTATTGAACTCATTTTCATTCCTTTCTATTTATTAAAAGCTACTTGAATAGTTTACATCCTTAAACTTGTAGGATACTGAGAAGCTTAAACATATGCTGACAAAAAAAATTCAGAAACTTGAGGTAGGCTCTTCAAGTCCCACTTGTTACTGCATGAATCTCAACAAAGACGTGATCAATTTTTTCGACACGTTTGATTATAAGGAGAAATTTTTCTTCTTCTTATTTTCACATAAATTGGGTGGAACTATTGGGAAATATATATTTATATATATAAAACTTTTCGAATCAATTTCAGCCTTTCTGTACTTAATTGGAAATTGATTGTTACCTGCATGTCTTCCCCCACCATTTTTCTTTTATTAGAGGAGCGCCCTTACTAAGTTGGATGTTTTGGGTGAAAATCCAGCAGCAGCCTTCCTTCAAGAAAATTGGCAGTCAAACTGCACAGCAAGAACAAATGAGGATCAATTTTATCTCTAATGATGTGAATCTACCTTTTTGTGGAAGTGTTGCCTGGGAAATTGATGCAAGCTGTTTGAAATATGAAAGCAAAATTGCATCTGGACCTTTCTTTGATATGTGAGTAATGTTCTATCATTTGGATGATGTGTTTCAGAGTCAATACATGTTGAATGACCCGTTAGTTGACACAGGTATAAAGGTGTTTTCTGTAACCAAGAAGTAGCTATCAAAGTTCTCAAGACTGAGAATCTGAATGAAAATATACAAAGGGAGTTTTCTCAAGAGATCAATATTCTGAGGTTTGTTACATCACAACTCTCCCACCAGAGATGCACAAACAAAGACGCGTCTGTTATCTTCTATTAAAATTATTATAGGTCACCTTTTCCTTGGGCTGCCTTTCTGCGAAGTGAAAATATGTAATCAGTAGCTTATTCATGGGAATGTTAATGGTTCTCTTTTCAAATTGTGCCTTGCAGTAAATTGTGTCACAAGAATGTTGTCAAATTTGTGGGGGCTAGTACAAAACTTCCAGACCTATTCATTGTCACGGGTAAAAGTTTGTGTTAATGGATTAATTTGACAGTATATAATTATAACTGATGTGGATCAAATGCATTGCATGAAATTTGAAAAATGAAGTGTATTATTCATAATTTATGAACAATGATACTCGTTAGAGCTATTATGTGATATGTAGATTAAATTGATCGAAGGGCCAATTTAATAGGTGAAGTATTGTCAAATTCAGTACAATAACTACATAAAACTCTTTCTTTTCCTTTAGAATACATGTTCGGTGGAAGTCTGTATGAGTTTCTGCATACACAGAAGGCTGTGCTTACTCTTCCATCTTTGCTCAGAGTAGCAACCGATGTTTGTGAAGGAATGAAATATTTGCATCAGAATGACATCATACACAGGGACCTCAAAACTGCGAATCTTTTGATGGATGAGAATAGGGTAATTGATTATATTTTGTGCCATCTGCTTTGGAATTTGATTAGGCTTTTTTTTTTTGGGGGGGTTCTAATAGTGATTACTTAAACATCCTAGCAAGGATTCCACTGTTTTACTTCTCTGGGATGCTGTCAAACAGGTAGTGAAGGTTGCTGATTTTGGTGTGGCAAGGGTGGAAGATCAGTCAGGCATTATGACTGCGGAAACTGGAACTTATAGATGGATGGCTCCGGAGGTGTGCCTCAAACATAAGTAGAATGTATAGTGCTTCCTGATTGTTTCTTTAGTGTTATCAGATGCCACTATCATCATCATCATCATCATCATTATTTTGCTTTAAGGGAACTATGCCTCTTTGTTTAATCTAAGGATAGTGAAGTGAGACTTGAGAATTGAGAGCACTGAAGGTGGCGGTGTGTGTTCCTGAGACAACGTTGACTGAACATAACAGCGCTTTGGTGGAAAGCTAGTTTAGTTTTCGTGACTGTTTACTTGTTTGGGCTGCTTTTGCATATTGCAAAAGGGTAATAAAAATGTTGAAGTGTTTTAAATAGAAGACAAGAGCGGACTGCAAGGGTATGCCCTTCCTCTCACAATTTATTCTCTTATGCCGGCTGAACCCAAAAAAACTTGCATGGCTTTTAGAGGAAGTAGGAAGTGATATACCGGTGCTTTAACCGCACGATAAATTGATTATAATAACGTGATTTGCTTGATATATGGAAGGTTATTGAGCACAAACCCTATAATCACAAAGCCGATGTGTTCAGCTTCGGAATTACGCTGTGGGAACTGCTCACAGGAAAGGTAATGATGATCTTTGCATTACTTCTCCCATAATAGATTCTCCAATAATTGGGGTTGGACTTGCTTTGACTCCTATTATCCATGCTTTTGTGACTGAAGCAGCTTCCACATGAGCATCTGTCCCCATTGCAAGCAGCAGTTGGAGTGGTCCACAAGGTATTTTATTCTTTGACAACATCTGCACCTATCCCTTATCCGTTTCTTTTCTGCGTGGACCGGTGGGGATGCTCTGACATGCGAATACGCATGTCTGTGATTTAATAAAGCTTCCAAGACATAAAGATATTTTCTGGTATTGTGAATTGCAGGGGTTGAGACCCAACATTCCGAGGCACACGCATCCAGTGTTGATAGAGTTGATGAGCCGTTGCTGGCACCAAGACCCTTCCTTGAGACCCGAATTCTCAGAAATTCTGGAATTTCTGCACCATTTTTCCCATAATGTATGTAGGGACATTAATTGTACACCTCCGTTTATTTATTTTATTTCAAGACGTTCAATTTGTTTGCGTCTAAACAAGAATTATGTGCGAACAGGTTGGAGGCGAAGTTGCCACTGACGCCATAAGAGACAACGTATAAATGTGTCTACTCTGTCGGTTACGAAATGATGCCAGGCGGCAGGCACGGTGTACGGATACTGTATGGTACTAGTATACTGCTTGAATTGCCCCAAGCCCCAGTGGACCTTTTTTTTCCAAACACTTTCTCTGTTTTCTTTTCCTTTTTTGTTTTTTGGCCTTTTTTGGGGTTGAACCATGTGGATCCGAAAGGGCGGCAATGCTGTAATTTTCTGTGATCAATCGACGAGGATCGTGGCCCCAAAAACCTGCCAGAATCGTTCATTAATTCGGACTTGGATTCTCCCCACTTCCTTCCCATCCTCTTCCCCTCCATTACCCTTCTTTTCTCTTCACAACCATTAGATTAAAATTCCAATAGTCCAGATTTAACATCTTATAAAAATAATATTATTAAAAAAATAAATAAATAAATTTAAACTGTTAAAATCTGGTCTGAACAGTTTACAATTGTAATAAAAAAATTAAAAAAAATTTGCTCTATAATAACAGTATGTAGTTATGAACTGTTCAGATTAGATTTTAACAGTTTAAATTTATTTATCTATTTTTTATCATAATATTTATCTTTATAAAATGTTATAAAATATTAAATCTGGACCATTGGAGTTTTGATCCAATGGTTGTGAAGAGAAAAGGATGGTAGTGGAGGGGAAGAGGATGGGAAGGGTAGTGGAGAGAATCTGATTCCCATTAATTCAGTCTTGAAGATCGAGGGATGAAATGGAATGCGGTAACAGTGATCAACTCTAGTCCGTTGATGGTTTTACAGAGCTGACCGATGCACTTTTTTTTTGGCAATAATTAACTAATATGTGTGTCTGTGTTTTCACAAAATTTGATAAATGTTTAATGAAATAAACACAATTGTTTATTAAAATTATATACCTCTGATAGTATTTAAAACTTATAAATTTCTATATTTGTATTTTAGGACAAAAATATTAATTTTATAGTTATTCTAATTCAAAAGAAGTATGCATTTCTTCCGTTTAAAAAGAATAATCCTATTGGTCATTCTCTTTAATTCTCCCTTTAAATTACTCCTCCCGTGCTTAATTAATGTAGGATCTAATTAAAAAGTTTATGTTAGTTCTATATGTAAGATCCATTTTCTATGCTTATCAATTTTTTCCTAAATTAACTCTATTGATATTCTCTCAATAATAATCACGTAAGAGAGGAAGAGAGGAAGAGAGAAAATTTAAAAAAATGCTTATAGTATTTTAAAAAAATATAATTGTGGCCTCTTGGGAGAATTGATGAGTGCATCAAAGATGCACTTGCTAGTACTAGTACGTTGGAGAATTCTTAATTGGTTAGTTTAAATAGCTCCGGATTGTGGAACAAAGGAGTATCTCGGACCTACACCGACTAGACATATATCTATCTTATCTATTTGTTTTTCTAAATTATACTATTCTACTCTTGGCAGAGTAAGTAAAGTACTAGTAGCATAGCAAAAATACCTTCCATCTTCAAAAGATCTCAATATATATATATATACACGAAACCCTTTTTTGAAATTAGACTATTCTTTGAGTCCAACTAATTCAGATTATTCCAATATTTGTAGTTTGTGGCTCTCGAATATCCAACTGATTAATTAATTTTTTATAACGTATTCCATTTTTCTGGGTCAAATGATATGACCAAATTACCGGTGAAAAATCCACTTTAGAGCTCGTTTCAAAACAGGATGACTAATCAACCAATTTTGGAGTAAACGTTTTCTCCTTTTTGTTTTGCACATTAAAAAAAAGAAGAATAGGAACGAAAAAAAACAAAAGAATAGAATACAATTTTCCTCGATTCATTCTTCCATGAATTGCTTAAAACAAAACTTTATATTATATTAACTAATTTAATTAATATTTTTAACTTACTCAAATTAGTTAATTAGGTGTGGTGTTTTTTTTTTTTGAACACAGTTGAAGTATAGAAAACTCAAAATTACCGAATTGGTAACGAAAATGAAATGGACCGGACAAGCAGCTAGAGAGCCAATAAATCAGACCCTTTAAGAGCGAGACCCAACCAACCAGACCCTTTTAAGGGCGCAAGGGATAGGATAAAGCCCGAGGATCAGGTTCTGCTGGTTCACTTTTATGGTGGAAAATTTCACAAATACGCTTACAGGAGAAGGAAAGAAGCAAGACTCATAGCAATAGAGGCGTTCTGCTTCGAGGTTAGAAATGGCGACGCCAGCGAAAGTGTACGGACCAACATTATCCACTGCTGTGTCAAGGGTCTTGGCGTGTCTCGTTGAGAAGGACGTCCAATTCCAGCTTATTCCTCTGAACATGTCCAAAGGGGAGCATAAGAAGCCCGATTTCCTCAAGATTCATGTATTTTCTTTGGCATTTCTTTGATCTTGCATTTTTGCTTGCCTTTTCACTGATTTTGCCGTCTCAATTGATTGATGATGCCCCCAGCCCTTTGGTCAAGTACCGGCATTTGAAGATGAGAGCATTTCCCTCTTCGGTAAGTGCATCGAGTTCTTTTATCTTCTCTGTATTCTCTAATTCGTTGCCTGCGTAGTTATTTCGAGTCCCATAAATTCAGAGTCGAGAGCGATATGCCGGTACATTTGCGAGAAACATCCGGAGAAGGGAAACAAGGCACTGTACGGCACGAACCCGTTGGCGAAGGCGTCCATAGATCAGTGGTTAGAGGCGGAAGGACAGAGTTTCAACCCACCCTCCTCAGTTCTGGTGTTTCAGCTCGCATTTGCTCCTCGAATGAAGATCAAACAAGACGAGGGAGCCATCAATCTCAACGGAGAAAAACTAGCCAAAGTGCTCGATGTGTACGATAGGAGGCTAGGGGAGAGTCGTTTCTTGGCCGGCGACGAATTTTCTCTGGCGGACCTCTCTCACCTTCCCAACACACAATACTTGATGAGCACTGAGAAAGGCGAGCTGTTCACTTCCAGGAAGAACGTATCCAGGTGGTGGTCTGAGATTTCCACTCGAGATTCCTGGAAACAAGTGGTTGATATGCAGAAAAATAAAAATTGATGGTGATCTGAGGTGCGTTCTGTTTATTTCCCTTGTCCAGCAACGGGGACTGGCTTCGCCTGAATTCTCAATCAAGTTGTTTGCTTGGTAAGATGACCAATAAATTTCATCCTGCATATGTGGATTGTGGGGTAACATGTTGTGGCGTCTGTTTGCTGTGGTGTTAAGATGCATGGCTTCTAAATCTATCGAATCTTCTAATAAAAAGTGTTATCTATGTGCCGTCTCACCACAGGAGTCTCGTCTTTTTCTTTTTTCTGGTTTTCTTCCACCAGATGGATTCCATTGTCCAGACGATTCACTTCACGAACGCTCCGCCCAGCAAGGCAATAACGCAACCAATTTGCTTCGCATTGCATTTCTGATTATCTAATAACTATACTCCGCTTTATTCGGTTTCATCTATTCATTTTCAGTGAACTGTTTTCTTGAATTCCAGTCAACTTCCAGCCGGTAGATCAATTCAAATATAATTGAAGTCTACCAGAAAGCCAAACTATTTTAAGTGATGACTGATGCGCCGTGAGCCGTGCTTCTTCCTTTTTGTCGTTTTTTTTTTTTTTGAAATAATACTGAATAGCAATACTTAACAAAAACAATCACTAATACAAATACAAAGGAACTAAACTTGATCAAGATCTACCCTTTTGATTTAAGATAGAAATTAATCAAAGATACAAAAAAAAATTTCTAACCTATGAGTAGCTTTTGTTAAACTATCAACATCAAATATATGACACCTATTCACATCTAATTAAGACTTGCCAGTTCATACTGAATACAGCCCCAGTATGACATATAATATCTAAACGGGTGTGCTGCGTTACAACCACGAATACAAAAATTAATGCGGTGCCTTCAACTCCTATAAAGTGTGGACCCATGTAGTGTTTTAGTAAATTTGGTGAGGGAAAAAAAACGGCTTTTCAAAAGAATATAAAGTTGATATGAATGATCAAATTTTGAATGTGCTAAAAAATACCATGGTATTAAAAAGTGCGAATAGATAACGCTTCAAAACCTTCTGATGAACATGCACATCCTTTTTTTTTTGTGAGTAAATGTTAAATAATCAATCTCGTAAATATTGCGATGGTGTTGTGTTAAAATAGATGTGACGGTGCCTTTGAAGACATTCGATAAAAATTACTTATACAGATAAAAAAAATTAAAAAAAATGTAAACATAACAAATAAATTACATATATCATAATTTCCCAATTTAAATAATTTAAATTTGTTTAACTTGACCTATAAGATTTAGATAAAGCATGCTGCTTGAAAGTTTTCTCTTAAAAATCACTTCTCAATATCTGGTAAAAAAAATATATATATATATCAATCTATCGACTAAAATAAATCAGGGTTTTTTTTTCCTTTTTTTGCCAAAGCAAGTATATTTCATTAGTTAAAAATAGCTAATAAGATGTGAATTTCAAACGTATAATTAAACAAATGCTTATACAAAAACAATTTATTTAATCGGAATAACAAAGAATAGGAAGTAAACAATACTACATCCGGTCCTTAATATAAAATCTTGCTTAGCTTTTATTTTGGTCTTAAATATAAGACCCCAATCCACTTTGTCTCTCATATTTATACATTTTTTTTCCAAAGTAGCTTTTTTAATAATGATAGTTCTAGTCAATACACCTGATTAGTAAGGATATTTTAGAAAAAACAACACCTATTTAGGACAAATAACTAACTCAAGTTATTTTCTTAATCTCCTCAAATTAATTAACTAACTCTTATAATTAGGACCGGAGGTAGTATATGGCAATAAAAAATAAATGAAAACTGAATACTCTTCTGGTTCTTAACATAAGACTTATTTAACTAATTTGATTAGATTAAAAAAGTTAGGTAAGTTAGTTAATTATAAAAATGTGACATGTTTTTCCCAAAATACCATAATCATCTTTCTTAATACCCCCTTCCTCTTTTACTTGATTATAGTTGAAAGAATATCCATAGGAGTAATTTAGAGAAAACTAATAATAAATATGAGAAATGGGTCTTATATTTAAAATGAAAACTAACTCAATAATTGAGTCTTATATTAAGGACCGGAAGAGTACATGTTTTTGTTTTTGGTTGATACAAAGTGGGCTAAGCCCAAAATAAGCAATTAAAGACACGTCTTGGTACTCCCACTCCCTCCGGGATCTCTCACACAGCGCACGGAGGCGTAATAAGTTTTCAAACAATTTATAATCACATATATTAATGATTTAAATTTTGAAATATATAATTCTGTCATATATAAGTATTACTGTGTGTATATATATATTAAATATAATTACATATATAAATTCTGGATAGGGCTAAATGCACAGAGCAGCATATCCCGCATGATACCCGACATTTGGCTCTGTTCTAAAATGCCCACTTATGTTTGGGCTGCTTTTTCAAAACTGGGTCAGGCATAATTTTACCGGATTCGAGTGAATATTATGAGCTTTTGGGCATCACAAACACTCCTAATGTGAGGCTTAACAAGTGATTTAAATTATTGACGTTTGGAGATGAACTTGCCCTCCGCGAGTTGGTGACCTCGATAAAAGTTCTCTGAAATCCAATAATTATAAAAGCAATGAGCGAACCTTGTGACAAGTAAAAGAAAACAGGGACGCACATTGCGTGAGGTGCAAAAAATAAAAAAGAGAGAGAGCACACCTAGTCATGTGGCGAGGC
This sequence comes from Neltuma alba, assembly GCF_004799145.2. Lineage (NCBI taxonomy): Eukaryota > Viridiplantae > Streptophyta > Magnoliopsida > Fabales > Fabaceae > Neltuma > Neltuma alba. The sequence goes on along the minus strand of NW_021632837.1, from coordinate 588,669 downwards.
TCGTAGGCAAATGGGAACAAATCAAAGCCAGCAAATTGCAACTGGACTCTATATCTCATGTACTTTCCCGACAGCTACAAACTATGTTTCAAAACTATTAATAACATACATAGGCCTTCATATTGGGCTCATCCTATCACCCTTCTTATTCAACCTGCAACAATCCATAGATTCAAATTATAGCGCTATTCGAAACTTCAAGTCGTTTTTTTTTTTAAAAAAAAAAAAGATTCAAAACGCAAGATAAGAATCCGCGAAAAGTAGAACCCAAAACTCGTTTGTTTTTTTTCCAATAATAAGAAAATAAAACTAGTTTATAAGCCTGAAATCTTCTAATTTATATCCACGTATAATGTAAAATTTCTAATCTGTATTATCAGTAAATCAATTTCATAGATGCTGGTCTCCAACGATCCGCTCTAAATACTGCATCAAGCAATGTATCATCCTAATTATTACTACTATTTTGCTGTTAGCTCGATCGGTCTTTCCATACTCGCTTCTGTTGTTATCCTGACGTACTTATTTTCACAAACGTCGGGATTTGACATATCACAGCATGTGATAATTATCTTCTATAACTGTAATCGTAATCAGGAAAGTAGGATACCTAATCAAGCGAGGTAAATAATAATATTGCGGAGGAAAAAGTAAATACGTGAATAACGGGTGGGTGGTGCCGTAACGCAGGGAAGCAGTAAATTAGGGTGTGTTCGTGAGAACTGAGAAGGGATCAAGGGTGGGCCGATTCACGCGGGATGCACGTGCACTCATCACCCCGTACTTCTACTACTAACCCTCCCTCCCCACACCAACACACATTCTAACCCCAAATTCTCTGCCTTCTCTGCTCCTCTTCCCTACATGGACTCCCTCGCTCTCTTCTGTACCGGCGCTCTCCTCGCCGGCGGCCTCTACTGGTTCGTCTGCATTCTCGGCCCTGCCGAACAAAAGGGTAAACGCGCCGTCGATCTATCTGGTGGCTCCATCTCCGCCGAGAAAGTCCAAGATAAATATAAACAGTACTGGTCCTTCTTCCGCCGCCCAAAGGAGATCGAAACCGCCGAGAAAGTCCCCGACTTTGTTGATACTTTCTACAATTTAGTCACCGATATTTACGAGTGGGGCTGGGGCCAGTCCTTCCACTTCTCTCCCTCCATCCCCGGTAAATCCCATCGCGATGCCACGCGGCTCCACGAGCAGATGGCCGTTGATCTCATCGATGTCAAACCCGGCGATCGAATTCTGGACGTTGGATGCGGTGTGGGTGGGCCCATGCGAGCTATCGCCGCCCACTCGCGTGCCAAAGTCGTTGGCATCACCATCAACGAGTACCAAGTGAATCGCGCCCGGTTGCATAACAAGAAGGCGGGACTGGACTCTCTATGCGAGGTTGTGTGCGGCAATTTCCTGGAGATGCCCTTCGACGATAACAGCTTCGACGGCGCGTACTCTATCGAGGCAACATGTCACGCGCCGAAGCTGGAGGAGGTATACGCAGAAATCTATCGGGTGCTGAAGCCGGGGGCTCTCTATGTTTCCTACGAATGGGTGACGACGGACAAGTACAGAGCGGAGAACCCCGAGCACGTCGAGATAATACAAGGGATTGAGAGAGGGGATGCTCTGCCGGGGCTGAGAGGCCACGCGGACATCGCAGAGACGGCGCGTAAGGTGGGGTTCGAGGTGGTGAAGGAGCGGGATCTAGCGAAGCCACCGGCCCAGCCGTGGTGGGCGAGGCTGAAGATGGGGAGGATTGCGTACTGGCGAAACCACATTGTCATCACGCTGCTGGCCGCATTGGGAATAGCACCCCAAGGAACTGTGGACGTTCATGAGATGCTATTCAAGACGGCCGACTATTTGACCAGAGGGGGCGAGACCGGAATTTTCTCCCCTATGCACATGGTCCTCTGCAGAAAGCCCCGCTCCCCCGGTTCCCAGTCCTGATGAGGTAAACCCATCATTCGCCCAGCCCTATTCTAGCTTTTCGCCCTTTTTTTTTTTTTTTTCATTTTAAATTATTACTATGACGAACTCGGTGTAATTTTGTTCTTGGAATTTGTACTTTAGATTCCGAAATTTTCTGCTCAAGCGGTATAGTGTTAATTGCAATGTCTGTTATTGGATCCTAGTTAGCAGAAAGAAAGGATGATAAGGAGAGTTTGGAATTTGTTTTAAAAGCGCCCATCTATGTTGTTGGCTGATTGATTCTCAGGCATGAGGAAATTTTTTTTTTGGTGGGGTTTTTTTTTGGGGGGGGGGATTCCTGTTTTAATTAATATTGACTGATGTTGATGGAGAGAATAAGGGGGGTGGGGGGATTTAGTGGGAATCGAATTGAATGTACAGTGAGGGGAATGGCGATGGGGGGAATTGGATCTGGCGACGGCGAGGGAAGGGAGAGGAGTGGGAGGAGGAGCGCACATGAGTGACAGACGTGATGGATCTTAGCGCGAGAGAGGGCTTAGGTGGCAGCCACTAGCACACCACTTTATGCTGCTTACGTTCAGATTGTGGATTGGGGATATTTATTATTCCAGCCTCCTGAGTCCTGCCTCCATCTCCGTCGTCTTATTATTTTTAAAAGAGAAAAAAAGAGTTAAGATTCACGGCATTATTCGTTGATATAAAAATATTAGGGGCATAAATGGGACGCCCCCTATGTCCCCACCCCGTCCTGCTTGCTTTGGATCTGTCAATGCTGGTGTCCCTTGTCATGTTTCCCGTGACCTGTCCTCGGCTAATGGTATCTTTCCCCCCCAAATAATCCTTAGCCACCCGCTTTGTTCTCCTTCCACGGATCCCTCTCAAAGATCTTTTCGTTTCTTCTGTGTGGATTAAGCGGATCCCTTCCCGAAAGATCTCCTTCTTTTGTGCTCTAACATCACATGTTCCCCCACATTTTTTCCTTTCAATGGGATATTATTATAGTCTAGTAGGCGGTGGCCAAACCCTACACGGGCTCCTTCGCCATTCTATAAGCTGCCAAGCTTGCGGCTGTCCATCGCCAATATATCCTTAATTCCCTCACTCCCCCCTCCAACCTCGCATTCACCGCCCCCCCCCCCCTTCCTTCCGGTGGCCTCTCGTGCCTTGTCTTACTTGTGCTTACAACCTCCGTTTATGTCCTTTGGGGTTTTCTTTTACCCAAATACAATGTTATAAATAAATAAATAAAAAATTAATGCGACCACCGAATGGACAAATGTGAAAAATTGGAATCGTCTCATTTATTCCTTTAGTCTTGCTACGTCCAACAAATTTTAACCCTCAATCACTGATTTGAATGCATGTTTCAAACGTTAGTAGCGAAATTACAAATGAAAAGGCAGGAGGGGGCTGTAATTTTTTGCCCCGTCATATGCTTTGGAATGTTTTGAATCTTAGTGCGAACAGTCAGTCAGTCACAGAAACAACCTTTCTACGGACAAATGCATATGCAACAAAAGGGAATTCGCTCCGTTGTTACGTTACAAACCGCGAAGAGATATCGAATATTCTGGCACTGAAGTTAACTTGCTTGACCATGAATGTCACTGAGAAGTGGGAATCCGTATTAATTATATTATTTCTTGCGATTGCTTTTGGAGAATGGTATGAGTCAATCAACACTTCGGCATCTTATTGAACGAAAACGGTCATCATATCCAATTTCTGTTGTTATTAAATGGAGGAAAACAAAGGATTTCGAGCCAGGGTCCTCAACCGAAAAAAAAAAAAAAAAAACGAATTGTGGGCGCAGTGGTAAAGTATCTCGGGGAAAAGAGGGCTGTTCCCGATCACCGAGTTCCACGCTTTGAGAAATCAGGTCGGAGCTACGGCCCAAAGAAGTCAGCAATCTTATAGCCCAACTTCAGATATGATTTGCGGGAAAAAATCTGCGAAAATTGCCAAGAAAAAAAAAAATCCAAGCAGCAGCGGGGCGCGTGAACAATATGAACCACACGCCTGGACAGCGGATGTGATTTTTGAGCCGGGGCGAGGCAAGACGGCAGTAGTCGTGCTTCTTCCATTGCTGTTCCTGAACGTGGCTTGTACTCGGAGGGCCAAGTAATTAGCCGCCGCCACCGCATCTCGAACCATTCTTCTATGGCTTCCATCACCAATTTCGCGGTTAAATCACCCTTGTCCCTCTCCACCCACCACTCCAAGCTCGTCCCCCTCCATTCCCGTTCTTCTTTACCTTCTCTGACGTCTCGTGCTGCTCCACCGGCTGGACTCAGAACCCCTCACTACAGCCGCTTAATCACAAGAGCCACAGCCGCCCCCGGTGCCAAGAAAGTTCAAAGCGACGAGAGAGTTCAAAAAGTTCATAGCATCGAAGAATTCGACAAAGCCCTGCGATCGGCCAAGGACAGACTGGTGGTGGTAGAATACGCCAGCAGGACCAGCTATGAGAGCAGCAAAATATACCCTTTCATGGTGGAACTGAGCCGATCGTGCAGCGATGTGGACTTCCTTCTGGTGATGAGCGACGAATCAGAGAAGACAAGAGAGCTATGCAGGAGAGAAAAGGTGGAGAAAGTACCTCACTTTAGCTTCTACAAGAGCATGGAGAAGATACACGAAGAGGAAGGGATCGGTCCGGATCAGCTGATGGGAGACGTGTTGTACTACGGAGACAGCCATTCGGAAGTGGTACAGCTGCACAGCAGAGAGGATGTGGAGAAGCTGATGGAGGATCACAAGGCCGACCACAAGCTGATCGTTCTGGACGTGGGGCTCAAGCACTGCGGGCCCTGCGTGAAGGTGTATCCCACGGTGCTGAAGCTGTCCAGGCAAATGTCTGACTCGGTGGTGTTTGCCAGGATGAACGGCGACGAGAACGACAGCTGCATGCGCTTCTTGAGGGACATGGACGTGGTGGAGGTGCCTACGTTTCTGTTCATCAGAGACGGCAAGATTAGCGGAAGGTATGTGGGTTCTGGAAAAGGCGAACTCATCGGCGAGATTCTGAGGTACCAAGGGGTTCGTGTCACTTATTAATTTGATACATGTTTGGCTTCGCTTCTCAATATATCTATCTCCTCATTATTCTCATCATACATGCCTTCATAAATTGCACGAACCATCGCGTCTACTGTCCTGGGGGAACACTCCTATCTAGGAACCCAATATACTAGTGCAATTTTTTTTCCTTCTAATTGTGGATGCCTTCGTTTCTCTCTGGCTTCTTTTAATTTCGAGCGGGTGATATAACAACTGTTTCTACAATATTGGAATAAAAAGTGTTTTGAAATTCACTTATAAAATTATCTTAAAAATTATAATTTATATTTTGTATACTACGTTCCTTATTATAGAGACATTGATGCTTTAGTATGTTCCTATATAAGAGACACTTACAAGTTGTCTCTATTGTGTTGATTTACTATTTACCCATATTTATTATCTCCAACTCACACTCTCTCTCCTTTCACTTCTCTTCAATATTTCATGCTCCTCTCCTTATTAATGAGGGTATTTTTGGAAAAAAATATACTTTTTACACATTATTGTATTAACTAATTTAACTATTTTTGATCAACGTACTTCGGTTATTTGTCTCTTATAATAAGGAATTTTTCAAGTTTCGTTCCCCAAAACACTCCCTTCCTACAGCCCAACTAGCAAAACTTGTCACGAGGAATCACCCAACCTGTACAATATAGAAATCTGAAGATAATCCGACAAATACCAATAGAGTACAGGTAATTCTCTGGTATGGCGGTTGATGGAGGCGGTTGGTTCGGGAATGAGATTATTAGATGCTGTAGCAAAACTCATTAGATCGTTAGCGAAACTCAATCTGCTACCGTAATAATGGATAACTTTGGGGAATATGACGAATGTGCATTACGCGTTGGCTGCGAGGGTTTTTTGTAAGAAGTCCTATGTAATTGAGAAGGATACACTTTCGGTCGGGAGGGGGAAAAAAAAGGGAAAGGCTGCACTGGATTGCTCCGCACGGCAGCATTAACCATTGGCCGGGACCCTCCTTTGTCAAAGACGTTCACGTCTATCCATAGTCTTGACGTAGCTGTTAACACGTACTGAATGAAATTGGTGAGCATGTTCATGTATAGGGTTAAAAAAAAAAAAAACAGAGAAAGAGCGGGTGATGCTGAAAAATAGTAAATTCCACATGAGCGTATAGACTATATGCTTACGCTGGTGAAACTGGTGTCTCTCTTGGTTTGCTTAGCTTTAGCAGTTAGCAGTTATAGCACTTTGAGGGGAAAGTGATGCCGCGGTAATTGCATGGAGGATTCATTTATTCATTCACACGGCCACAAAGCCACTGACTCTGCAACAAACTTGGCAACTGATGGCTGGGAAACCGGCCGCTCCAATGTCTCAGCGCACTTGATTTCCATTGCAACAGCACCCAGTTATAATCGTTTGTTGCGGCTGCCTTCATAACGACTGCTTATCTTATCAAAAATCACATTCGATCCTCTCGGCTGTGTGTATGCGCAGTAACCCCGATGAATCGTTTTTTAATTTACTATAATTATAGTTATATGTATATTTCACGTGCCATGGAAAATTGAAAATGAATCTGGAAATAAATGGCTGGTGATTGACCTGTTCGTATATGGCTGGCTAATATGGAGGCGATTTTTTATTTAGCCGAAGAAGGCTCAATTTTTGTCCCGTCGAAATCCCTAATTATACCTAGAAAAATGCACGGCCATCGCCTGGGGTGAAATTTACATCATATTGAACATATCTACAACCACATGAAGCCCCAGAAAGCGCAATTAAAATTCGATGGCAAAAAAAAAAGCGTGATTAAAAGAAAAAATCAACTTGCTCTGAGCCCCGGTTTCAATTGGAGAGGCCTGGGCGGTGTCATCGTCCTTCTCTTCCACAGATTAATTTCCTTCCTTGGCTGTAAAGGCACTCCTCCACCGTGACAACCAACACCTACCATAATAGGTGCAGAGAAGGGAATTATGACCTCTTCTTCTTCTGCGTCACTCTTCTCTCTGTCTTGATCTGAAAAATAACCGTTGTGTTCCATGTCTACTGCCGGCGCATGAGCCTTCCAATCAAACTCAGTCAAAGCATTCCGCCCGCTGGCAAAACGCTTCATCCCACCCAGAGCCGGTGGCGCATGAGCCGGGGCGGTTGCTGCAGCAGGAGCAGGATGCCTGGCGCCGTGGAATATCCTTGGGAAAGCGGAAGAATGCTGCTCGACCTCTCTGACGTCCTTGGGCAGCGACATGCTCTTGGCCTTGGCTTTCTTGATCTGTTTCTTCTTGTGCTTGATCTGTCCCATGCACGACACTTTAGGAGAAGTAGGTTCTCGGGAATCAATATTGCTTCCTCCATGGTCCTTTGGTTTAGTTCTGGCTTCATCCGGAATCATTGATACCGTGGGACCGCCGCGCTGCTTGAACCACCTGGATGCATTCTCAGGTCTTTTGGTGTGATCCCTGCCCGGACTGAAGGGCGGATTTTGAAACGTGACTCTGACTGCGGCTGCCGCTTTTGGCAGTATCTTCAACATCCTGTTCTTCAGCTTATGCCGTTTCTCCATCATTCGAAGGCCAAATAATTGTGTTGGAATGGGTTCTGCTCTCCCATCTTTAAATATAATTATGAACAAGATCAACAGGCCCAACCAGAACATCGTAGGGGTGTGCACTGGACTTTGTCAAGAAAGGCGGGAGACGGTGATGGGGTTTGGTCAAATAAAATCGGTGTGACTGGGCAAACACTCTTCCATCTATTAAACAAATCCCTCAAGAAATGAAACAGCCTGGGTCCTGTTCTCTGGTGATAAAAGACAAAAATTAAAAAAAAGGTCTATTTGCGCGTGCGTATATATTCTTAAAATTCGGCTTATTTATTCATGGAGATCATCACACGCTTGGGCTTCAGTCGATCGATACCCTTTGCGCCACTGGCTCTGCCCCGTGTCCGGCTAGTCAACTTTTGATCTAATCACTAAGGAGCCACGTGACTCCCACAATAAAATAAGATGACTCTGAAAGATGGTCCATTGTCCGGCGAGGCGCAAGTCTTGCTAATTAGATTAAAACATTTAAGTATGCTTCTTGGGCTGGGGAAAAAGAGTGATTATGAAAGTAGTGTGCTTTTATGAAAAGCAAATGCTGTAGTTGTAATAAAGCGAGGAGAATCCAATCCGGTGAAATGTGTTATGATGCTTTTAAGTTTTGAATCCACCAGGGGCAACTTCGGAAGCTCGCAGGCGGAGGTTAGCCAAGAAATGAATCCAATGGGCAAAAACAGGGCGCGCAGCTCAAATCACCGATTTCTCGGTCCAAGAAAATAGAAGCTCAAATTACCAACTTGCCCATTCAATTGGCTATTTCATTATATATTTTTTTTTCGCCCGAAGGGCTATTTTATTATATTTACGTCCGTAAAAGAAGGGGAGAAGCGGAGAACTGAATGGGGAAGCCGGGGTATTTATGTCATTAAAGAGCTACGTACTGTTTTTAATTTTGCAGGACAAAAGTCGCGCCAGAAAGCTACCATTCGTATTCGTACACTGATTATATGAATTTAGGAGAGGGATAAGTGCCTACCTCTCCCAAACCTCAGAATAACAAGCTATAATTGCATCCCCACCTCTCATTGTATGATTCGAACGGATTATTGAGAGTGGACTGGTTTCTTGTATGGCTTGCTTGAGTTAATCGTTCTTTGTTTTAGGGTTTTGGGTCGATTCAGTAATGGCGAGGGGAAAGTTTGCAAGGTCACAGGGCAAGAAATGGTCTACCTTGACCTTGGCTTTCTTCATGCTTTTTATGCTCTCCATTGTCCTTCTCATGCTACTCGCTCTCGGAATCGTTTCTCTTCCGATCACCACCGACGATTCTCCGCCTACTGACCTCAGTGCCTTCAGGCGCAAGATCTCTGACAGGTATCATCCTATATCCGTCTTACTTTTATATCATCACCTGGAACTTGTTTCTATTCACTCTCGTGCTTTCTCTGACTAAAAATGCATCTATATATATTGCTTGCTGAAGAGGTGACGGCTTGGGAGAAAGGGGGCAGCAGTGGACCGAAGTTCTCTCATGGGAGCCTAGAGCTTTCATTTATCACAATTTCCTGGTCCGTTTTTCAGTACTCGATCACAACCTCTGGTTTCTGTGTTTTGCTTTTCCGTCACCTGGTACTTTTTTAATTTTGGACTTATCAACATATGATGCATCTTTGGATTTGTCATTTTGGACATTAGTTCTTGTAATGTGGTGTTTTTAGTCGGTGAGATTCTTATCTTTTAGTATTCAGCCATTTTTGTTGGGATTTCTTCCTGAGTAATTTATTGACGGAGACGGGTTAAGTTTGTAACATAACGAGCACTTTATCACTTTCACGCGCATGTCAGGGAATACTTTGTAGTTTATATAGAGTAGCATTAATCCAATTCAAATTTTTCTTGTCGATTGTCTAATATACCGATTGCAGACCTGCCAATTCAAGGCCTTAAATGTCTGAGCTCAATTAAGTTGCCATAAGCTAGGCTTGTCCAAACCGCTAGCATTAATGTATTTTATATGCAGTGCTTCACAATCTTAATAAAGACAACGTTGCGTCGTTTACTTTAAGGATATATATATATATATATATATATATATATATCACCAGGAAATGTAACCTTCTGGCAGTTGTAGGCCAGTCTCCCTGGGGTAAAGCATCAAGCAAGGTAGGAAATTATGCTAGGAAGCAGAAAAGGGAATGAAATCTGAAGATATTTAGGCAGTATACTATCAAACATGGAAACTGTTGGTGGGCCAATTAAAAAAAAAAAGTGTCGGTAGGCATGTGGCAGGTTGGGGCGGCAGGTGTGTGATAGAGGAATATGTATTACCTCACTTGCTTAATTTCATGCAGCATTCTTTGACATGTTCTTGGCCCCCTGGTCTTCCCCTTTATAATCCTCATCTCCTTTTTTCAGCCCCTTTAACGTTCTAATCTTTGTTCTGCGTCAATAAGAGGTTGAGTAGGTGGTCATCTTTAGTTTCTTAAATTCTACTTATGTTTTCATGGTTGTAAGCTGTTGAAATTTGTATTTTTGAGAATCTTAATTCTGATTATCATGTGGAACAGTCAAAAGAAGAATGTGAATACCTCATTAGTCTTGCCAAACCTTTGATGGCAAAATCGACCGTTGTTGATAGCAAAACTGGACAGAGTAAAGACAGCAGGTTAACGCTTGCTTCTCTTTTATAAAGTTCCCAAAAATTGTGGATTGTATTTTTGTTTCTATACGTGCTGTATGAGACATCAGTACTTCAGTGGTAATGCTAGATTCCCCTGCTTGCAGAGTGCGGACTAGTTCAGGAATGTTTCTGAAGAGAGGACGGGATAGAATCATCCGGAATATTGAAAAAAGAATAGCTGACTTTACCTTCATACCCGTAGGTATGAGTTTATGTATGCTACCTGTGTAAAACTGCTTAGAACACTCTCCTGAGGAACTTATTTCCTTCTTTATTGGTGTATTCTACTGCTTAAGTAACTTTAATGCCTGTTTGATTGGTTGAAAGATTTTATGTTCTCTAGTATGGTAGTACCTACTACGCTTGGGATAGATATAACTGCTCATTAACCAAAAAATATTCAGAGAACGGAGAAGGGCTTCAGGTTCTTCACTATGAAGTTGGGCAGAAATATGAGCCTCACTATGATTACTTTCTCGATGAGTTCAACACTAAGAATGGTGGTCAACGTGTCGCTACTGTTCTTATGTATCTGTGAGTTCTTCTGCTCTTTCCTAGTCACAATTTTGCATTTTGCTTTCTGATGGGCGTGTGGGCACTCTTAATTGTCCGCTTCTCCTACTCTATCATTTTCTTTCTGCTTCTGGCTCAGGTCAGATGTTGAAGAAGGTGGGGAGACTGTCTTTCCTGCTGCCAAGGCAAATTTTAGTTCTGTCCCTTGGTGGGATGATTTGTCTGAATGCGGTAAAAAGGGTCTCTCTGTGAAACCCAAAATGGGTGATGCTCTGCTCTTCTGGAGCATGAGACCAGATGCCTCACTAGATCCTTCAAGTTTACATGGTTAGCAGCTGCCCAAAATATTGTTGTGTAAACAATTTTAACTAAGCGAGGATTTGTAAATTTTAGATAATTGATCTATGCTTCCAGGTGGTTGTCCCGTTATTAGGGGAAACAAATGGTCTTCAACGAAATGGATGCATCTTGAGGAGTACAAGGTCTAAGACACTACCTGTACGGGTACATCTTGAGATCAACAGGAAAATAGGTATGCAATCAATGCACGCGTCTCCATTCCTGTTCTTTACTCTTAATCAAGTGGGGAGTATGGTGGTTTCAAAAGCTGAAGGATTAAGTCGCATGCTTTACATTGATATTGATGTCTAATCGATAAATCAATGATCAGTAAATAGTAAATAGATTATAGGAAATAAGTACTGGCAGATTATTTTAATTTTATGTAATATACTTAACGATATGTATTGCTTTCAAAACTTTACATGAAAGATGAAAACCTAACCAGCAGGGTAGGGGTTCAGTAGTTTGGACATTGTACAGTTAATAATATACTCCCTTTGGTCCTTTTTATAGTTAGAGAAATCCTACATGTTGCAATTAGTTATTTCTGGTAAAATGTTTAAAGAACCCTTAATAAATATCTCTAGTTAAAGGAATTTAGTTGCTTAAGGGGGGGTTTTGGATTAGTTTTTTTTAGAAGTGATTTTATGATGTTTAAGGTATGTATGTGAAAGGAGTTTTGTCTCGATTTATATGAAAGTGGTTTTTTTTTTTTTTGTTTAAATGCTTTTAAGGGGTTATAAAGAAGTTTCATAGTTAGGAATATTAGATGAAAAAAATACTTACGACAAAATATGCATGCAACAGTTCTTTAATAAGGACCGAAGGGAGTATTGATATGATTAAATTAGGTCTCATGCGTTTGCAGGTGGTGCAAAATAGATTAGACGGCATTATTCATAGTTAATGAACAAAGAAGCTCGTCACACTTTTTATATCTAGTATTGAGACATTATAAGTCTTCCGTGGCAGTTCCCCTTTTCTTTTTCTCACTTGGTAATTTCTTATTGCAGGATTCACGTATATTCCTTGCTAGACTGCCTAGTGACATTTTTGTCTTCTGAGGTGCCTCCGTATTCTTTTTCCCCTGTACAGAACAATAATGCTTGGTGATTTGTGTGGCGAGCATGATCTTAGCGTTGCTTTTTTCAGCACCAGGTTTGCCAGGTGTATTTGATTGTTGAACAAACTGAAAAGTAATGCATTGTTGTCATTTTCCTTTCTATCGCACGGTATTTTTATCTTTGAACATAAGATATTCTCTTTCGGTCCTAAATATAAAACCCATTTTGTAATGAGTCTTATATTTAGGACCGGAGGAGTAATTACACTTAAATGCGAACAAGCATGTTAAATGAATTATAAAATCCAAAACTAACCGGTCAACGGTTTTTTTTTCTTCAAATTTTTGTGCATACCTAAAATATAAATATCTTATGAGTTTGTAGGAACTGGGAAAGGAAGAAGGAAGATTGTCACAAGTCTAATTTTAAAAAAACCGGAATGATATTAGAGGATAGAGAAAGGAAAATTAATTAAAAACTTTCAATCTCATTGCTTTATTTTTTTTTTCCAAATAGTACTTGTTAAAATTTCTAATCCCTTCCTTTTATTACACTCAAACGGTCAAACAAAACAATAGGTCAATTAGTATTTTTTTTATCTGTGGGGTAGAAGTTATTTTAAGAACTTGTTATATTTTATAATTTGTTGCTTTATGCATGCTAAAAAATAAACAATAATTTAATTTTTGCTGCAATTTATTATTTTATGCATATTGAAAATATAAGCAATAAATTATTTTATTCACAATTTATTATTCTGTAAAAATTGAAATTTAAAACAATAAAAATTGTTTACCTTACAACTCAGAGAGAATGACAAAAAAAGAAAGCTAAAAATTACTAAATCTTAAATCAGATTTGTTAACAATTTATTTGGTGTTGACAATATAAAATTTACAAATAATAATAAATTTTTGTTGACATTTTTCATTTGGTATTTACAAATTTTTGGCTTCTTTTTTTATTATTTTTCTACAATTTATATAAATTAAATTTGTAATTTCAGTGCGAGGCCATATCCGCTGTTTTATTACAGGCCTCGTTAATTATACAATTGTCAATTGTAAAACTCATGCAGTTTTTCCCCGTCAAACGGCCTCATATTTTCCCAACTTGATTTAAATCTTTTGGAAGGCAATTAGTAAAGACCTCTTCCCGTAAAAATAGATATTCCTTCCCCTTTAAAAAAAAAAAAAAGAAAGATACTCCCTTAATTAGCAGGCAGCGCTGAAGAAGACGCTATAGATAGCAGGCCTAAATGCTAATCAATCAATCTGTTGATGGTTTATTGAGCCTAAACCCTAAATCGTCTTATGATGATTTAACTCAAAGCAGTCAGTAATACGATCAACGGATGCAAGGGATCAGGGAGATCATAACCCACTATAGAGGAAAGTACAATTAAAATCATGTCATTATTAATTACGTTATACAATAAAGGCAACCTTTCGCTGAGTTTGAGGCAACATCAGTATGGTCAAAAAACAAAGGCCAAAACGTGTTAGATTTCTTCCAACGAAACGGATGCTAGAAAGTTCACAGGTGACATCAGAGTAAGGTGATAATTCCCTAATCCCTTTTCTTTATAAACATAATTGCAATTAAAACTCTGCAATTGCATTATACATTGTTTTTATTAGTTTTATTACTATATTTAAACACTAATAAGATTTAATTTTATTTTTTGAATTAAATCAAAACACTTTAATTTGAGAGATTATGACAGGAAATGAGATTTATTCACCCCTTTTTTAAATCTTTCCCCAGGCTTAAAAGAAATTTACAAATTTCTAATTTCAAAACATCAGGATCTGAAAAAATCCCACCCAAGTTTTTATTATTTGCTTCCTCTTAAATTTTGTCGATGGCCCTCAACATTTGCTCTGACAGTCTGACTAGAGGGAAATCAGGCTTATTTACCAATAACTAATGTTAAGTGAATGTGTCCCATTAATGCAGGGGGTGGATATTAAACAGAGAGATAAATATAAATTGGCAGCGTAACAAATTGCTAAGCATACAAGAAAGCAGTGACGCCGTTAAGTTTATTCAAAGCACGAGAGAATAGTGATAGAAGCAATTGAGAGTGGAAATGGCAGCACATAGCAATCAAAATCCATAATGCCTTTGGCTTATTATCACGTTGGATACATTATTTCATTCTCACACACTCGTCTCATCCCGCGTTCTTCATCATAGCCACAAACTCCTCGTAATTGATCCTGCCATCCTGCACCCAGAAATGGGGACTCGTCATCAATCAAATCTTGCAACATATAATATAATTCACAAACCAACACCATTCAACTTACTTTATCAGTGTCCACATCGTCGATCACTTCATCTATCGTGGCTTCATCCCCCATTCCGTATTCAGTCAATGCCTGCCTAAGCTCCTCTCTCGTGATATATCTGATCAATATCCACCCAAGTAAGAAACAACTTCACTCAGCAACAGACTAACATAATAACTTGTTTATTTATGATTCTGATTCAAGTTACAGTCTTGCACTATAATTTCCCAGAATAAACAGTTTCGGGTGATCAATTTCATTATATGCATTCCCATGTATACTAACCCACTGTTATCCTTGTCGAAGTATTGGAAAGCCTTGAACAAGTTCTCTTCCTTCTCAAGTCTGTGCCGATGCATGGTGGCAGTTATGAATTCATAATAATCAATAGTTCCATTCTTGTCAACATCAGCCTGAAGACACCACAACCACCCACAATATTCATCATTCAATTTTTCTGTTCTTACGGCATTCGAAGAGGCTCAAAATTCTCATCAATTAAATAACTTGGTTCACAACACCCCCCCCCAAAAAAAAATCCACTGGTATTGAACTTACAGCATCCATCAACTGCCGTATTTCAGATTCGTTAAGTTTGGATCCCAATTTGGACAATCCAGCTCTGAGTTCTTCAAGTGTGATCGTGCCACTGTTATCTGTATCCATATTGCGGAACATTTGTTTCAAGCCCTTGATTTCTTCCTCTGATAGGTTTTGTGCTATTACCTTCCAAAAATCCAACCTTCGGTCACTAAGGGTAAAAGAGGGAAGTACCAAGTAAAATAAAATGACTTTGCATGACACGATGTCCAAATGTTCCACGAATCAAACAGAAATTCTGTGGAACATGGACATGCATTCTTTCCAGTGGCATTGAATTCAGGCCTTTTTCTTAAACACTAACAGGAATTAGACCATAACTTCAAATCCAGAAAGAAACTAACTATAATTCACTGACAAAACAAAAGGCTAGAAGTTACCTTTAGGGCAAGTTTCTTCATTTTGTTCATTGCTCTGAACTGTTTCATCCTAATTAAAACGGCACTGTCTATAGGCTTATCAGATGCTTGACCACCCACTTTCATCCATGGATGTTCTGTTTCAAATGCATAACAATATTTATAATTTTTCTGTAATGAAAAACCGGTTTACATACTAAACATGACAAGTTATTTGTTGGAATCTACATAATAACGGAAGAATTATGCGTTTAAACTCAACTACATACTCACCAAGGGCATCAGCGGCTGTGATGCGTTTCTTGGGATCATATGCCAACATTTTTCTGATCAAATCCTTGGCAGAAGCTGAAATAGAAGGCCATGGTTGGCTTTCAAGATCCGGTTTGCCTTCCAGAATAGCATCAAATATGCCTTTCTCGTTCTCTGGAAAATTTTGACTCATTATGTCAATAAAACGAAGATATAAATATGGACACAACAAATGTGGAGGGAACAAGAGAGTGGAAGAGATATCGCATAATTGCAGAGTACAGTTGAACAAGAACAGAGGCAGGCATTATATCCTTACCAGCCCAAAATGGAGGCACCCCACTAAGGAGGATGTATAAAATGACTCCTGCACTCCACACATCTATCTCTTTTCCATAATTCCGTCTTAGAACCTCCGGGGCCACATAGTACGCACTTCCCACGACTTCCTTATACTCTTTACCTGCATCAAATCTTATTATTATTGTTACTACACTTCATAAGAATGTATTGATAAAAACTTGCTGGGAAAGAAACGAATTGAAATTGATAACGATAACGATGCTTGCTCTATCGAACGCTTTTCTGAGGCATTTTGCTGCTGGTGGCACCATCAAAGTGCAGAAATCGCTCATCCCAGAACGTCCTAGATAACATGCTAACCTTGCTTGTTTCCCAAGGTTATTGATCGTGTTGCATATTTCCCAATAGTCATATTGTGGGTATGGCCCCAGAAAATAACCAGTGAGCATGATGGTCCCACTAATCTGTGGGCCTCAGATCTGCCTCTGCTTTCCCCACTAAATATGAACCAGTTTACTCCGTTTACTTGTCACTGTCCGACTTTCGCACAGAAGATCGTTTACTCGGTTGACTTCTCGTTTCACTTTTTAATCGACGACTTGGTCAATCACTCATCCTGTCGCCCAGTCCTTGAAATTCATTCGGTTAAATTCCACTCTATTATGCCTAACTCATATTATCTTCTCTTTATGTTCTAAAGACATGCACTTTGTACACAGACTTTGTTTAAAAATATAACAGCAGCAGTCTTATAATTATTGTATCATTATTCATATAAATAGAGTATAGCATAACTATCTACTATGTACATACTCACTCTCCGCTTATGAAAATAACTAATTTTATAAATCCACTATCAAAATAGAAGATTAAAAAAAATATAATTTTTCAAAATAACACGTCTTTTTTATAAAGAATCATATTATATAAATTCAAGACTCAAGAGATTGTTATGCTCCATGCATGCGGAAGGAAGACGGAGATGGATCATGGAAACAAAAAATATATCCAGAAAATCCTCCAAACAGCCCCGCCCTTTTTTAAGTTGGGAAAAAAAAAATTCCCCTTCTCCAGAAATATTGTTCATCAGCGGAGAGTATAAAGGCTGTCTCAGTCAATGTTGTTATTGCTTGACACTTCGCGTAAATCACACTTCAAGGAAGTAGAAAAGTAGTTGGAATTTAAAAAAAAAAACTTTTATAGAATGGAAAAGGAATCAAAAGGAATATGGAATCGAAATTTTTTTTTTGGGGGGGGCGAAAATGGAAAAGAGAGGGAAGAAGAGAAATGGCAGAAATTGGGAAAACGCATGGAGGAACAAACCTGGCTCAATGAAGACAGAGGCGCCAAAATCCATGGCTTTCAAGGGAGAATTGGGTTGCCTTGTGGCCAACAAGAAATTTTCAGGCTTAAGGTCCCGATGCATCACCCCCATGAAATGACAAACGTGAACCACGTTGACGACTTGCCTGAATATGACGGCACCTTCGTCCTCGTAGTAAACCCCTCTAGCAATAATGCGATCAAAAAGCTCCCCGCCGGAACACAACTCCATAACCAAATGCACGTGATGCCAGTCCTCGTAAGCTCCCTTGAATTCCACTATGTTGGGCTGCCCCGTCAGGTGCTGCAGGATCATAATTTCCTTCTTCACATCGTCGATTCCCCTCCGGCTGCTCATCTTTCTCCTTGATATGGACTTACAAGCGTACTTGAGTCCGGTGAGCTTTTCGGTGCAGAGATAAGTGGTGCCGAATTGGCCCCTTCCTAACTCTTTGTCCAGAGTGTAGTGTGTTTTGATGTCAAAATACGGTTTGCCCAGAACGGGACTGAGTTGAGGGTGGGAGGAAGAGGGGGAGGGGGAGGGGGAGGCGGAGGGCGGGGCGGGATGAGGAGCATGTTGGTTTCTCTTTGGCAGCTGTTGGTAGTGACGATGGGCTGGCGAATCAGGGGAGGATTTGCTGAAGCATAACCCCATTTTTTAAAGAGATCGGGGGTGATGAAGAAGTTGGGAATGGAGGAGCATCTTGGGAAAGGCCGGGCCAATAGATTTACATGTTGGGGTTGAAAGTGCTGTGATCCTCTGCTCCTTTCAAGGGATGCCCTGCTTTGTCCCCCGCCACGCTTCTCCTCAGCATCATTCCCTTTTTGTTAGCATTACGCTTTGCTTTGCTTTGATGCTTTCGTTACTCCACCATGCGTTTCGCTCCCCTAAACGTGTTCTACTTCTCTCGTTTTATTCTACCCTCCTTGACGGTTACACAACCCAATGCCCTTTGGCCGGGCCCCACCAAAGAATATTCTATCCCATTTCTACCCGCCCCAAAGACTATGCCAATTAAGGGTCCGTTTGGATCGGGTGGAGAAGGCAGCTTATTTTTAATATGACTTTTAAAAAAGTAAGATCGGGTAAAAGTTAAATTAGATGAGGTAAATTGTATTTGGATTGGGGTTTAAAAAATTAATTTTAAAAATGAGATTGGTAGAAATTGTTTGAATTATAATTAAGTAAAAATAAATTTATTTGAGTAAAAGAAATGGGACTCACGCTTTGTCTTTCTCTCTTCACTTTTCCAACTCCATAAGCTGCAATTTTTAGTTTTTGGCTTAAGTGAATGATTTTGACATAAGCTCTTAATTTTTTTAAACTCTTTCAAATACGCTCAAACATATTAAAAGTTAAAAGCTACTTAAATGTGACTCCAAACAGGCACTAAGTATGTACTCAAACTCAATTTGACGTAATTTGGGCCTGGGCTCATCCATGCTACTGAAGTGAAAAATGAGAAGAAGGGGGAGCACAAACCGGGCTCGATGAAGACGGAGAGTCCAAAATCGGTGGCCTTCATGGGGGCGTCATCGTCCTGGCTGGTCATCAAGAAATTCTCGGGCTTCACGTCCCGATGCATCACTCCCATGAAATGGCACACGTGAACCACCGTCACGATCTGCCGGATCAGCGCCGCCGCTTCCTTCTCGGAATAATTCCCTTTGGCGATGATGCGATCAAACAGCTCCCCGCCGGTGCACAGTTCCATGACCAAGTACACGTTCTGCCTGTCCTCGTATGCGCCCCTGAATTCCACTATGTTTGGCTGCCCCGACAGATGCTGCAGTATCAGTATCTCTCTCCGCACGTCCTCTATCTCCTCCTTCCTCGTCAGCTTCCCCCTCGCTATGCTTTTGCACGCATACTTTCTCCCCGTCCTCTTCTCTGCGCACAGATAAGTCACCCCGCACTGCCCTCTCCCCAGTTCCTTCTCCAGCTCGTACATCATCCTTACGTCTACGTAGGGCCTTCCCAGCACCGGCCCGACCTGCGCTTGCGAAGTAGGTGCTGGTTTGACGTCGTGCAGATGATCCTCGTACGTCTGCTTGCGAGGGCGGCCGGGAGAGAAGTCCGAGGAGTCAATGGGAATTTCATGCTGAGAGTTGTTACAACAAAGCGCCTTGAAGAAACCAAGTCCCATGGCTCTCCCTCGACCTCTCGTAATTTGTTCACCTTAATATAGCTTGCTCATGACTTTCATTAATGGAGCTTATATATACAAACACACACACATTCATATTTAGGCAAATAAGGTGCATTTCTCGTTGGCTTTGATGAGAGGGTAGGGAGAACAACTTGGTGGCTTTGCGCTGAAGAAGAGATCCGATTCCATGAGTCCTCGCTGGGGATTGGTATGTGTGGCATGAGCAGCAAGACATGCATCTGATTCAAAATCGTCTGCACGCTTTGCATCTTCGCCATTTCTTATACAAAACCCCTCCATATCTCCTTTTCTTTTGGCTTTTTTCCTTGTACTTTCCTAATAAATAACCATAATGCCGTTGAGTCACATATATAATACATAATAATCGTTTTGATTTTACTGATGAGAGATAAAACTTCTCAAGATAAAAGTAAGTTATCACGTAATTCTCACCTAATTAAATGCATTAGTTAGCTATCATGCCATATTACTCTAATTGGAGCTTTGGAGTGACCTCAGTCAAGTTGAAAAAATTAGCAGAAAATGCCCCACTCATGACACGTGGGCCTCGCCTCTGAGGGACTTACTTTATTCCATAGTTGATATATCACTTTAACCCGCCTTGATTTTAAAATTAACTTATTAAATATGCTTTTTTTAATTACTTTTTTTTTCTTTTTGTAATAACATGGTTATATATTTAGTGAAAGAACGACATAAAAAAAAATGATATATATACATATACATATATGTTACATTCGTATTTTTCTCTATCTTCGTATGATTATTCAAATTCTTATGGCTAGACATGAACTGTATAACCGTGAATAATATATTTTATCTTTTGAAACAGCACAATGCATAAAAGAAATCATACACGTTCTAGATTTAAAAATCATTTTATAACTTCTTCATTCAATCACACACTCATTAATTAATAGCAAAAGTAGATAGCTGAGACTGATCGAGAAGTTTACATGACGCGCATGCACGCACTGAACAGAAACTCTCGCTAATTAATTAGTGAATAGCACATGCGTAGCCTTACAAGTTTGATCCCCCTAAATTCATCTATGTGGGAAAGTAAGTACATTCAGACGAGGCTAGAAAACTAAAGGATGGCACTCCGGTCAAGCAAACACTAGAGGAGAGACGTTAAACTGAGGTGACTGGGCTGAGGAGGAGGCTAGCGATCCACAGGCGTGACGCACTTTGGGTGCACTTCGTAGCCACATTGGAGGCACTGGTAGGCCCAGCTGGAGCCCTGTTCGTCGCAGACACAGCAAATGAAGGGGCCTCCGCCGTTGCCGTCGGATACGAGATTGAGATGGTGGCGATGGCCCTCGTGAGCGACCAACGTGGGAAGCCCCCTGGCCTCTTCCTCCATCTGTTTCTCCAGCGACTCCACCCGGGCACGGGTGAAGGGGTATGCATTCTCGCGGTACAAGTTGATGAGGCTCCTGCCGTGCCTGGTTATGGTCTTGCCATCAGGACCTATTATCACCAGGCATGGTATTCCCTGCACATCGAAGTGCCTCGCCAGCTTCTTCATCTCCGCATCCCCGTATGGCAGCGCCAACCACGGCATGCTTCCGAAATACGACTGGAAAGACGCCTCGTCTCTGTCGTTGGATATCAGCACGATCTCAAAGTCCTCCTCTCCTTTCTCCGCCAACACCTGCTTTATCTTTTCGTATATCCCTATGAGCTTGGGAGTGAACTTCTGCTCCGGCACGCACCACTGCGCTGAGAAGTACAGCCCTATTGTTTTACCCACCAACGATGCAACCGGTACCTGCATGTCCACGTACGCTACCTCACACCCATCAGCCTCCCGATTAAGCACCATGCCAATTGTGCTTGCCATCTAAACCTTACCACCAGTACTACCCAATTATGCTACTTATTTTTATTTTCATGTATGTACTATTTGTTTTGTTTGTTTAAGGTGAAATTACGTAGATAACATGCGGGCACGCTTTACACACACCCGTGCATATTCAATCCCGAGTCATCATTTCCATATATACATACATACATACATATATATCTGTAAATCAATCCAACGTCACGACAAGTATTTCTCAATACTAATTCAACTAATAAGTTCAAAAATAGTAAGGGTTGAAACTTTACTGTTCCTTGATCAATAAAATAATATTTGTGGCGAAATTAAACAATAACACGCAAATAACGAGCGCGCGCGCGCACACACATGTATATACACACACACATAGACAAATATCTGCGATATGATATGGGCAAGGTATGTATGCATAAATATGCATATGAATGATGAGATGTATACCTGCCGGGATCCTGGGTGGCCCAAAACATAGTCCCTATCGGGGCCGGTCAGTAAATTAGTCAAAGTCTGGTTTTCGTGCTTGTCCCTCTCTTCCTGATGAAGCTGCTCTAACCTTTCCTCAGTAAACGGATAGGCCTGCGCTCCAAATCGATAAATGACATTAACTCCATCACGCAAAGTTGCTTCCTCTTTAGCGTCGTGGGGTTGCAATATCACTAAACAAGGAACGCCTTCGACGTCGTACTTCCTATTCAACGCTTTCTTCGTTTCCAAATCAGAAAACGGAATTGCCAGCCATGGCATTTGGCCGTAAAAGATATCAAAGGCGTCCGTGTCTTCGTCAGAGGACACGTAGATAATCTCAAAGTCTGACGCATTCTTCTTCAGCTCCTCGTAAACGCCGACCAGCATTTGGGTGAATCTCCGGCACGGCGGATACCAGTTAGCGGCGAATAAGAGCCCCAGTACTTTTCCTTCAACATCAGAAACTTTCACCTGCGCACGCAATTTCCAACTAACCAGCAATCACGACGTACAATTCTTGTGTGTGTACTATACATATGTATATATATACCATATTCCATATACCTCAATTAGCTGATTCATCAATAAGATGCGTGTTACGAGATGTACGTTCTCCACTTTGGTATGTTAAAAGCGGAAGCACGCACGCACTCATAAGAGCATCGATACTTTTATGTTAGCTAGGTAGTTTCGTGTGAGTAGAGGGAAGGGGGGAATTGAGGTAGGACCACCCAAACTGGGTACAATTTTGTGGATTTTATAACAGTTAGAAATGTAACAAATTAATGAGCATTGTCATAGAATATATAAACCAAATGGAAATAGTACTCGAGGCTCAAATTAATCACACCGACAAAGGAGTAGTGCGAAAGGCTATAAAAGTACGAGTCCTAACAAGGAACCAAAATCATGAAAGGGATGGGGTCCCGAAGTGGAACACGTGTAACGCTAAAGGAATGATTTTAGGGACACTTGTCCCTTGGCTAGAGATATGCTCAGCTGTCTGCATATTATAAGTATATATTCCACGTTTTATAATATATAAGTTTACTTTAACCACCTTTCACCCCAAAATATTAGTTAAAAACTAGTTATAATATTAAACATGTAAAAAATTTGTAAAACTTTTTAAATATATATCTGCTTGGCAAAAAGTCGCCATTACATTAATTATAATATATTTAGTATTTATAAAATTATACAGAAGACAAAACAGGAAAACAAAAATTAAATGTCTTGGATCTATGAAACAAAATTTCGAAATCAAGTTAAACGAAAATAATTTATATAGCGAACAAAAGTGGGGGGGGGGGGAGGAAGAAGAAGCTACAAATATTGATTGGGCATGTGAATAGCTCGTGAGTGGTTAAACCACTCCGAAATCATCAAATCAAGCTAACACCACTACATATCACACCCCTACCTATGTATCTGCATCTCTTAAATACTTGATCGCCCTCTCTATCAGAAGAGGAAAATATAATGCTATGAACACCCTAAAAGACTATGTGCGAGCTTTAATTATTTATATAGGATATCCCCGTGATTCACTCTGATCATATGTAAACTCCTTTGACTGATCGCCGGGTAGCAGCCCCCATCTCAGTAAGAAAAAGATTTTGCACATAAATATAATACATAAAATATGGATATAATCCATATGATTATGAAGCTTATGGGTAGACCAATATCGTCAGCCTTTTGAGTTGAGCACCTAAATTCGCTGGAAGATATCAAGCCCATCATATATTGTTTCAAACCCTAGAAATCTCGAGTGGCCGGGAAGGAGCAATAAGAGACCTTGCCTCTTCTCCTAGAGCTACCTGTAATTCCAGACTCGGGTTGCGTGTAGTTAAAGAAGAGAAGGCGGCGAACGAACCATTTTCATAGAAAATATATGATGAAGTTCCGGTTTTCTCGATTATGATCAACGCTAAAGTACGAATAACTAGAGTTTCTCCAGCACAGAAATTGCAGATCCATGTATATAATAAGATTAACGCTAGTTGTGAGTGATCACAGCAGAACTCGATATCAAATACGGGGCAACGCAATAACCATCCACCACAGGACAAAATACCAAGAAAGGTAAAGGCTTTGGTTAAATTCCCAGCGAAAGTCGTGTGGTTTGTCAGCAAAATAGAAAAAGGCTGGGAGGGCCATTGGCGGGAGAAAGTTTTGGGAAAAGAGAAAGCCTCTGTGGGTGTGTGTGGGTGTGTGTGTGCTGCATCCATGTTGACCCATACAATCTGAATCAGGGATAGAGCCCAGACACCCCCTTGTACAGAAGAAGCTGAACCAAATGATAGAGACAGGAATATAAATTAAAAGATTCCATATTTTAACAGGCAGATGGAGAGAGAGAGCGCACCTGAGCGCGAGAGGGAGCGAGCAGAAAATCACGATGGTTGGAAGCAAGGAGGGAAGAGAATTGAGCGGAAGAACCATTAGTGAGCAGAGAAGGTTGAGATGATGCGTCCTTCATCTCCGTGGGGCTCATGAAGAGGGCAGAGGGCCGTGGCGTGGCTTTACCCTTCGTCTCCTTCCCTCGCACCATCCTGTCCTCGCAACCACATATTATTATGCATTCATTCATTCCGCAAATCATACCTCACTTTAAGGGTATAATTACCTGCTCCTCATCCACATGGAACATGATGCTGCCGCGCCCCTATCTTGTTGCCACGATACCGTCTTCCCTCAGGGGTCGCATAATGCCGGGTAAGAATAAGGAGAGCGATGGGGCCGCCTGTATGGCCCCAGGCCAACTCTCGCTGGCCTGTGCTCCACCAGAGTCCCACCCGATTAAGGTCCGTGCTGCTCTCGAACGCTTTGACATTTGATGTCACCTACGCAAATGCCGCTTCCTCGACACCTGTCCTCTTCTTGCTTCCTTGCTTTTATTATTTTATTTCCGTGCCACATCCTTTAGTTCCCCAACCCCAATTATTATTTTTGGGGCAATTCACAGTTTCACGCAAACGTGGTGCGCGACTGCTCTGCCTTTTTGGTAGAGAAATTATTGCATGTTAACTATGGTCCAAGTGTCAGGAAAGCAATACTCCATGAATAAGAAGAGAGAATGCATGCGCATTGAAAATATGAAACATGATTGTCCTCGTGTATAACATCTAATTAATTAATTTAATTAGATTAAAAATATTATTTAAATTAATTAATATGATATATTTTTTAAAATATCCTAAATATTTTTTAATTCTATTTCTCTTTTAACTGCTTAATTATTATTAAAACAATAGTAATAGAATTAATTTTAAAAAGTTAATAACTATATAAAATAAATCTTACATGTAAGATTAATATCGGTTTCGAGTACTATTTCATATATCTGGAGTATTCCCGTTCGTGATTGTCTCACTGTTTCCAATAATCTTTTCCTACAGCTGTACTTTAGCCAATAAAAGCATTCCGCATATAAAGAATGGTTGGGAAGTTAAGATAGTTTATTGGAGCGAAGCGAGTGTCCGTAGGTTAAAAAATCGTTAAAAAATATGAATTTAATTATATCATTGCCATGTTTAATACTGTTTCGGTTATTAATAAAGAACTTAATATATTTTATCTCTTATAATTATCTTTTCTTTAAGATAGTCTTTCTAATAATTATAATTTGAACTAATACATTTTAAAAAATATAATACTTGTTTATTATAAATAACTAACTTAACTCATTTTCTTAACATATTTAATTTAGTTAACTAACTTTTATATTTATCACAAAAGGTAATACTACTTTCTCTTTCCTCTCGTATCAAAATGTGCACGATGTCTGCTCCTTGTTAAAAACTCCCTGCATGTTTAATAAAAATATAAATAATTATGAAATTTCCCAACTAATTATCTCCCATACACGACAACTTCTTATTGAGGGTAATTTTGAGACTTCGTAAGAAAATACTACCTCTAGTCCTTAATACAAGACCTTGTTTGATTTTTATTTTGGTCCTAAATATAAGACCCCAGTCCATTTTATATCTTATATTTATATATATTTTTTCAAAGTAGCCCTTCTAATAATGATAATTCTAGTCAATACACTTGATTAGTAAGGATATTTTAGGAAAGACAACACCTATTTAGGACAAATAATCAACTCAACTTACTTCATTAATCTCCTCAAATTAGTCAACTAACTCTTATAATTAGGACCGGAGGTAGTAACTAATTTTGACTAATCTTATTTACTCGCGTAGATTAGTTAATTGGATTCTGAAGGGAGTACCGTGAATGGTCACCATGCTATTTCTCAATGGATATTTTGAAGTTATGAGTATCAAACTAATATATTTAATTAATTAGTAAGAATATTTTAAAAAAGATAATACATGTTTATTATAAAAAACAAACTTAACTCATTTTCTTAACCTATTTAAATTAATTAACCAGTTTTTATATTTAAAACAAGAGCTAATATTACTTTCCCTTTCCTCTCATATCAAAACGTGCTCGAGGTCTGCTCCTTATTAAAAACTCCCTGCATGTTTAATAAAAATATAAATAATTATGAAATTTCCCAACTAATTAATCAATCTCCCGTACACGACAACTTCTTATTGGGGGTAATTTTGAGACTTCGTAAGAAGATAGCCAGTTTTGACTCATCTTATTTACTCGCGTAGATTAGGTAATTGGAGTCTGAAGGGAGTGCCGTGAATGGTCACCATACTATTTCTCAGTGGATATTTTGAAGTTATGAGTATCACGTCATTCAGAGATAAATTATTAAATTAAAACGAGAGAGTAAAATTGAAAATTTTAAGTGAACGATCCATTAAAAAATGCTCTATTCAACATATATGATTGTCTTGATATTATGAATTACTCATAATACTATTTATAAAACAGAGAGAAGACTTTTTTTCTAGTAAGGTAGTAAGAGAAATTTTTTATATGGATGTATAATTTTATCCTTAATTTATTACTATGTTGGTTTTGTTTATAAGATGTATAATATGCATTAAATAAGAATAACTTTTGAATGTTGTTGGATTTTAAAGAAAGATCAATGAAGTTTAAAATTTTTTTTATCTATATAAAATATATTAGAAGTGGCTTAGTATTATTAAATATGAAGTGAATATTTAAATTTTGATGTAAGGACTGATATATATTAAATAATTATATTTAGGTGGCAATACGTATGGCGTCCATATACGCATGGTTTGCCATCTTTGCATGACATTCACTAATCCAGACAAGATGTGAATGGATTGGAGCTGCATATCGACGGTAACGACGTGCAGAAGCTTACATGATCAATTTAATCTTTAATATAATCACTATATAAAGAAAATACACGCTCAGTAAAAGAACAGGAATGAATCCTATTTTTAATTAGATCAACATAAACGTTCTAACTAAATGAATTAAAACTCTTTTTTCTTCGAAAATATTTAATATTCTATTGATTTTTTTAAGTCATATGCAATGCGATTATTTAATTAAGTGACATCTCGTAAAATTTAATTGTGAAAATACTTAGTTTATTGTATATATGTTATTCAATGGGGAAAAAAATGATTCATGAAATTAAACCTAAGGGAACATTTATCGGATGCGGATCTATTGACGAGCGGAGGGAAACGGAGAGGATTCGGAATTTTAGATAATTGATCTATGCTTCCAGGTGGTTGTCCCGTTATTAGGGGAAACAAATGGTCTTCAACGAAATGGATGCATCTTGAGGAGTACAAGGTCTAAGACACTACCTGTACGGGTACATCTTGAGATCAATAGGAAAATAGGTATGCAATCAATGCACGCGTCTCCATTCCTGTTCTTTACTCTTAATCAAGTGGGGAGTATGGTGGTTTCAAAAGCTGAAGGATTAAGTCGCATGCTTTACATTGATATTGATGTCCAATCGATAAATCAATAATCAGTAAATAGTAAATACTCCTCCGGTCCTAATTATAAGATCCAATTGACTTATTTGAGGAGATTAAGGAAGTAAGTTAAGTTGGTTATTTATAATAAATAAGTGTTGTCATTCCTAAAATATCCTTGCTAATTAAGTATATTGGCTAAAACTATCATTATTAGAAGGATTATCTTGAAAAAAAATGCATAAATATAAGAGACAAAATGGATTGGGGTCTTATAATTAGGACCAAATAAAAAGTCAAATAGGGTCTTATAATAAGGACTGGAGGAGGAGATTATAGGAAATAAGTACTGGCAGATTATTTTAATTTTATGTAATATACTTAACGATATGTATTGCTTTCAAAACTTTACATGAAAGATGAAAACCTAACCAGCAGGGTAGGGGGTCAGTAGTTTGGACATTGCACAGTTAATAATATACTCCCTCTGGTCCTTTTTATAGTTAGAGAAATCCTACATGTTACAATTAGTTATTTCTGGTAAAATGTTAAAAACATCCTTAATAAATATCTTTAGTTAAAGGAATTTAGTTGCTTAAGGGGGGGTTTTGGATTAGTTTTTTTTAGAAATGATTTTACGGTGTTTAAAGTATGTATGTGAAAAGAGTTTTGTCTCGACTTATATGAAAGTAGTTTTTTTTTTTAATGCTTTTAAGGGGTTATAAAGAAGTTTCATAGTTAGGAATATTAGATGAAAAAAATACTTACGACAAAATATGCATGCAACAGTTCTTTAATAGGTACCGAAGGGAGTATTGATATGATTAAATTAGGTCTCATGCGTTTGCAAGTGGTGCAAAATAGATTAGACGGCATTATACATAGTTAATGAACAAAGAATCTCGTCACACTTTTTTTGGGGGGGGGGGGTTTGAAAAGCTCGTCACACTTTTTATATCTAGTATTGAGACATTAATTATGTGACATAAGTCTTCCGTGTTAGTTCCCCTTTTCTTTTTCTCACTTGGTAATTTCTTATTGCAGGATTCACGTATATTCCTTGCTAGACTGCCTAGTGACATTTTTGTCTTCTGAGGTGCCTCCGTATTCTTTTTCCCCTGTACAGAACAATAATGCTTGGTGATTTGTGTGGCGAGCATGATCTTAGCGTTGCTTTTTTCAGCACCAGGTTTGCCAGGTGTTTTTGATTGTTGAACAAACTGAAAAGCAATACATTGTTGTCATTTTCCTTTCTATCGCACGTTATTTTTATCTTTGAACATAAGATATACTCTTCCGGTCCTAAATATAAGATCCATTTTGTAGTACAATTTACATTACAAAGTGGGTCATATATTTAGGATCGGAGGAGTAATTACATTTAAATGCCAACAAGCATGCTAAATGAATTATAAAATCCAAAACTAACCAGTCAACGTTTTTTTTTTAAATTTTTGTGCATACCTAGAATATAAATATCTTATGAGTTTGTAGGAACTGGGAAAGGAAGAAGGAAGATTGTCACACAAGTCTAATTTTTAAAAAACCGGAATGATATTAGAGGATAGAGAAAGGAAAATTAATTAAAAACTTTCAATCTCATTGCTTTTTTTTTTTTTCCCAAATAGTACTTGTTAAAATTTCTAATCCCCTCCTTTTATTACACTCAAACGGTCAAACAAAACAATAGGTCAATTAATATATTTTTTTTCTGTGGGGTAGAAGTTATTTTAAGAACTTATTATATTTTATAATTTGCTGCTTTATGCATGCTAAAAAATAAACAATAATTTAATTTTTGCTGCAATTTATTATTATATGCATATTGAAAATATAAGCAATAAATTATTTTATTCAGAATTTATTATTCTGTAAAAATTAAAATTTAAAACAATAAAAATTGTTTACCTTTACAACTCAGAGAGAATGATAAACAAGAAAACTAAAAATTACTAAATCTTAAATCAGATTTATTAACAATTTATTTGGTGTTGACAATATAAAATTTACAAATAATAGTAAATTTTTGTTAACATTTCTCATTTGGTATTTACTAATTTTTAGCTTTTTTTATTATTATTATTTTTCTACAATTTATATAAATTAAATTTGTAATTTCAGCGCGAGGCCATATCCGCTGTTTTATTACAGGCCTCATTAATTATACATTTGTCAATTGTGAAACTCATGCAGTTTTTCCCCGTCAAACGGCCTCATATTTTCCCAACCTGATTTAAATCTTTTGGAAAGCAAGTAGTAAAGACCTCTTCCCGTAAAAATAGATATTCCTTCCCCTTAAAATAAAAAGAAAGAAAGATATTCCCTTAATTAGCAGGCAGCGCTGAAGAAGACGCTATAGATAGCTGGCCTAAATGCTAATCAATCAATCTGTTGATGGTTTATTGAGCCTAAACCCTAAATCGTCTTATGATGATTTAACTCAAAGCAGTCAGTAATACGATCAACGGATGCAAGGGATCAGGGAGATCATAACCCACTATAGAGGAAAGTACAATTAAAATCATGTCATTATTAATTACGTTATACAATAAAGGCAACCTTTCGCTGAGTTTGAGGCAACATCAGTATGGTCAAAAAACAAAGGCCAAAACGTGTTAGATTTCTTCCAACGAAACGGATGCTAGAAAGTTCACAGGTGACATCAGAGTAAGGTGATAATTCCCTAATCCCTTTTCTTTATAAACATAATTGCAATTAAAATTCTGCAATTGCATTATACATTATTTTAATTAGTTTTATTACTATATTTAAACACTAATAAGATTTAATTTTATTTTTTGAATTAAATCAAAACACTTTAATTTGAGAGATTATGACAGGAAATGAGATTTGTTCACCCCTTTTTTAAATCTTTCCCCAGGCTTAAAAGAAATTTACAAATTTCTAATTTCAAAACATCAGGATCTGAAAAAATCCCACCCAAGTTTTTATTATTTGCTTCCTCTTAAATTTTGTCGATGGCCCTCAACATTTGCTCTGACAGTCTGACTAGAGGGAAATCAGGCTTATTTACCAATAACTAATGTTAAGTGAATGTGTCCCATTAATGCAGGGGGTGGATATTAAACAGAGAGATAAATATAAATTGGCAGCGTAACAAATTGCTAAGCATACAAGAAAGCAGTGACGCCGTTAAGTTTATTCAAAGCACGAGAGAATAGTGATAGAAGCAATTGAGAGTGGAAATGGCAGCACATAGCAATCAAAATCCATAATGCCTTTGGCTTATTATCACGTTGGATACATTATTTCATTCTCACACACTCGTCTCATCCCGCGTTCTTCATCATAGCCACAAACTCCTCGTAATTGATCCTGCCATCCTGCACCCAGAAATGGGGACTCGTCATCAATCAAATCTTGCAACATATAATATAATTCACAAACCAACACCATTCAACTTACTTTATCAGTGTCCACATCGTCGATCACTTCATCTATCGTGGCTTCATCCCCCATTCCGTATTCAGTCAATGCCTGCCTAAGCTCCTCTCTCGTGATATATCTGATCAATATCCACCCAAGTAAGAAACAACTTCACTCAGCAACAGACTAACATAATAACTTGTTTATTTATGATTCTGATTCAAGTTACAGTCTTGCACTATAATTTCCCAGAATAAACAGTTTCGGGTGATCAATTTCATTATATGCATTCCCATGTATACTAACCCACTGTTATCCTTGTCGAAGTATTGGAAAGCCTTGAACAAGTTCTCTTCCTTCTCAGTCTGTGCCGATGCATGGTGGCAGTTATGAATTCATAATAATCAATAGTTCCATTCTTGTCAACATCAGCCTGAAGACACCCAACCACCAACAATATTCATCATTCAATTTTTCTGTTCTTACGGCATTCGAAGAGGCTCAAAATTCTCATCAATTAAATAACTTGGTTCACAACCCCCCCCAAAAAAAAAATCCACTGGTATTGAACTTACAGCATCCATCAACTGCCGTATTTCAGATTCGTTAAGTTTGGATCCCAATTTGGACAATCCAGCTCTGAGTTCTTCAAGTGTGATCGTGCCACTGTTATCTGTATCCATATTGTGGAACATTTGTTTCAAGCCCTTGATTTCTTCCTCTGATAGGTTTTGTGCTATTACCTTCCAAAAATCCAACCTTCGGTTACTAAGGGTAAAAGAGGCAAGTACCAAGTAAAATAAAATGACTTTGCATGACACGATGTCCAAATGTTCCACGAATCAAACAGAAATTCTGTGGAACATGGACATGCATTCTTTCCGGTAGCATTGAAATTCAGGCCTTTTTCTTAAGCACTAACAGGAATTAGACCATAACTTCAAATCCAGAAAGAAACTCCCTATAATTCACAGACAAACAAAAGGCTGGAGCCTGGAAGTTACCTTCAGGGCAAGTTTCTTCATTTTGTTCATTGCTCTGAACTGTTTCATCCTAATTAAAACGGCACTGTCTATAGGCTTATCAGATGCTTGACCACCCACTTTCATCCATGGATGTTCTGTTTCAAATGCATAACAATATTTATAATTTTTCTGTAATGAAAAACCGGTTTACATACTAAACATGACAAGTTATTTGTTGGAATCTACATAATAACGGAAGAGTTATGCGTTTAAACTCAACTACATACTCACCAAGGGCATCAGCGGCTGTGATGCGTTTCTTGGGATCATATGCCAACATTTTTCTGATCAAATCCTTGGCAGAAGCTGAAATAGAAGGCCATGGTTGGCTTTCAAGATCCGGTTTGCCTTCCAGAATAGCATTAAATATGCCTTTCTCGTTCTCTGGAAATTTTTGACCCATTATGTCAATAAAACGAAGATATAAATATGGACACAACAAATGTGGAGGGAACAAGAGAGTGGAAGAGATATTGCATAATTGCAGAGTACAGTTGAACAAGAACAGAGGCAGGCATTATATCCTTACCAGCCCAAAACGGAGGCACCCCACTAAGGAGGATGTATAAAATGACTCCTGCACTCCACACATCTATCTCTTTTCCATAATTCCGTCTTAGAACCTCCGGGGCCACATAGTACGAACTTCCCACGACTTCCTTATACTCTTTACCTGCATCAAATCTTATTATTATTGTTACTACACTTCATAAGAATGTATTGATAAAAACTTGCTGGGAAAGAAACGAATTGAAATTGATAACGATAACGATGCTTGCTCTATCGAACGCTTTTCTGAGGCATTTTGCATCAAGTGCAGAAATCGCTCATCCCAGAACGTCCTAGATAACATGCTAACCTTGCTTGTTTCCCAAGGTTATTGATCGTGTTGCATATTTCCCAATAGTCATATTGTGGGTATGGCCCCAGAAAATAACCAGTGAGCATGATGGTCCCACTAATCTGTGGGCTTCAGATCTGCCCTCTGCTTTCCCCACTAAATGTGAACCAGTTTACTCCGTTTACTTGTCACTGTCCGACTTTCGCACAGAAGATCGTTTACTCGGTTGACTTCTCGTTTCACTTTTTAATCGACGACTTGGTCAATCACTCATCCTGTCGCCCGGTCCTTGAAATTTACTCGGTTAAATTCCACTCTATTATGCCTGACTCATATTATCTTCTCTTTATGTTCTAAAGACATGCACTTTATACACAGACTTTGTTTAAAAATATAAGAGCAGCAGTCTTATAATTATTGTATCATTATTCATATAAATAGAGTATAGCATAACTATCTACTATGTACATATTCACTCTCCGCTTATGAAAATAACTAATTTTATAAATCCACTATCAAAATAGAAGATTAAAAAAAATATAATTTTTCAAAAGAACACGTCTTTTTTATAAAGAAAAATTAACATTATTCTTAATATTATTTTCATCATATTATATAAATTCAAGACTCAAGAGATTGTTATGCTCCATGCATGCGGAAGGAAGATGGAGATGGATCATGGAAACAAAAAATATATCCAGAAAATCCTCCAAACAGCCCCGCCCTTTTTTAAGTTGGGAAAAAAAAAATTCCCCTTCTCCGGAAATATTGTTCATCAGCGGACAGTATAAAGGCTGCCTCAGTCAATGTTGTTATTGCTTGACACTTTGCGTAAATC
The DNA here is from genome assembly GCF_004799145.2 of Neltuma alba. NCBI lineage: Eukaryota > Viridiplantae > Streptophyta > Magnoliopsida > Fabales > Fabaceae > Neltuma > Neltuma alba. The sequence goes on along the minus strand of NW_021632837.1, from coordinate 555,013 downwards.
ACACTTCAAGGAAGTAGAAAAGTAGTTGGAATTTAAAAAAAAAAACTTTTATAGAATGGAAAAGGAATCAAAAGGAATATGGAATCGAAAATTTTTTTGGGGGGCGAAAATGGAAAAGAGAGGGAAGAAGAGAAATGGCAGAAATTGGGAAAACGCATGGAGGAACAAACCTGGCTCAATGAAGACAGAGGCGCCAAAATTCATGGCTTTCAAGGGAGAATTGGGTTGCCTTGTGGCCAACAAGAAATTTTCGGGCTTAAGGTCCCGATGCATCACCCCCATGAAATGACAAACGTGAACCACGTTGACGACTTGCCTGAATATGACGGCAGCTTCGTCCTCGCAGTAAACCCCTCTGGCAATAATGCGATCAAAAAGCTCCCCGCCGGAACACAACTCCATAACCAAATGCACGTGATGCCAGTCCTCGTAAGCTCCCTTGAATTCCACTATGTTAGGCTGCCCCGTCAGGTGCTGCAGGATCATAATTTCCTTCTTCACATCGTCGATTCCCCTCCGGCTGCTCATCTTTCTCCTTGATATGGACTTACAAGCGTACTTGAGTCCGGTGAGCTTTTCGGTGCAGAGATAAGTGGTGCCGAATTGGCCCCTTCCTAACTCTTTGTCCAGAGTGTAGTGTGTTTTGATGTCAAAATACGGTTTGCCCAGAACGGGACCGAGTTGAGGGTGGGAGGAAGAGGAAGAGGGGGAGGGGGAGGCGGAGGGCGGGGCGGGATGAGGAGGATGTTGGTTTCTCTTTGGCAGTTGTTGGTAGTGACGATGGGCTGGCGAATCAGGGGAGGATTTGCTGAAGCATAACCCCATTTTTTAAAGAGATCGGGGGTGATGAAGAAGTTGGGAATGGAGGAGCATCTCGGTAAAGGCCGGGCCAATAGATTTACATGTGGGGATGAAAGTGCTGTGATCCTCTGCTCCTTTCAAGGGATGCCCTGCTTTGTCCCCCGCCACGCTTCTCCTCAGCATCATTCCCTTTTTGTTAGCACTACGCTTTGCTTTGCTTTGATGCTTTCGTTACTCCACCATGCGTTTCGCTCCCCTAAACGTGTTCTACTTCTCTCGTTTTATTCTACCCTCCTTGACGGTTACACAACCCAATGCCCTTCGGCCGGGCCCCACCGAAGAATATTCTATCCCATTTCTACCCGCCCCAAAGACTATGCCAATTAAGGGTCCGTTTGGATTGGGTGGAAAAGGCAGCTTATTTTTAATATGACTTTTAGAAAAGTAAGATCAAGTAAAAGTTAAATTAGATGAGGTAGATTGTATTTAGATTGGGGTTTAAAAAAGTTAATTTATAAAAATGAAATTGGTAGAAAGTTGTTTGAATTATAATTAAGTAAAAGTAAGTTTGTTTGAGTAAAAGAAATGGGACTCACGCTTTGTCTTTTTCTCTTCACTTTTTCAACTCTATAAGCTGTAATTTTTAGTTTTTGGCTTAAGTGTATGATTTTGACATAAGCTCTTAATTTTTTTAAACTCTATACACTCAAACATATTAAAAGTTAAAAGCGACGTAAAAGCTACTTAAATGTGACTCCAAACAGGCACTAAGTATGTACTCAAACTCAATTTGACGTAATTTGGGCCTGGGCTCATCCATACTACGGAAGTGAAAAATGAGAAGAAGGGGGAGCACAAACCGGGCTCGATGAAGACGGAGAGTCCAAAACCGGTGGCCTTCATGGGGGCGTGATCGTCCTGGCTGGTCATCAAGAAATTCTCGGGCTTCAAGTCCCGATGCATCACTCCCATGAAATGGCACACGTGAACCACCGTCACGATCTGCCGGATCAGCGCCGCCGCTTCCTTCTCGGAATAATTCCCTTTGGCGATGATGCGATCAAACAGGTCCCCGCCGGTGCACAGTTCCATGACCAAGTACACGTTCTGCCTGTCCTCGTATGCGCCCCTGAATTCCACTATGTTTGGCTGCCCCGACAGATGCTGCAGTATCAGTATTCTCTCTCCGCACGTCCTCTATCTTCCTCCTTCCTCGTCAGCTTCCCCTCGCTATGCTTTTGCACGCATACTTTCTCCCCGTCCTCTTCTCTGTGCACAGATAAGTCACCCCGGACTGCCCTCTCCCCAGTTCCTTCTCCAGCTCGTACATCATCCTTACGTCTACGTAGGGCCTTCCCAGCACCGGCCCGACCTGCGCTTGCGAAGTAGGTGCTGGTTTGACGTCGTGCAGATGATCCTCGTACGTCTGCTTGCGAGGGCGGCCAGGAGAGAAGTCCGAGGAGTCAATGGGAATTTCATGCTGAGAGTTACAACAAAGCGCCTTGAAGAAACCAAGTCCCATGGCTCTCCCTCGACCTCTCGTAATTTGTTCACCTTAATATAGCTTGCTTGACTTTCATCAATGGAGCTTATATATAAACACACACACACATGCATATTTAGGCAAATAAGGTGCATTTCTCGTTGGCTTTGATGAGAGGGTAGGGAGAACAACTTGGTGGCTTTGCGCTGAAGAAGAGATCCGATTCCATGAGTCCTCGCTGGGGATTGGTATGTGTGGCATGAGCAGCAAGACATGTATCTGATTCAAAATCGTCTGCACGCTTTGCATCTTCGCCATTTCTTATACAAAACCCCTCCATATCTCCTTTTCTTTTGGCTTTTTTCCTTGTACTTTCCTAATAAATAACCATAATGCCGTTGAGTCACATATATAATACATAATAATCGTTTTGATTTTACTGATGAGAGATAAAACTTCTCAAGATAAAAGTAAGTTATCACGTAATTCTCACCTAATTAAATGCATTAGTTAGCTATCATGCCATATTACTCTAATTGGAGCTTTGGAGTGACCTCAGTCAAGTTGAAAAAATTAGCAGAAAATGCCCCACTCATGACACGTGGGCCTCGCCTCTGAGGGACTTACTTTATTCCATAGTTGATATATCACTTTAACCCGCCTTGATTTTAAAATTAACTTATTAAATATGCTTTTTTTAATTTTTTTTTTCTTTTTGTAATAACATGGTTATATATTTAGTGAAAGAACGACATAAAAAAAATGATATATATACATATACATATGTTACATTCGTATTTTTCTCTATCTTCGTATGATTATTCAAATTCTTATGGCTAGACATGAACTGTATAACCGTGAATAATATATTTTATCTTTTGAAACAGCACAATGCATAAAAGAAATCATACACGTTCTAGATTTAAAAATCATTTTATAACTTCTTCATTCAATCACACACTCATTAATTAATAGCAAAAGTAGATAGCTGAGACTGATCGAGAAGTTTACATGACGCGCATGCACTGAACAGAAACTCTCGCTAATTAATTAGTGAATAGCACATGCGTAGCCTTACAGTTTGATCCCCCTAAATTCATCTATGTGGGAAAGTAAGTACATTCAGACGAGGCTAGAAAACTAAAGGATGGCACTCCGGTCAAGCAAACACTAGAGGAGAGACGTTAAACTGAGGTGACTGGGCTGAGGAGGAGGCTAGCGATCCACAGGCGTGACGCACTTTGGGTGCACTTCGTAGCCACATTGGAGGCACTGGTAGGCCCAGCTGGAGCCCTGTTCGTCGCAGACACAGCAAATGAAGGGGCCTCCGCCGTTGCCGTCGGATACGAGATTGAGATGGTGGCGATGGCCCTCGTGAGCGACCAACGTGGGAAGCCCCCTGGCCTCTTCCTCCATCTGTTTCTCCAGCGACTCCACCCGGGCACGGGTGAAGGGGTATGCATTCTCGCGGTACAAGTTGATGAGGCTCCTGCCGTGTCTGGTTATGGTCTTGCCATCAGGACCTATTATCACCAGGCATGGTATTCCCTGCACATCGAAGTGCCTCGCCAGCTTCTTCATCTCCGCATCCCCGTATGGCAGCGCCAACCACGGCATGCTTCCGAAATACGACTGGAAAGACGCCTCGTCTCTGTCGTTGGATATCAGCACGATCTCAAAGTCCTCCTCTCCTTTCTCCGCCAACACCTGCTTTATCTTTTCGTATATCCCTATGAGTTTGGGAGTGAACTTCTGCTCCGGCACGCACCACTGCGCTGAGAAGTACAGCCCTGTTGTTTTACCCACCAACGATGCAACCGGTACCTGCATGTCCACGTACGCTACCTCACACCCATCAGCCTCACAATTAAGCACCATGCCAATTGTGCTTGCCATCTAAACCTTACCACGTAGATAACATGCAGGCACGCTTTACACACACCCGTGCATGTTCAATCCCGAGTCATCATTCCCCCCCCCCCCCCCACACACACACACACACATATCTGTAAATCAGTCCAACATCATGACAAGTATTTCTTAATACTGATTCAACGTATAATTTCTGCGATATGATATGGGCACACACATGTACACACACACACAGATAAATATCTGCGATATGATATGGGCAAGATATGTATACCTGCCGGGATCCTGGGTGGCCCAAAACACAGTCCCTACCGGGGCCGGTCAGTAAATTAGTCAAAGTCTGGTTTTCGTGCTTGTCCCTCTCTTCCTGATGAAGCTGCTCTAGCCTTTCCTTGGTAAACGGATAGGCCTGCGCTCCAAATCGATAAATGACATTAACTCCATCACGCAAAGTTGCTTCCTCTTTAGCGTCGTGGGGTTGCAATATCACTAAACAAGGAACGCCTTCGACGTCGTACTTCCTATTCAGCGCTTTCTTTGTTTCCAAATCAGAAAACGGAATTGCCAGCCATGGCATTTGGCCGTAAAAGATATCAAAGGCGTCCGTGTCTTCGTCAGAGGACACGTAGATAATCTCAAACTCTGACGCATTCTTCTTCAGCTCCTCGTAAACGCCGACCAGCATTTGGGTGAATCTCCGGCACGGCGGATACCAGTTAGCGGCGAATAAGAGCCCCAGTATTTTTCCTTCAACATCAGAAACTTTCACCTGCGCACGCAATTTCCAACTAATCAGCAATCACGACGTACAATTCTTGTGTGTGTACTATACATATGTATATATATATATACCATATTCCATATACCTCAATTAGCTGATTCATCAATAAGATGCGTGTTACGAGATGTACGTTCTCCACTTTGGTATGTTAAAAGCGGAAGCACGCACGCACTCATAAGAGCATCGATACTTTTATGTTAGCTAGGTAGTTTCGTGTGAGTAGAGGGAAGGGGGGAATGAGGTAGGACCACCCAAACTGGGTACAATTTTGTGGATTTTATAACAGTTAGAAATGTAACAAATTAATGAGCATTGTCATAGAATATATAAACCAAATGGAAATAGTACTCGAGGCTCAAATTAATCACACCGACAAAGGAGTAGTGCGAAAGGCTATAAAAGTACGAGTCCTAACAAGGAACCAAAATCATGAAAGGGATGGGGTCCCGAAGTGGAACACGTGTAACGCTCAAGGAATGATTTTAGGGACACTTGTCCCTTGGCTAGAGATATGCTCAGCTGTCTACATATTATATATTCCCCGTTTTATAATATACAAGTTTACTTTAACCACCTTTCATCCCAAAATATCAGTTAAAAACTAGTTATAATATTAAACATGTAAAAAATTTGTAAAACTTTTTAAATATATATCTGCTTGGCAAAAAGTCGCCATTACATTAATTATAATATATTTAGTATTTATAAAATTATACAGAAGACAAAACAGGAAAACAAAATTAAATGTCTTGGATCTATGAAACAAAATTTCGAAATCAAGTAAACGAAAATAATTTATATAGCGAACAAAGGGGGGGGGGGGAGGAAGAAGAAGCTACAAATATTGATTGGGCATGTGAATAGCTCGTGAGTGGTTAAACCACTCCGAAATCATCAAATCAAGCTAACACCACTACATATCACACTCCTACCTATGTATCTGCATCTCTTAAATACTTGATCGCCCTCTCTATCAGAAGAGGAAAATATAATGCTATGAACACCCTAAAAGACTATGTGCGAGCTTTAATTATTTATATAGGATATCCCCGTGGTTCTGGATGGTCGCCCGGGTAGCAGCCCCCATGTCGATCAGTAAGAAAAAGACTTTGCACATAAATATAATACATAAAATATGGATATAATCCGTATGATTATGAAGCTTATGGGTAGACCATCCAATATCGTCAGCCTTTTGAGTTGAGCACCTAAATTCGCCGGAAAATATCAAGCCCATCATATATTGTTTCGAACCCTAGAAATCTCGAGTGGCCGGGAAGTAGCGATAAGAGACCTTGCCTCTTCTCCTAGAGCTACCTGTAATTCCAGACTCGGGTTGCGTGTCGTTAAAGAAGAGAAGGCGGCAGACGAACCATTTTCATGAAAATATATGATGAAGTTCCGGTTTTCTCGATTATGATCAACGCTAAAAGTACGAATAACTAGAGTTTCTCCAGCACAGAAATTGCAGATCCATGTATATAATAAGATTAACGCTAGTTGTAAGTGATCACAGCAGAACTCGATATCAAATACGGGGCAACGCAATAACCATCCCCCACAGGACAAAATACCAAGAAAGGTAAAGGCTTTGGTTAAATTCCCAGCGAAAGTCGTGTGGTTTATGCATTCATTCATTCCGCAAATCATACCTCACTTTAAGGGTATAATTACCTGCTCCTCATCCACATGGAACATGATGCTGCCGCGCCCCTATCTTGTTGCCACGATACCGTCTTCCCTCAGGGGTCGCATAATGCCGGGTAAGAATAAGGAGAGCGATGGGGCCGCCTGTATGGCCCCAGGCCAACTCTCGCTGGCCTGTGCTCCACCAGAGTCCCACCCGATTAAGGTCCGTGCTGCTCTCGAACGCTTTGACATTTGATGTCACCTACGCAAATGCCGCTTCCTCGACACCTGTCCTCTTCTTGCTTCCTTGCTTTTATTATTTTATTTCCGTGCCACATCCTTTAGTTCCCCAACCCCAATTATTATTTTTGGGGCAATTCACAGTTTCACGCAAACGTGGTGCGCGACTGCTCTGCCTTTTTGGTAGAGAAATTATTGCATGTTAACTATGGTCCAAGTGTCAGGAAAGCAATACTCCATGAATAAGAAGAGAGAATGCATGCGCATTGAAAATATGAAACATGATTGTCCTCGTGTATAACATCTAATTAATTAATTTAATTAGATTAAAAATATTATTTAAATTAATTAATATGATATTTTTTAAAATATCCTAAATATTTTTTAATTCTATTTCTCTTTTAACTGCTTAATTATTATTAAAACAATAGTAATAGAATTAATTTTAAAAAGTTAATAACTATATAAAATAAATCTTACATGTAAGATTAATATCGGTTTCGAGTACTATTTCATATATCTGGAGTATTCCCGTTCGTGATTGTCTCACTGTTTCCAATAATCTTTTCCTACAGCTGTACTTTAGCCAATAAAAGCATTCCGCATATAAAGAATGGTTGGGAAGTTAAGATAGTTTATTGGAGCGAAGCGAGTGTCCGTAGGTTAAAAAATCGTTAAAAAATATGAATTAATTATATCATTGCCATGTTTAATACTGTTTCGGTTATTAATAAAGAACTTAATATATTTTATCTCTTATAATTATCTTTTCTTTAAGATAGTCTTTCTAATAATTATAATTTGAACTAATATATTTAATTAATTAGTAAGGATATTTAAAAAGATAATACTCCTCCGGTCCTTATTATAAGATCCAATTTGACTTTTTATTTGGTCCTAATTATAAGACCCAATCCATTTTTCTCTTATATTTATGTATTTTTTTCCAAGATAATCCTTCTAATAATGATAGTTTTAGCCAATATACTTAATTAGCAAGGATATTTTAGGAATAACAACACTTATTTATTTATTATAAATAACCAACTTAACTTACTTCCTTAATCTCCTCAAATAAATCAATTGGGTCTTATAATTAGGACCGGAGAGTACCTGTTTATTATAAATAAACTAACTTAATTCATTTTCTTAACATATTTAATTTAGTTAACTAACTTCTATATTTATCACAAAAGGTAGTACTACTTTCTCTTTCCTCTCGTATCAAAATGTGCACGATGTCTGCTCCTTATTAAAAACTCCCTGCATGTTTAATAAAAATATAAATAATTATGAAATTTCCCAACTAATTAACCAATCTCCCATACACGACAACTTCTTATTGAGGGTAATTTTGAGACTTCGTAAGAAAATACTACCTCTAGTCTTTAATATAAGATCTTGTTTGACTTTTATTTTGGTCCTAAATATAAGACCCTAGTCTACTTTGTCTCATATATTTATTTTTTTTTCAAAGTAGCCCTTCTAATAATGAAAATTCTAGTCAATACACTTGATTAGTAAGGATATTTTAGGAAAGACAACACCTATTTAGGACAAATAACTAACTCAACTTACTTCATTAATCTCCTCAAATTAGTCAACTAACTCTTATAATTAGGACCGGAGGTAGTAACTAATTTTGACTAATCTTATTTACTCGCGTAGATTAGTTAATTGGATTCTGAAGGGAGTACCGTGAATGGTCACCATGCTATTTCTCAATGGATATTTTGAAGTTATGAGTATCAAACTAATATATTTAATTAATTAGTAAGGATATTTTAAAAAAGATAATACCTGTTTATTATAAAAAAACAAACTTAACTCGTTTTCTTAACTTATTTAAATTAATTAACTAGTTCTTATATTTAAAACAGGAGCTAATATTACTTTCTCTTTCCTCTCATATCAAAATGTGCTCGAGGTCTGCTCCTTATTAAAAACTCCCTGCATGTTTAATAAAAATATAAATAATTATGAAATTTCCCAACTAATTAATCAATCTCCCATACACGACAACTTCTTATTGGGGGTAATTTTGAGACTTCGTAAGAAGATAACTAGTTTTGACTCATCTTATTTACTCGCGTAGATTAGGTAATTGGAGTCTGAAGGGAGTGCCGTGAATGGTCACCATACTATTTCTCAGTGGATATTTTGAAGTTATGAGTATCACGTCATTCAAAGATAAATTATTAAATTAAAACGAGAGAGTAAAATTGAAAATTTTAAGTGAACGATCCATTAAAAAATGCTCTATTCAACATATATGATTGTCTTGATATTATGAATTACTCATGATACTATTTATAAAAGAGAGAGAAGACTTTTTTTCTAGTAGGATAGTAAGAGAAATTTTTTATATGGATGTATAATTTTATCCTTAATTTATTATTATGTTGGTTTTGTTTACAAAATGTATAATATGTATTAAATAAGAATAACTTTTGAATGTTGTTGAATTTTAAAGAAAGATCAATGAAGTTTAAAATTTTTTTTATCTATATGAAATATGTTGAAAGTGGCTTAGTATTATTAAATATGAAGTCAATATTTAAATTTTGATGTAAGGACTGATATATATTAAATAATTATATTCAGGTGGCAATACGTATGGCGTCCATATACACATGGTTTGCCATCTTTGCATGACATTCACTAATCTAGACAAGATGTGAATGGATTGGAGCTGCATATCGACGGTAACGACGTGCAGAAGCTTACACGATCAATTTAATCTTCAATATAATCACTATATAAAGAAAATACACGCTCAGTAAAAGAACAGGAATGAATTCTATTTTTAATTAGATCAACATAAACGTTCTAACTAAATGAAAAATCGGAATTAAAACTCTTTGTTCTTCAAAAATATTTAATATTCTATTGATTTTTTTTAAGTCATATGCAATGCGATTATTTAATTAAGTGACATCTCGTAAAATTTAATTGTGAAAATACTTAGTTTATTGGATATGTTATTCAATGGGAAAAAAATGATTCATGAAATTAAACCTAGGGTGTGTTTGGTTGGGGGGAGGGGAGGGGAGGGAAAATGAGCCCCTCCCCTCATTTGGTTAAAAATTTTGGAGGGGAGGGGAGCTAAAATGTCCCCTCTCCTCCCTCCTCCCATTTTGGCTCCCCTCCAAATTGGGGGTTTTTGGAGGGGAGCCAAAATTTTGGACAATTATGCCTTTATGATTTTTTTAATATTCCACTTCTACCCATAAAATATATTATTATAATATTTATTTTAAATAAAAAATATATTATCCTAAGTAAAAAAATAAAAAATATATACATTATTATAATTAAAAATATATTATAAAAATTATTTAAAAATAAAAAATTATTTAAATAAAAAATTATAATATTATAAAATTAATTGTTTTTTATAAATATATTATTTATTAAATATATTTTAAAGCTGGAAAAAAAGATAGCCTAAAGAAAATAAAATTTCATTTTTCTTAGAGCATATAAAATTTGTTAATTTGATTATTTTAAATATATTATTATATTAATTAGAATAAAAAATTACTATACCAATTTTTTAATACACATATTAACATGATAAGACTGAATTTTTATTAAATTATATAATTTAAATTAAGATGTAAATTAATTTATATAATATATCAATAAAAAACATAAACTAATATGTAAGGGTAAAATGGTAAATTGATTATTACTACCCTCCCCTCCCCTCCTTGAACCAAACAATGGATCATTAAATACCCTCCCCTCCCCTCCTTTTTAATCAAACCAAACAAGGTGAGCATGAAACCTCCCCTCCCCTCAAACCAAACAGGCCCTAAGGGAACATTTATCGGATGCGGATCTATTGACGAGCGGAGGGAAACGGAGAGGATTCGGAAATCCAAAGCAACGGCCAATAATCCACGGCACCGCCTGTCCCAGTCACGGCAAGGCGATCTGCGGACGCTGAAGGAGTCCAACTTTGTAGAGAATTGAATAAATAGTACCAAGCAGGAACATGAGCTGGCAATTAACGTCATAACCAGGCCCCATCCCCGCCACTCTCCTGCTTGACGTTATCCCAGTCCACAACCGATCCACGTCATCCTCTGCACATAAGGCTTAATCTTACTTTCCCATCTAGCTACCCTCCACCCAAAAAAAAAAACAAACAAACAATGCTCAGCTCTCCTCTCCTTGCTCTCTTCCTGCCCTGCTTCGGCATGGCCGCTCTTTTCCTCGTCTACTTCTGCCTTCTCCGGTGCGCCATTTCCGGCCACCCCGATCGCCCGCTTCCCCTCAATTCCCTTTCCCCGGACGGCCTCTCTGCTTCCGAGCTTCATCAATTGCCCACAATCACCGGCCAAGACCTGCTCACTCCCACTGAGTGCGCCGTCTGCCTCGGCGACATCGACGAGGACCACCCCGTTCGCCTCATTCCCGCCTGCAATCACGCTTTCCATTTGGAATGCGCCGATACCTGGCTCTCCCACCATCGTCTCTGCCCTCTTTGTAAAGCCAACCTTCATCCTCAACTCTTCACTCCTTCACAAAACTCCTGTTGATTGGGACAGTCGAATTAATTAACAGCCAGTTTGTTGATACAGAAGCCATCGTTGCTTTTTGGATTGAATATGTGTGCCTCTTGCTTACTCGGGAGGAGCTCGCATGGATCACTGGGAGGGTGCGTGCGTGATTAATCTGGTTTTCATGGCTTGTAAAACTTATTTTTTGTGACTGAAAATTTACTATCTTTTATAAAATAACATCACTGAGTTTTCTTTTTTCAAAATCAAAACGACCTTCCCATTATTTGAGGCTTTTCTGTTCAATTATGCTGCTGGGGGTTTGGATTTTCCGACAGAAGGGGACGGTTCGATCGGATGAGAAAATCCATGAGTTCTGGATGGATAGATTTGGGTCTCGTCGACTTTATCAGTGACTCTGATCAGTAGAACAGAGTTCTGCTGGAAACAAGAAGAGAGGCACAAGGAACAAAGAGCTGCGTACCATGTTAAATAAAATAATAAATATACATGCGACTCGAATATCGAATACAGATCAAAGCCTATAATGTATATTAGATATTGGAGAAAAAGAATGATAACTAACAACACTATCTGGAAAAAAAAAATCAATGTAAGATAAGAACCTCTAATTTAAACTGTACATGTAGACATTTGTACGGTCAATTTTAAAGCTTCAATTGTTTTCTTTTTTAACTCCGGCTCATGGATTTTACCGGGTTCTCCCGAGTCTCAGCAGAACAGAGTCATGTTGGAAACGAGAAGAAAGAGCGAATTCTGGGTGAAAGCCGGTCATTAAAAGGAAAAAGGCGCATCAGTACCAGAAGGCGGGAAACAAAGATGCTGCTTTATCCTCGTGCGAATCAAATATTGAATATGAAGTTTCAGGTGGAATTGATCTAATAAATTTGAATAAATTAAAAAATTAGTTAATTTAATTCTTTGTAATAAATATATATTTTTAATCTTCTTGCTAATTATATATATCGGCTAAGATTATCATTAAATAAAATTTTTAACATATATAACTATTATAAGAACTGTTTAAAAAAAAAAATTACCTCCGACCTAATTACAAGATCTTATTTGTAAGGCATTAAAAGATCTTGTTTGTATGACATCTTTTAATGTCTTACAAATAAAATCTTGTAATTAAGACCGGAGATAACAATTAAATATAAAAAAACTAAATTGTAATCTAAATCAAATTAAAATTAATTTTTATATTAAAGACTGAATTAGTATATTACGCACTGAGAGGGAAAAAATTAAACTTTGATGTTAAAATTTTAGGGGCACGCGGGCAAGGAAGAAGACACTGTGTGTATGGTGGCGACACGTCACGGGGTCATTGTGATTACGTGGCTCCATGAATGACGAAAGACAAGCTTAACAGTCTGGTTCCAGTGGGCCTCACATAGTCACATGTCTGATCTCTTAAAAAGGGCTGTGTGCGCATGGGTACCTGGGAAGAAAAATGGTAGAGTATGATGCTGCTCCGTGCCAGCCAATTTATGGTAGGGTCCGCCCCGGAATGTATTATGTGTGTTTGTTTTGCTTATATTCAAGGCAAATACTTCAATATTTTTCATCTTTTCATGGTAGGGTCCGCCCTGGGCCTCACGTGGTCACGTCTCTGATCTCTCAAAAATTTTATTTATTTGTTAATCATTAAATTTTGATTTTTTCCATCTTTTTTTTGCCAGATTAATATTTTTCATCTTAAATATACTGCTCCATCCTATCTAATTTACAGTAAAAAATTAATTCTCTAGCAAAAAATTAAAAAGTTAATTAAAAAAATCCATTATAGACTGCTTTTATTTAACCACGTGTTTTGGTCATTAACAACACAACACAGCTTCTTAATTTCTATTCTTTAATACTCTTTAAGGACATTTTTGGAAAAATACTAATTAAGCATACATCAAAAACGCTTCATAGTTGTAATTTAATTCAATGTCACGTTGCTGTAAAAAATTAAAAGGGTGTCTGGATATTTTCTAAAATGCTTTTTAAAATACTTTTCTGTAAATCGAGATAAACTCTCCTATGTATTTATTTTGTATGCTATAAAATTGTTTCTAAAATTATAATTTGGTGTTTATCAAAACACTCTAACCTTTTTAACATAGCAGCAAACAGATAGACTCGATTTTGAAAAGCAATCTGCCAATCTCACATATCATCTTTAGAGGAAGAGTAAGCAGGGGCAGGGTGAGTGAGAGAAGCGGAGGTTTGTGCTTTAAAAGTTGTTCATGTTTTATCAGGTATATTTACTTTTGTTTTTTATTGCTTATTCGAGAATTATAATCTTTAACTCCAGAACTAAATCATTTTCCTGTATATGAGTAATGAGAAGAACATTTAGATTCCTAAAAATGAAATTTAATTAATCAGGATGAATCGCGATTTTTCTTGAACGATTGATCAGTGTAGAGGTCAACAATTTCAAATTGGATTAGTTTACTATAAAAAAACATTACAAGTCATGCTATTTATAAATAATCATTATGTTCTTATTAAATATCACGACTCTAGTTCTTAATATAAATTACTTTTAATTATTCTATTAGATTAAAAAAGTGAGTTAAATTTTAAAGTAACCTGACTCTTTAATCATAAAAAATAATGCCTTCTCATATACTTTTTGACACATTATTGATTTTTTTCTTCTATAACTTAAAGTATTTTTGAGTTGCTATGAATTTAAAATTAATTTTAATTGCGTTGAGAATATTAAAATTAAAACTCTCTAATTGAATTCTGGCTCATGTTGTTTTCTTATGAAGATGAGACGGTTCACCTAAATAACAGTTTTTGATTATATTTAAAATCACAAATTCCTTTAACAACCCAGAGGAGGAGGGAGCATTCGATTGATATGACTAGGGTACAACGGAAATAATGAAGGGTGAGGGCAAGGAAACAAAGAACTACTGCGCCCTGACGCCCCGAAAACCTACAAGCGTTGTCCCTATACTGTTTGTTGAATTAACCTCAAAACTAAGGGAGTGTTTGGATAAAAACCAAACCATGGTTTCAGAAGTGTTTTTACGGATTACGAAGTAAATATGTGGAAGAGATTACCTCGTTTTGTAAAAAAATGCTTCTGAAACCACGGTTTTGAAGCACTCAAACAGAGCCTAAACCTCATACGAGGGAAGTGGAACGGAAGAGAGGTGTGAACAAATTTTAATAAGCTTAATTTAAAAAATAAAAAAACAAGGTTATAAAACTTGGATGAAGAAAAGATAAAAGATGAAAAAAAAACACTTTTAACTTTTTAAATTAAGCTTATTAAAATTTGTTCACATTTCTCTCATCGAGGCAACAGCAAAACACTTTGCTCAGAGTAATAAAATAATTTAAAATTTAAAATATTTTTTGGGCAAAAAAATGTTTTTTAGGTAATAGATAATCATTTTTCCGTTTGCGTTGGCAGGCCAAGTTCAACTCTGCAGAGAAAGGACTGAGGTAGCTGAAAACCCTACGAGCGTCTCAATAGCGGACTCGATCCGCGTTCGTGAGTTGCATTTGCAAAACTTTGGTTTCTCAATTTGATTTGTAATGCTCACCTAGTTTGCTAGTTCTTGAACTTGAATTTTATTCGATGCTTTGCTTAGGGTTTAGTGCTCGATAAACTCTAGGGCTAAAAAGTGGAAGGAGGCGATTGTTGTAGAATATCTCCAAAATGACTCAAGACGTGGAAATGAAAGATCATGCTACTCCTTCGCATTCTGTTTCCTCAGCTGTTCCATCCACTTTGCAGCGTAAGGATCGGGTCGCAAAATTACTCCAGCGGCGATTTCATATCGTCTATATTTCTTAACTTCAAGAATTCAAAAGTAAATCAGTTAGATTTTGCTGTTGTTGGTAATTGACCTTGCAGATTTGAAGGAAATAGCATCCCTTATCGAGACCGGTTCCTATTCAAAGGAAGTTCGTAGAATTGCTCGTGCTATTCGCCTTACAATTGCTTTGAGACGGAAATTGACAGCATCGGTGCTCTCATCTTTTCTCGACCACGTTCTTACTCCAGGTTCTGAAGCTCATTCCAGATTGTCTGCCTATGTTCCCAAGGTATTTTTCTGATCTTCTAGTTATTTTGAAGCTTACTCATAAATTCAGCGATTGTGCCTGTTGAAATTTTTTTTTTCCTAGTTAACTATGTTTTGCTCTCTGTTCAGGGTGTTATGTTTTGATTCTGGGCCTTTTTTTTTTTTGCCTCTCTCTTAAACTATATTAGGATTTGGTACATAATTTTGAGTCATATAAAATGCAGCTCTGTTAAAAACCTCAAATACCGAAGGCGTTAACGGATTGTGAGGAAGTTAGGTGTTCTGCATCTGCATGGTCATTTGTTTAGCAGCATTTCTCCTTTTATTTCTGAGAAACGCTCCAAGTCAGCGTCTTTGACTTCAGTCATTTTGAAGGTTGAATTTAAGGGGCATCATCTCCATGATATCTCTCTCGAGATGGATGCTGATTATCTGCTTAATTCTTCTTACATGCCCCGTTCCAATCACATGCAGTACTTGGTTCATAGCTGATTGAAATATTTAGTTGCATTGAATAATATGTTCAATTTCTTTCTGAAAGTCGGTTTTCATGCAGTAGGTTATCTGTAATCTGTTTCAGTATAGGGAGAGTCATTATATCCATGTTTACCCTCTGGTCAGTTACTCATGGCTGAAATTTGAAATTTCAAATGACTTTGATTTGTTTTATTGATTGACAAGAGAACTGTGTGAAGAAATTTTTAACCATTTATTGCTATCTTTTTAACGGATGCCATGGTTTGAATCCTATTTGTTGTTGCTGGCTTTATCTATAGGAGGACGAGCATGAGATGGAAGTGGATACTGCAACATCTGCTGTTCAAGTCCCATCTAAACACCTACTGCCTGAGCTAGAGATCTACTGCTACTTGCTCGTCCTACTGTTTCTTATTGATCAGAAAAGATACAATGAGGTCGGTGCTGTCTTCTTAAAATTCAATGTGTGGAGCATTTGACAGCTGATTATATGCTAAAGGTGATTGGATTCTTCATTTTAGGCCAAGACCTGTTCCTCAGTGAGTATTGGTCGACTGAAGAATCTGAACAGAAGAACTGTTGATGTCATTGCTTCCAGACTATACTTCTATTACTCTTATAGCTATGAACTGACGGGAGACCTTGCTGAAATTCGGGGGTGAGTTAGGTGTTAATCTGTGTAATGTATGCATAGAAGTTCTGATGTTATGGCTTGCTTTATGTTAGATACTTTTCTGTAAAGGAAAAAGATGAATTTGATCTAACTCTTAATTGAATGGTCTCAGCAACCTCCTTGCATTGCACCGTATTGCCACTCTCCGCCACGATGAGCTGGGTCAGGTTTGTTTCATCTGAATTAATTATTTTTCACATGTGCTTGGAACATGCACTAACATCATGATGGGGTGCAGGAAACACTTCTTAATCTGTTACTTCGTAATTACCTCCACTACAACCTATATGACCAAGCAGAGAAGTTAAGGTCTAAGGCACCACGATTTGGAGCACATTCAAACCAGCAGGTATGGTGGTTTTGTTATTCTGGGCATCGAATAAGGAGTTTTCTAGTCAATAAATGTAATGTTCTACATGGCCATGCCATTTTGAACCCTCAATTAATTTGCATCTAAACCTTGGTGAAATTTAATTGTTTTTCTTACCTTTTCCTTGGCATGTTCTGTTGTATTTTTATCCAGTTCTGTCGTTATCTCTTCTACCTTGGGAAGATTCGAACCATACAGTTGGAGTATACCGATGCAAAAGAGTCACTCCTGCAGGCTGCCCGAAAGGCTCCAGCATCAGCACGAGGCTTTCGAATTCAATGTAATAAGTGGGCTGTAATTGTGCGCCTGCTGTTGGGAGAAACACCTGAAAGGACTATCTTTATGCAGAGAGGAGCGGAGAAAGCCTTGAAGCCTTACTTTGAGCTTACAAACGTAAGTTAATATGGTTAACTGAAGCTAGTTATAATATTATTTTTGGCTTAGGTTCTCTAGGTATAACTTTGTCCCTACAATCTAGCTTTTTTAGCATGGAAAGTGTAACTTATTAGACGAAAAAGTGGTCCTAGTGTCGTAACTTAGTGTGTCTTTCTTCATTCATCTTTTAAGTCTCATCCTTCTGTGCTCATTATTGTTAGCGCTAGCGTGCTACTTCATTGACTTCTTTCATTTTTGCGCTTGCTTGGTTTGTTCATTGGCCAATTCTAGTTATTCTCTTTCTAGCCTTTTTTTTTTTTTAATTTTTTTTTTAAGTGAGGGAGACACTGAAGGCCTAAGGTTGCAAGTGGGATTAAACTTACAGCTTCCCACTTACAAGGAAGCATTTATGCCATTGGGCTATAAGGCCATTGACTCTCTTCCTAGCTTTAATCATTCATAAGCACATATACATCTCTACTTCCTTCAAGATTTCTAATCCATTGTCATTACTCTTTCGGAACTTTTTTTATACGCAAACTGATTTTGAGGACTTCCTTCCCATTGCAAGTACAATTTAAATTTTTTATTACCAGAGTGACCTGTCTCCTTTGTCCTAGATCATGTAGTATTTGTTTTTGTTGTGGGATTTCAGGCAGTGCGCATTGGTGATCTGGAGCTGTTTAGGAATGTTGCAGAAAAGTTTGCTACCACTTTCAGTACGGATGGGACTCATAATTTGATTGTTCGGCTGCGACATAATGTTATCCGAACTGGCTTGCGCAACATCAGCGTGTCTTATTCTCGCATCTCACTTGCTGATGTAGCTCAAAAATTGAGGTTGAACTCTGCTAACCCTGTTGCAGATGCTGAGAGCATTGTAGCCAAGGCCATCCGCGATGGGGCAATTGATGCTACATTGGATCATGCTAACGGGTGGATGGTATCCAAGGAAACTGGAGATATTTACTCCACTAACGAACCTCAATTGGCTTTTAATTCTCGAATTGCCTTCTGTCTTAACATGCACAATGAAGCCATTAGGGCACTGCGTTTCCCACCTAACACACACAAGGAAAAGGAAAGTGCTGAGAAAAGGAGAGAGAGGCAACAACAAGAGCAAGAACTGGCCAAGCACATAGCGGAAGAGGACGATGACGATTTCTGAAAGCAATTTTTTTTTTTTTTGGTTCTCAGTTGCAGTCAGAATTTCTATTATTTTGCTCTTTATTTCCCTTTGAAGAACTTGTATAATTATGTCTGTTTCATGAAAGTGGAATTATTTTGTACGTGGAAAATCTCATGATTCCATTAAGCCCTTTATCATATTGATATCATCACTATTTCTTTCCTTTATTTATCATTATCCGAATGCTCTTTGTATTAGTAGTTTGGAGCTCGGGGAATTTTCTTACACACTGGGATGGTAAGCATTGATTTCTTCCCCAACTTGGAACCTAGGTGTAATATGGATGGCCTTGCCCTTTAAGATGTTAGTTTGTAGGTAGTGGGTCTTTTCCCCCTTCAATATTACTTTTATCATCAGCACTATTTTCGCCTGAGACTTGGTCCACTTGGAGTAGTTCGAGGAGCATCGGGCGCAACTTCGTCGCTTTGCTTGTCATGCTGTCGTAGCACAGAATAAATACCACGGGTCCATGAGATATCTCATTCTTATAGAAGTCATTCCAAATCAAAGATGATACTAAATGGATGTCCAGCATCTTCTGTGATCTAATTAGAGAGCCTTGAGATCCGTCCTGCTCAGTGAAAAAATACAATGAATCAGCCGGTTATTATTTGATAAGATAGATCGCGGTTCGCCACGGCTTTTCGCAAGATTGATTGATGATGATAATTGAACTCGCGCTCGTGCATCTTGATTTGTTCTTTAATAAAAATTTAGTTGAACCTGCTGTAAGGATCAGAGGCATGGAGAAGAAACACGAAAATTGATTTCTGGAGATGGAGAAGGACCACGCCGGAGGTCACTGGGATGGAGGTGAAAACGGGAGCGGCGGAGGGGACGACGGTGGATGGACAAATCTAGAGAGGCAGCACAGAGAAGAAATATTGAGGACAAATATCTGAAAAGTTGTGACATGGGGCAAAAATGGCATACACCGACTTCGCGGAAGCCCAGCCGGTTCCAGTTTCCCAGGGATGGAACCGTTTCGTGGAGTTCGGTGGAAGCCCTTTGAGAGGCGGATTCTTGCATACCAAATAAGCAATTCTCAGATTTCTGTTTCGCTTCCTAAGCTCCCTTTTTTTTTTTGTGTGTGTGTGTAATCCAAAGACCTAAGCTCCAAGTGTAGGTCCTCTGGGGTGCCAAATGGGTTATTACTTTCGGGCTTTGAATATTTATGAGCAACTTTGCTCTCTGATATGAACAACTCTGCTATATTTATTTGTATTAGACGTCTGTTATTCTATGACAGCAAGATGGTAGTTGGAGTTCACCATCTTCACCCGACTAGAAAATATTCTAAAGCCGGATGCTTACAGCTCACCGAGTATTGGTATTTTGCTTTAGATCATTCTCACCAATAAAATTTGGAAACTTTTGTCCAATTTTTCCAAAAAATTATCATATCACACTAGTAGAAGGAGCAATAAATAAAAAAGAAGTAAAAGCCACGAAATTGACAGACAATATGCTAAGCCGAAGGCGTTGCTGGCCCATATGAGCCGGGGTCCCGTATGCCATGGCAATTTTAACATGCAGATGCTAGCAAATAGTAATGTCTGACAAGAAGTGAAGGTAAAAACGATGGTGATATTAAACCAGAATGATAAAGCCACTTTAAGATTACCAAGAGTTCTGTATTGGTTGAACCCGGATAGCTAACCTTTCCGTTGATTTATATTTTATAGCTGGGTTTCGGACTTCAGTAATCAGAGTTGTTTTGTTGTGTCTATCAATCAAATCATTCTAACAGATCTCAAATTGTAGTGGATTTTTTGGCCAAAAAAAAATTGTAGTGGATTCAGTAACAAGTACAATAAGCCATCTGCAACAACAAGAACCACATGAATTTGGGTCAGCCAATCGTTTCTGCTTGATCAATGTTTTATATCTTACTTCTGGTCCTGCTTTCCTCTCACAATCCAATCAAATTTTGGGCTCCATTTTGGTACGAAGAAAATGGATGGAAGGAAAGAGAAGGAAAAATATTAAAGAACTCGATTTAAAAAATTAAAAAAATAAGATTAAAAACTTTTAATTAATTTTTGTTACTTTTTTGCTTTGTCAAATTTTTAATACCTCAGTTCTTTAATTTTCTAGACTGAGCTCATTCAAAAATTTTTTTATTCCCTTCATTTCATTTCTCACGTGCCAAACAGTACCTAACTCTTTGCTTCACTAAGGTCCCAAAACAAAAAACTTTCACTTCAGAAATGTACCATATATTACTTATAATGGAAGGGGGTTGGCTTTTAAAAGGAGAGTACCAAATGCAAATTTCACAGGATATGCTTCAAATACACTACTCCACTCTGGGTCGCTGACGATTACCAAATATATTAACAACCATGTCCTCCTAACGACTCCATATCGACGCCAGCCAAGGCCTACTACACTAAGCTGTATAAATACCGTTCTCCTGTTGCATCGTCTCACAACACAGACGCATTCGTGAAGCAAGCAGTATGGCAGCCATTGCAATAGTGATGCTCACAATGTTGTCAGTGGCCAGTATTGGGAATGCGCTTAGTGTAGACTACTACAAGCACACATGTCCTCAGGCGGAGTACATAGTGGCAGGTGCCGTACATAAAGCAACCATGAACGATAAAACAGTCCCAGCTGCTCTGCTTCGCATGCATTTTCATGATTGCTTCATAAGGGTATGTATGGATCACATGTGTAAACGCCACTTGTGATTCCCGAAACTCCAATTACGTGGCGAATAATATGATGTTAACTGTTATTAGTTGTTACTGCTTTGTAAGGGCTGTGATGCGTCGGTTCTACTGGAATCAAAGGGAAAGAAGAAAGCAGAAAAAGATGGGCCTGCCAACATATCTTTGCATGCATTCTACGTCATCGACAATGCCAAGAAAGCACTGGAAGCCGCATGCCCCGGGGTGGTCTCCTGTGCAGACATTGTCGCACTTGCTGCTAGGGATGCTGTTTTTTTGGTCGGTCCCAAATATTAGTTGTTCCCGTCATTTTGGTCTGCATAAATCATTTATTAATGGAAACACTCACCCAAATTTATTTTGTTGTTGGTTGGTTGTGATGGGAATGGTATTAGTCGGGAGGACCCATGTGGGAAGTACCGCAAGGAAGACGAGATGGAAGAATATCAAGAGCAGATGAAACCAGACAACTGCCAGCTCCAGTCTTCAATATTTCCCAACTCGAGCAAAGCTTCTCTCAGAGAGGCCTTTCCTTGGAAGATCTTGTGGCCCTCTCAGGTATGCGGGTGTGTGCGTGCGCGCATGAATTCCCACATCATCTTCATTCTGCAGTAACTGTAAATAACGCCATTTGTGTGTGTGTGTGTGTGTGTTGACAAATGGTGCATGCAGGAGGCCACACCCTTGGGTTCGCTCATTGTTCGTCTTTCCAGAACAGAATCCACAACTTCAGCCCCAAACAAGACATTGACCCTTCAATGGACCCCTCCTTCGCCGCCAGTCTTCGACGCATTTGTCCCTTTCACAACAAGGTCAGAAACGCCGGTTCTCCATTGGATTCCAGCTCCACCGCTTTTGACAACGCTTATTACAAGCTGCTTCTTCAAGGTAAAAGCGTCTTCACTTCCGACCAGGCTCTGCTCACTCATCCCAAAACCAAAGCATTGGTTTCCAAGTTTGCTCATTCCCAAAAGGAGTTTGAATACGCCTTCGTCAAGTCCATGATCAAAATGGGCAGCATCACCGGCGGCCAAGAAATCAGGCTTGACTGTAAAGTTGTTAATTAGACGATTCTATATATTTTTCCAGAAAAGGAAAACAAAAGAGAAAAAATAATTAGAACAGCAAGGGGTTCTATCTGCGAGGATTTAACTGTGACATTCGAGGCTTAAGCTGAGCCTCTCGTCCAGTACAGTGGTTGTGAGTTGTTTTCCCATTGATGTCAGTTAGTGTCGAGATAGGGTGGCGTCTGTGTGCATGTTAACATTATCAATTAAATTCTTACTAAAATGAAAATTATTGGTTTAGAAATGCTCTGTTTGGTCGTTGGGCTTTCCCATTGAGATCCCTTTTAACTTTAACAGTTTATAATGCAAGAATATAATCTCTCAAGATAAGGTATTCTTAAAATTATAATTATTAATTCCTTCCAAAATTCCTTTCACATAATTAAAATTCTTGCATCTAAAATTCAAATGCAAATCCCATTTATCTTGGGTCATAAACTTAATTATCCTTTTTTTGGGGGGAATTTTTTATCATTAAGAAAAATTCCCATCCTCCTTACGGATGCCAGGGGTTATTCTAGTTTCCAATTTCCGAAAGAAAAATCTGTGGGTTGATTCAGTTTCAGTGAATCCAGACTGTAGATATTGTAGAATAAAAAAAACGAAGAAATCGTTACAAACCGTTGGCATGTCTCTATTTTGTGTCTTCAACCGTTGGTATATCATATAACCGACTAACTTTTCGATGGGGAAAAAGTGGAAGCAACGAAAAACCAATCGGCAAAGGCCTAAATCAAGACCCACTTGACAAAGCCTTTCTTTGTGATGTACAATAAACGCCGTTTGAGGAGCACGAAAGGGATTAATGTGCACACAGGAGAATCCACCTATTTATCATTGTTTGTCCATAATTTCTCCAATAACGAATCTCCTGGATCTATTTATTATGGTAAGAAGCACAAGTAGGTATGTTGCTCAAGCTCTTGCAGCTGATCCAGAAAGCTACACTCGTGTTCATGAAATTCTATGACTAGCTACCTGCCCCAAAATCCTCTTAACCATCTGACTCGAAGTATCCACGTCGTAATTCATCAGAATATCTGGATTTTGTTCTGAAGGCTTCAAGGCATTCTTCATTCACGCTTGTCTCTTCTTCCTCAAATTTTTTCTGCTTTTTACCTGGGTAACAAACGAGCAGCTTCAGGAGCTTATCAGATAACCAACAATTGATTAGAAAAAAGTATTGAGAAGGTGAAAGATGAAGAGAATGAGGAGCAAGATCTGTTGGAGAAGTTGTTCACAAAATATAGGGCACAGCAGTTGAGGATAGAATGGAGAGAATTAAGTAGTGACAGGCTCCTAGCCAGGGGGTTTCTTGAGCCGTGCAGTCATGCGATGAATCGGTTTCTCTGGATGGATGAGATTGAATGCTTGAATGGTGTTTGGGAAGATGTCGAGCAGAAGAGAAGAAATTCATTTGGCAGTTTGTTAACCCGTTAACTGTTGAGATCATCACCGATTGTGATCGTTTCTCTCGATTTTGATTTACTTCTGTGTAACTTGTTCCAATTAACCAATTATCCTTACTCAAATACATATATGCTCCTCTTTCCTTTTCAGGAAAGCAAAAGAACACTTGCATAATAATACTCTGCTTTCTGTTTCTGAAAAGTAGGGTCTCACACTCCAATGTCCTACATATTTATAAATCAGGGAAGATTTTCGGGGTCTTTTCTTTGCTCTGAATTGTTGATTGTGTGTCACGTACGAGGTGAAAAGATAAAGAGTCATTAGAGTGGGTCCCGCAGTCCTCCTAAATGATTGGAGATGTGCCGTACATAATTTGAGCTACGCCTCTTGTGCGGACCTTGAAATGACGTGAAATTTCCAGCAACTACCGCTTTGGAAAAAAATCCTCTCAAACTCTAACCCAGTCATCCCAAACTATGTTCTTTTTTTCCTTCGCATCGCCGGGCTAGTTGTATGAGTCCGTTTTGCATATTGCTCATGAAGAGACGTTGAAGAGATGGGAATTAAGCACAGTGACACCGGGTACATCAATGTATAAAACCATCAATATTAATACACATGGACGGAGACAATATAAGAAACAGCGTCATCTCAGGAATCTATTACTGGCTGGTGGTTTGATTTGCAATTTGCCAATATTTCATCCGTCGTTTACATATTTTATTCAAAAGGTACTGGGGTGGATACAAATCAGGAAGAACAGGGGGGACGTGTGTGTGTGTTTGTGTGTTTTATTGTTGAAGAAGAATTGAGAGGGAAAAAGAATTAAGGAGCAGGAGAGGCAGAAGCAATGTCAATGACAAAACGGTGAGGGACATGGTCGTGGGCGAGGCGGTGCATGGCGTGGTTGATTTGATCGGGCCTTATCAACTCTGTGTCGCACGTGATGTTGTGCTTCCCACAAAGCTCCAGCATTTCCTGCGTCTCCTTCATGCTTCCGATGATGCCTCCTTTCACCGCCCTTTTCCCTGCACGTACGCAAAACACTCCCATCATTAATTACTTCACAGGAAAGAACCAGAGAGCTGAGACATGATATGATCAGATGAGGCAGGGAATACCGAAGATCAAAGGAAAAGCGGGCAGCTGAAGGGGCTCGTTGGGAGCACCCACGATGAACAGGGTGCCATTGACCTTGAGCAGTTCCAGGAGAGGCAGCAGAGAATGCTGCCCCGACACCGTATCCAGTATGAAATCCAACGTCCTCTTCCCTCCCTCCATCTGCTTTTGGTCGCTGCTCACTATAAACTCATCAGCTCCTAGTCTCTGCTTCGCCTCCCGCTCCTTGCCCGCCGTCCTGCTGACCACCGTCACGTGGTGCCCGAACGCCTTCCCAAATTTCACCGCCATGTGCCCCAGCCCTCCCAGGCCCACCACGCCTATCCTCTTCCCCCCGCACTCCACCAGTCCGTGATCTTTCATCGGACTGAACACCGTTATCCCCGCACACAGCAGCGGCGCCGCTCCTTCCATCCTCAGGTTCTCCGGTATGCGCACTACATATCTGCACATTCTCGACACAAACACCCCCACTGTTATATCAATGATCCCTTCGAACGATATATACTCTGCTCGCAAGAACTAAGATTCAGTGGGGAAGAGAAACCTGTAGTCCGCCACTATCATGTTGGAGTAGCCACCGTAGGTGATGCTGCCGTCCCAGAAGATGCCGTTGTATGTGAACTGTAGTTGTTGGCAGTAGTTCTCCTGATCACTGTTGCAGTATTCGCAGTCCAAGCAGGTGGCTGCCAAGCACCCAACCCCTGCTCTGTCTCCTTCCTTGAACCCCTTCACGTTGCTTCCCACCTTCGTTATCAACCCCACGATCTCGTGCCTGTCAACACATATCATTATATATTCCTGTGCCTGCCTGTCTGTGAGCGAGAGATTCGCACATAAATTGCAATACTAATGGAATTACCCGGGAACTACGGGATACATGGTGATGCCCCAGTCATTGCTAACATAGTGGAGGTCAGTGTGGCAGATCCCACAATACAAGATCTGTATAGTAACGTCGTTAGGCCCGTTCTCGCTGCACGTATTTAGGCGGAGACAGCAATGAATGGTATGTTCAATAAAAGGAAGGGCAATAATAGCATCACAGAGGGGGAGGAAAGAAGAAGAGAGTACCGTCGTTTGAAAGTGTAAGGGGTGATTTCGCCAGAAGAATCGTGAGCAGCCCATCCAGAAACGGTCTGTGTGTGATTGGGCGTGGTCTCGGCCATTGCAACGAGTTTCTGAAGCACGAGCCCACTGTCTTGTCTCTGTCGCTCCAATGCTTCGGAATGGTGATGCGCGGCGGATAGGCTGTTGATCAGGTTTTTATAGAGGAATCCCTCCACATAGCTACAGGAACCGCGCAAAAACTACATATATTAAATCTTATCGGCTGGTGACTTGGCGTGGCTCGCGCGAAATTACCCGGCGGGCAAATGGCAGATTCCCTCGCATTTTTTAGTGTATATAATAAATAAATAAATAAATAAATTAGCAGTAAACGACAAGTCAATGGTAGGCAATGGCGCAGTATGAACAGAAACTAGCATAGTGATGAAATAGTGTGGTAGCATCTGATTACTACGTAATGGGACCCTAAAACCACCTTGAGAGAGACTTGAGTTGAGTTGAATATAACGAACAAGAGGTACTATTGAGATTTCAGAGTAGCATCGGATAACGAGTGGCTAAAATTGTCCGCCATTGGGTTGTTGAGATTGGGATTCCCAGTCAAGTCAATCAAAATGTGAAAAGCATTAGGAAGCGCTGACTGCCTGATTCCTCGTTGCTTCTTGTGAACTTGCCACCATATTGCTGAGTTAGAAAATCGAAAGAAATTTTTTTAGGTTTAATTTCAAATAAACTGCCTTTTTTTTTTTTAATCAAATCACCCATAACCACTTGCTGTTTTTTAATGGGATAAAGATAATGTGATGCTTCCTTTACTTCTTAATAAAAGTTTGGCATCTAATTTGTGAACAATAAACAAATTAGTTAAGTTAATTATAAATAATAAATAAATATTGATTTTTTTAAAATTTTGGAGGTGTACTTAGCACTCTAAACTATTTAATGGTGTAATTTTGGCCCCTCCCAGTGTAATAGAAATGGTGCAATTTCAATCGAAGTTAACTTTCCTTTTAATTCCGTTGGATGCAATTGACTTTTGCGCATTTCTTTTTTTTTTTTTCTTTTAATCAATGGCACGTATTTATAAACTGATACCAATTGCACTAACAGAGTTAAAAGAACAGCTAACTTTGGATGAGATTGCACTGTTTTTATTATGTCAAAGGCAAAACGACACCACTAAATTATTTAAAGTGCCGAGTGCACCATCGAAGATAGATTAGGATGTTAAGTACACCTTTATCCAAACAATATTGGTAATCATATGTATTAAAACTAACATTTGTTGCAAACACTTTAACACTGACAATCATGCAGATAAATATAATAAATGATTGAAGTTTTATATTGAAGATGAAACTAAATGTCTTTGACTAAACAAAAAGATGAAATTAAATTTCACTTTGTGTTATATTATCACAAGACAAGAAGAAAACACGGGTTACGATACACCCGTCTCCCACTTAGCTGACGAGGAATGTGATTAATCTCCCACTTAGCTGTTACTTGGGCTTATAATGACTCTGGGCCTCAACTTATGTTTGGGATTCGAGAAAATTTTGGACGAGAAGCCCAAGTAAACATAGTGGGTTGAGACAAGTAAAATTTTAGTACATGTAATTACAACTTAATGATTGATAATTGATATCCTTCTATCCAGGCCCAATTGACAAACTCAATTAAGAGGGTTTAAGTCTTTTGAAAGAGGTGACCAAAAGTTTCGCGACTAAAAATAAAGTGATCAGAAAAGTTAAGTGAAAATCTAATAATGATAATACTTCAAAAAAATTATCCTAACATAGCCTCAATTAATTTGCAACAAATCTAATTGACCTATTTCGCCAAAAACAAAAATTAAAAAAGTTATTTAAATATACATACCGTCTACTCATCTAGGCTAGCTCCGAAAATTTCAAATGATCCGAGATGTAACAAAAAAAATTGACCTAGAAACGTAACATTAACATAAATCAAATCATTTTAAGCCAACTCAAAATTAATATAGCAAAAATCAATGAAAAATTTGCCGCTTCACAAAACTAACCAATTCTAAACTTTATTTATTTATTTATTTATTTTTTTTTGGGGGTATGTGTGGGTTGCTATAACTTGCACTGAGTCCGAAAACAAACAGAGGGGACTGCTCCAAAGGGTTCTTTTCCCAAGCAAGATCCGTCCCTGAGTCGCCACAGCTTGTCATCCTACACAAAGAAATCCTTGCCTATTCCTTTTTCCCTTCATTCTTCAATGGCAGTATCCAATTTTTATCTGGTCATTTGATGGCTTCGTTTATATTCTAATTTTCCTTTGCAGTTTCTTTTTCTGTACAAAGCTAGAAAACCCTAATTGAAAATGGTCACTGCAACTGATTCTTCATCTGATCATCGCTCGCCGACTAGTGCTGGGGATACCAATAGCCCTAAATTCCCGCGAAAAAACCTGCCATCTCCGTGGGCTCAAGTTGTACGGGGTGGGGAGTGCGAATCTCATCCATCGCCGCCTTCATCATCTTCCTCTTCGTCATCACTCACAGCCTCCGTGCCCGACCAACCGCCATTCTCTGATTTTCCTCCGAAGGAAGCACCTTTAACGCAGCTGCCGGATAATTCTAATGTTGCTGCGGTAGATAACTCCGACGCTTCCGACGCCAATGCGGGTCATTCTAAGAGGCCCGCTTGGAGCAAACCTTCGAACGGCGTTGTCGAGGCTGGTCCAGTAATGGGTGCTGTTACTTGGCCCGCATTATCTAAATCCACGAAGGTTTCGTCCAAAATGTCAGCTGACTCCTCCTCTAAGACTGCCTTTGACGGATCACTTTCCCCCTCTCAGGTTTGGTTACAATACTTGCCCTAGTTTTTATGTCCATTTTACTAGTTGATTGGAAAAGATAGAAGGGAATGGTTGCAAGAAGATTCACCTTTTTCCGGCAACGAAGTTATAGACGTGTAGGTTCATCGGTTACTAAAACCAGCCGCTTAAGTTGTGGCCTCCTTTTTTTCTGCGTTTGTCCGGCAATCGGTTAGTATGTATGTTTGGGAAAAGATGTCGAATCTGTATATTCATGTATGTTGCCATATTTTTGTAGGGCTCTGGCACTTTACAATCCCCTCAAAAGCAACCTACTAATAATGCAAAGCCTAACTCTGCAACAAACTATGCTGTGCATCATAGACAAAGGTCAATGAAGCGTGGAGGTAGCAACAGCCCTGGGGTTGGTCATGCTCAGAGCAGCTTTTCTAATCCTCCCCCACCTCCCCCACCACCGCCCTTTCCTGTATTTCCTATACCGGCAAATACCTATGGTAATGTGGTGCCAGGGGTTTCAGATCATTCTCCAAGGGAAATCCCTTACAGGAACAATAGCTGGGATACAAGACCACCAGTTGGGGGTTTTGTGCCTGCTGTGAATGATCATTGGAATCCCCCCCGCAGAGGCAATTTCGGGCCCCATCAACGTGGGGATGGATCCTATCATAATAACCACGGGGGTAGGCGTGACCATGATCGTGGAAATCATGCAAACTCTAGAGATGCTCAAGTACACCAACAGAGGATGTCTCCTAGGGGATTAGTGAGGCACCCCCCTCCTAATACTCCTGCATTTGTTGCCCCTCCGCCCATGGGACCCTTTGCAAACCCCATGGGTTTTCCAGGTGGAATTCTTTTGCCCCTTTAGAATTTTGTTTCTATAAAATAAAGTGGGGCTAATGTACTTTCTCTTCTTTTCCAGAATTTTATTATTTCCCAACTCTACCACTAGAGCCGTTCAGGGGCATGCCATTCATTACTCATGGTCCTCCTCCTGCCATGTTTCTCCCTGTTGCAGAACCTCCTCTGACAAATATGCTAATGAACCAAATTGATTATTACTTTAGGTAACTTAATTGTGCTTTGTGATGTTTGTTTCTTTTTTGTAAAAGCTGAAATTTGAATCTTTTATTTGTTTTTGACAGTGATGCTAATCTAGTGAAAGATGATTTTTTAAGATCCAACATGGATGAACAGGGTTGGGTTCCCATTGCTTTGATAGCAAACTTCCGTCGGGTAAGTTTATTGTCTTCAATTAGGCAATACTTCCAACGAATTTACCTTGGATCCTTTGAACATAGTTTATCGCATAACTGAAAAAATTAGAATGGGTTATTTTCACTGGTGCATTTATTGAATAGTTCTTATATTGAGTTGCCTAATCTTCAGAGATTTCTTTTGACATCCCTTTTGCTGTTACTTGGCCATGCAATTAAGAGGAGCAACCCCCCCCCCCCCCAAAAAAAAAATCCGGATGATGAATAACCCACCTTCAATGATGTCCAACGGGGATGTGCGAACCTGATTTTGTTACGTATCTCCTGTGTATAAAGACTGATATCTCGGTTTTTCTTTTCTTTTTTTCCAATGCATGCTATACATCTGTCAGTTCTCACCAGTTGTTGCGCAATATATTTTTAAGTGCAGAAAATAAGTTACATAGAAGGGAAGATACACTAGGGCATGAGGATAGTAATCTGCATATCTTTTTTAAATATAATTTATGTAAATATATTCTTTTAATTATGTGTTACGTTTTCATTATCCTGTTCCTTGAAATATTTTTATTGAATGTATACAATGCCTTTAATATTAAATGATGGAAGAAGAATAGTCGTGTGCTTTAGCGCACTCTTGATAGGGTGTTCATATTTGCAGTAGTTGACACCTGGGAAAGACGTTGACCCTGACATTCTAGGAAGATTTCTAAAAGCTGAATGATCATCCTTGCCTTTCAACTATTTTTTTACTGTTAAGTATTTTGAAACGTGGATAGTTTTCTTTTGTGAAACGAGTAAAAACAACTCAACGAAGGTATATTAAAAAAAAAAAAAAAAGAACTAGCTCTTGGATGCATAGGTGGTAGTTGGTTCGTAGGTATTTTGGTTTCCCAAGTACTTGGATGTGGAAACTTAGTTATGAGATTTGAGTGTAAAGTCTGTAAAAAATTAATCGTCCGAGCATTTGGCGGGTCATACTTATGGTTGACTTGACTTAGGGACATTGATTCCTTTATACACTCAAAGGGCGATGAACGACTTATGCACCTTTAAGTGTGTGGATTTTCCAGTCCTGTTTCAATGTAAAGCATATCTCAAAGTTTTATATGATTGAAATCGTGTGCCACCGCACAAAGGAGGATGAAACTCTGATGTTTCTGTAATCATCAGTCTTCTATTATGTCAATCTTTCATTTGTGTAACTATCCATTTCTAGTGGTAAAATGTTTGAATAATTAACGCTATTCAATAACGAACTTTAATGATTTTTACTTGTTTATGTATGCATACAGGCAATTGGTTCTTTGTTTAACAGAGATAACAGGGAAAGATACACAGTGTGATTGAAGAGGGATGAAAATTCTCTGGCAGTTCTCTTAATGTAGATGCCAAACCTAACTATCAATCCTGACTAAGATTTCTTTGTTTCAGGAAGCAGCTGTGTGCTAAAATATTAGGATATTATTTATTTGTGTCCTTAATCTTGAACGCACCCCCTCCCAGTGGCGGGAAAAAAGTCCTGGGGCAAAATTTCACTAGAAGAAATCAAATCATATCATATCAAAACACCTCTAAAGAACAGCTTATATCCAGTCCATTATTGTGATAAAAGTATCTTTCAGGAGTCCGTTTGTGTATTGATCTCACTGTAAAATCTTAGTAGTCTTAATTCCTTCTTGCACAGTTTGTTTTTTTCTTCACTTGGATCTGTTTTGTAGGTTAAAAGTTTGACAAACAACATTCAGGTGATACTGGATTCATTGAGAAATTCTGCGGTTGTGGAAGTACAGGTAAATAGTATGTCTGAGTTTATGGTTTTATCTATGTGATTAGCTTCTCGTTCGATGCACAATCAGCACACTCTTTACATGCAATGTACTCCCTTTGGTCCTAAAAGTACGAGTTAGATAATTAATACACAGATTAAGGAAATTAATTAAGTTACTTATTTGTTAAAAATGTATTGGTTTTCTAAAGTACCCCTCCTTTTAGTTGTTTACATTGGAAACTACCCTTGTTGATTTCACACGTTTATGTATGTGAGTGTATGCAATCAGTAAGGGTAGTTTGAGAAAAAAGTAATAAATATTAGAAATAAAAGAGGACTGAGGTCTTAAATTTAAGATCAAAATAAATTTTTCAACTAACTCTTATATTTAGAATCATAGGGAGTATTATCTATTGCTTGCGTGGGGTGGTGAGTTGGGCAATGGTGTAAATTTGGCTTTTAATTTGAATCTTTAAGTGATGATTATGCTTTTAATTTAACAAAAGAAGGTACTTATTTTGTTGGTGGTGCTGTGACCTCACCCAACTATTTGCCTTAGGGTGACAAGATGCGGAGGCGTAATGAATGGACAAAGTGGCTGCCCTCATCTCAGCTTCGAGCTGATTCTGGTTCATCATCTCCTGTTGGATCAAGCTGCAATAACGTAGCAACTGATTTTCAAAAGATTGCTCTGGGTGAAGCTGCTACAGATAGAGGTAATTCAGACCCTACGTCAGAAGCTCTAGAAGAAAGATCTCCAACAGATTCTTCCTGTCATCCTCTGCTTCCAACCGATGATACTTCAGGGAACACCAATTAAGACTGCGCCTAAATAATATACTTGAGCCACAAATTATTCCAGCTGATTATCCAGTATCCGTACTGGGTACTACCGTTGATTTTTTTTGTTCTCCCTAATTTTATTAGATTTTTTTTTTTCTTATCTTGGGAATGGGAAGAGAGGCTGTTTTGGAGTCTGATTTCTTCCAGTCACGGAGCTCGATTTTGGTAGTGATTGAGTCACGTAGAAGGTGAAATAAGGATTTATTCATAATTACATCTTAAGGTAAGGAAGGTTGACCAGACATAGAACAAATTAAGAATTTTGGTCCGGACGGATTTAATGAACAGATTTGTATAGTTTATATTTGCTTCGGATGATTTTCTTGTCGTTTGTGGTTAGCCTGTGTTGGGAGATGGATTCATACCAGAGAGAGATGAGGAGAGACTCTCCGATGGGATGATTTGGGCCCAGGTGCTGCACTGCTGAGTTTCATATACCCGCATAAGCGTGACAGATAAAAGAAATCTCTCAAGGCCTATTTATTTTATTTTTTTATAATGTTATTTTATTAAAGGATTTCCTCATTTATTATTCTTCCTGCATTTCAATGTAGATATTTTATTTTGACTCTGATGGATCTTCCATCCCTCGCCTCCAATCAGTATGTTTTACATTTGTCCGGCCATATAATTTGGTGGTAGTCGTATTCTTCCTTTAAGATAAATGATAATCAGGGGAGGTTGTACGTTTCAGTGCTAGTTGTTATGCTGACGAATAATTTGATTGTTATGAGTCACTCTTAACAATGGCAAAGCAAAATCAGATGGATTCGTAATTCCAAGCGTGAGAGGTGATGGGCGAACTCGAATGCCCAGAGAATTTGCTCAATATTAAGGGGGAGTCTGAAATTTCTCATAGTTATTTAAAAAAAAGTGTCTTCACGACCGTTGAGGGATCCTTCCAAAAAAGTTTAACATTAACTAAAAATCTCCTCCTTGATTTTGCATGTTTCTTTGTGTTTCCGAAGGAGTTTTACTCATTTCCTTAAAAAAAAAACCAAAAAGGGTAAAGGTGCGCAGCACCTCATTTATTTTCAGAGGCGTTTAGTAGCACAATTTTATCCCCCAAACTAATAAAAATGGAGCAATCCCACCAACTTAACAATCCTTCTTAACTCTTGTTTGCTGACCAATAGATGGGTATTTCCGATTTTTTTTTTAAATTTAATAATGATAAATACTGCGTTGTGGCCACACCTTGTGCATCACCGTGAAATGCACTGCACTCACTTCGTTGGTGCTTAATCCTCTCCATTCTCACATTCCGTTTCTTAGTGAGTACTTTCATCAGATTCAAATGGGTTTACAATCAGAGATAGAGTATCTCGTAACTCTTTCACTCTTTGCTTTGCCACTTTCTAGATTTCCTCTACAATCTTGATCCTCCTCTTTCCTCTCTGCAACTTTCTCTCTCTCTCCTCTCTCCCCTTCTCTCTCCTAACTCTCCATCTCTAACCTTTATAGAAACATAATCTTATGATGAAAACCTTCACCCGCCATTTTCCCTCCCAATTCTGGGTTTTCAGCTTCCGATGGACAAGTTGTGGCTGCCACAATGCATGACTATCATTATTTGGGAAAAAAAAAAAAGCCCATATGTCAATTAGCAAATGGTGTTAAGAGGAACCTGTTATGTTGGGTGGAATTACTCTATTTTTATTAGTTTAAAGATAAAATTGTACCTCTGGTCAAAAAAAAAAAAGAAGATAAAATTGTACCACTAAATAGTTTATGATGTTAAAAAATAAATGAGAGTGCTAGCTGCATTTTTACCCCAAAAAAAAAAAGAAACAAGAGGAAAGGGAAGAAAAGAAGACAACCTACAGGGCCAAATCAGTCGGATCGAACTGGAGACTGAGCCGACTAGACCAAAAGGGTGCGAAGCTAGCAGGGTATGTCCGGCGCCCAGCTAGCAATGACAGCTCGTGAGGGGCTGAGGAATTTTTTATTTATCTATTTATTTTTTTTGGTGAGGCCTGAAGAGGCGCTTTACTAATAAATTACGCTCCCAGATTTTCTTTGTTGAGTGGATGCTCCATAGCCTCAACCCGCTGAACAGTAGTCAAGTCTGAATGATCAAATTTGACCTGCTCTGCTGGAAGCTATGAGGCAGTCGGAAGGAACAAACGAATCTTTCAGGCTTCCTCCACCTTCTCAAACTTTTTAGCTCATTCGGTTAACGTACTTACTAAACACACTCTTAGAATTAAGAATATTTTGGACTTATCAGAGAGAACAGGTGATGTTTTTTGGTAGTTTCCTGTCCCTTTACTTCCAAAAAAAGAAAATGTTGCATGTTGATGACGTCATCCTCCCCAAGAGATTGACCGAAAGAGGAGCTGTGAATGTCTAGGGTGGAATTGCAAAGTGAGAGAGGGGCATGGCAGGCGACGGCAGCAGCACAGTTACAAAAACCATGGATGAGGTGCGGAGCGACATCAAACTTTTTTCTCTCTGCCATTACCCCATCTCCCACCCTTCCTTACTTCATCACTTCTTCTCTCCTCCCTCTTCCTCTGCTTTTCATTCTTCTTCCTCTCGCATCCCCAGCAACAAGAGAACCCGCCATCAAATCCACGGCTCCTCTGATCCCCGCCATCAGAGTATGATCTAGAACAGAGAGTCCTCCGCTCGCTCTAGAGCCCCTATACAGGAGTCTCTCTCTCTCTCATTTCCCGCCACCTTTATTGTTGTTGCCCATCACTATTCAGTCCCTTCAGCATTCTCTGTTTCATTTGTGAGTCGTGACACTCAGACCTTAATATCCCCAGGCTTATACGAACGAGTTAGAACGCGAACTTGCAAGTCTACGAGAGGAGAATGCCAGACTCAGAAGACAGCAAGAGAAGGTCCGCTCTTTCTGTTTCCTTTATCTTTTTTTATTTTGGGTCATAATCTCATTACCCTCCATTTTGGAATGTGTTTAAAGTTTCCATAGAGCTTAAAAGTTTTTTTTTTTTTTTCAATGACTCTTGGGAAAAGCTAGAGTGGAGTGGAGTTTGGTCTATGTATTTGACTCAATCTCCACTGTGTGTCAAACAAAGAAACCGAAGTACCCCTTTATTCGCAGTGCAAGACAGTACTCAGAGCTTTTGGCGATGTTAGTGAATCCAATATTCATTATTGATGACGTTCCATCGGTTGCAGCTCCGCCAGAGGTCCTTGGATCGGCATCTCAAAAGGTGTACTTTGCTTAGAACCTCGACAGCTCCATTTTGAGGATTAAGAAAGAGCTTTCACATCGCCCCCTGCTTCTTCTCTTGTCGCTTCCTACTCTGGCTCACCAATTAACACTAGGTTTGCTACATCTCCATTAGGGGTCCGCAAAGCGTTGAAGAGATAAGAAAAAAGAAAAAGAAATATGAGGTCGGTCCAGATTCCAGAGCATGTTTTTGTATTCTAGCTTCAGAACTTCATATATTTCGTCACTAGTTCCTTTTATATTTGTAAATATTTTCTTTTTGAGGGAAAAGAATCAAATTCTCGAAACTTGTCTTCTGCTCGTATGAGCAGCCACCTTTTTTGGGTCCAATGAGGATGCAATTTTGGGGGGAATGGGGTTTTGCATATCACGTCTGGAAAAGAAAAGGGGGGAGGCGTAAATGAAAGTCTTCAGACATGTTTGGTTAAAAATACCATCCTTTTTATCCCGCCTCGTCTGTATGGGGACATCTTGTGCGTGTGCTGAGCTAACGACATAAATTGATCAAACTGCAGTGAAGCTGATTTGAAACGAGATGACATGAATGATGGGGAGAGGCATTAATATTGGGTGCCTGGGGTAGAGGCAGGCGTGTGTGACAGGAACGAAGAGGAAGGAGAAGAAACACCTTGCTTTGAAAACCAGGTGGAATGCGTTACCGGGTTATGTGTCGGAGAAGGCTGTTTAAAGGAATGGGGTGTTATTCGGTGGTTTTAAAGCATACAAATTGGAGAAGGCTGTTTAAAGCATGGTGAGCACTCTGATTGATTACCATTGCCTCAACATTTCCCTCTTACCCAACACAGCTCATATGGCGATTGGCGCCCCAACCATCTGAAAAATTCAAGTGCGGTGAAGAAAACCTGTCCTATCCGGCAGGCGCGCAGAGAGAGAGAGAGGCGTAAAGGAGGACATTCGGGATGAGTCAAGTCAAAGGACGAGGGGATGGAATTGCAGTATGCAGAAACGTTGGTTCGGTGACGGCAGTTCTGAAAATAGGAAATTGACTTTGTCGTGATATGCGAGTGAGAGGGTGGGGAGGGAACGGCGGTACAGAGAGGGAGAGGGATTCATTCGATTTCGGTGAGTCTGATACATGCGTGTTTCCCAGTAAGAGCAAATTGCTGGCCCAAAAAAAGAACTTGCTGAGGTCGGGGATCTTTTTTTTTTTTTTGAATTGAAAAGTGATGTCATTACAGAACCAACAAATTAAAACAGAAACAAGTAAACTCTCGTCATCCTTCCTTACTTAGAAAGGGTGGGGGGTGATCGAAAACACAAAACGGGATGTCCAAACTATGAGTAGCTTTAGCTAGGAGGTTTGCACTAGAGTCTAGAGAGGTCTTCCTTGTAGATGAAGAACGGCAAGACCTGCCAATCTCTATTCAGAAGCAGTCATGCATCATTTATAATGTCATAAAAAGGGTGATCCGCATTGCAACCTCGCGAAACCAAATTTATGGCTTCAATATAGTTTGAGTAAAGCATAACTCGCCTAAATCCTTTTGGCCAGCTAATTTGTAATCCCTGCATAATGGCTAGTGTTTCTGCAATGGCTGAAGGTACTGTTGTGAGCTTACAACTGAAGCCGCAGATCCATCCGCCTTTTTCATCCTTTAAAATTCCTCTGCATCCACTACGTCCATCCTGTAGAACTGACCCATCTACTTCTAGAGTGACATAGTGTCCCTGCAATGGTTGATGTTCTTTACCTCTACTACTATCCTATTTATAGAAAGAGTAGTTGGCGATCATATCCTGGTCACAGTAAGCTTTAAAGAAACTTGGAAAGGCACTAGGTTCTTCATTAGTAATATTTGGATCAAAAAGTTTGTTACATCTTGTGACCCAAATGTCCCAACAAATGTAAGGAAATAAAGATGCCCCGGTGAGTTTCTTTGTGAAAACCTTGCCCGCTTCCTTATGAAGATTCCATTTGATCCAGTCTGCTCCTTCAAGGGAGTTAAACTGGGTCCAGTACAATGGGTCAAGCACTGATCTCCATCTGTTAATGGCATTCTTGCAGTCACAAATCAAGTGCATATCGTCTTCCAAATCCTCACAGCCAAAAGGACAGTTTGTTCTCACCTCCAAATCCCTCCTTAGCCTGAGTTTTGTTGTATGAGCTCATCCATGTGAGGTCGAGGATCTAAGCTGCGAGACACAGACTCTCCCATTTCCTTCTTCTGTCAAGGGCCATCATCCCCTTATAATTTTCTTCTTGCTGCGAAATGTTTTTGCTCCATTTTTTTTCCGTTAATTTTTTTTAAATTTTTTGCCGAAGGCATCATTCTTTCAATTATAAGGACAGATATTAACACAATAAAAATATAAATAGAAATTTCCACATTTGTTAAACGAAATTTAAATGAATTTGTCTTTTTAATTTGCTTATATATTCAAAGTAATAGACTTTATATTTAGAACTAAGAATTAGATTTCGTTAATATGTTACCCAAAAGAAATTTTCTGATCAAATGACATAATAAATTGAACAGATTTTTAGGTAAAAATTTCAACAAATTTTTTTTTTAAACTAGGAAATACTTCTATACGTATATAAATTAGTGCCTAAATTTTTTTCTTATAAGTAGTGCAATTTGAACTTGATTTTAATATAAACAATGTGTAGGTAATTTTGTTGGCTACAAATGTATAAGTAATTTTAACGCTCATTGATTGCGAAGAAATTGAAATGAACAATAACAATGTAGAATGTCAAAACCTTAAGAAAGTTATAGAATTCAGTGAATGATGCAACTTATTTTCAATTTTGTTGGAAAACCCAGACTCACTCTCTAATTATATCCAATTACATATAGACCATGTATTTTAGCATTACGAAACAAAATTCAATTCTCTTATACTGTGATTTCCAGGTAAAATATTGGGTTTGGTGTTTTTTTTCTTTCTAAAAAAAACATGGTGCAAATTGGACGGCGGGAGTACATTCCAAACAAATAGAATGATACAAGACAACATAAATTTAAGCCTTGACAACACAAGAAGAATATCTAACAAGCCCAGGAAACTGCCGGTCAAAACCACCACTAAAGAAAAATGCATAAATTTGACAGAAACACATGAAAACTGCACATAAAGGAGGCGAGAGTTCTATAGGGCCTGTTTGAAATGATATATGAAATTTTTT
Source organism: Neltuma alba (assembly GCF_004799145.2). Classification (NCBI taxonomy): domain Eukaryota; kingdom Viridiplantae; phylum Streptophyta; class Magnoliopsida; order Fabales; family Fabaceae; genus Neltuma; species Neltuma alba. Next base: position 516,220 of record NW_021632837.1, on the reverse strand, counting down.
TTAATCATGATTAACAAAAATAAGATAAGTACGTGAAACAAATTTTTAGCTTGACTAATATAGAACTAGTTCATTAAGCTGTAAATAGGGCCTGTTGAGGGAAACTTTGGTCTATGGGACTCAAAGGTTCAATTTGGTTGAGTCCTCAACTTTTTGGGCGAGTTACCGAATCAAGTGAGTTTGTAAATATGGCCTGTGCGAGCTCACAGGGGAAGCAAGAGCAACAGTAGTTGTCAAATAATAGCACCAACAGGATCAGTCGACCACAAGGCTTCACTTTGCACTTTTGACCCTGAAGTGAAAGCCAATGAGGATTTGAAAGGATGAATTTTGATAGACCAACGTCAACAGATAGCATTTTTCTGGCTGCGTTTCCAGTAATGAGGCTACATCCTAATAACATGGTTAAAATTATGCATAATGATCCTTTTTGTGTTTTTCACTCGCCTATCCTAACCCTCCCTCACACACCCAAATACAACACATACTTCCTTTAAGCCACGTACGTAGAGATTTGATGCCATTGACCCAAGGCTCATTGATCCAATAATCTCATAACCTGGTGATATAAAAGAGTTTGACTTCAACCGTAAGTGTTTGGCTCTTGGCTCTCTAAACTCTCTCTCTCTCTACACACACACACACACACACACACATGTAAACACGTCTCCGTGATAGCCGTTTCTGCTGAAAGACGTGTCTTCAAACGCTGTGATGAGTTCTCAGACAAAGAGGAAGGGAATTGAGAGGCAATAATAGGAACAATAAGAGATGAGAGAAGGAGGCCAAGCGCATGCATATCCCGAGTTTCCTAATTGTGCGATCCATAAATATGATGTGAGGAGCCCCAAGCATCAAATTACTTTCATGTCACACTGTTTTTAACATTTATATCTTCTGCACAACTACCTTCTCCTCAAACGTTAATCCATCACAATGCCACTTGTACTCCAAATGGATCACAGTCATGCTTCCGGACCCCAGCCGCTAATTAAAAGTAGCAATAACTACATTTTAAACTTAATTCGACGGAGGATGCCTTTGGCATTAAATTTCACAGCTGAAATGCATCTCCCATGAATAGGATAAGCATCTGCTCTGCATTCGCTAATTACTGTATCCAATTTTTAAATATGCTCATTTTTTGCATTGAACTAAACCTCACTCTCAACTGCGTCTATGGCGAAAAAGAGGAGGAAAGAAATGCTGTTCCAGCAGATAAGCACCGATTTACCTCCCAAATTTCAAGACGCATCTCTGTTTTTCATGTTCCGCTGCTTGTTGATATTTTTGAGTAACAGGCACGCACTCTTGTCTTAGTAATATATTTGTTTAATTGTTTTTTATTTATCTGTCATTTTTAATATAACATATTAATTGTATTTCTGAAATTGTAGCGTCAAACCCTTAAAAAGCATGTTTGTGCGGGGAGATGACTCGAAGTTGCATACATGAACCAAGAAGGAAAGGAAATGAATGAAAAGAGAGGTAATTATGACAAGGATGCCCGTCCCCGTCCCCGTCCCGTGTATTAATTGAACATACACATGGTGCTTGATTAATCACGAACTGCACTTACTATGGAAATTAAGAAGCTGCTAGAAAGAAAAAGAAAACGAGCAGAGGAAGATAAGAGTAAAATTTAAATGGGGGATGGGCGCAGGGGCTGGCTCAGAAGAATTTGGGAACATAAGTTTGAAGAAGAGGACCAATGAGCTTTTTATAGGCAGCTTCAGTGGGATGATAACTGTCCCAAAACACATAATTGGAAACATCTGCACAAGTCGGCTCCAAAGGGTTGCACAACACCGCCACCTCTATTTTCCCTGTTCCGCAGCATCCTCTGTTCACCACCTGGAACCCTGCATATAGACGCACTTCCCACCTTCCTTAACATACTCTATAATTATTAATAATGTTGGAGAGCGAATTGTAAGAATCATCAACATAGTATTACCGTATCTTCTGTAGTTTTGAATGATATCCTGCAAAGGGCTGTAAACATCAATATACACAATGCTGCTGTTTGGTAAATCCCTGTTCAGGGAATCCAGCTTCTCTGATAGCTTCGAGTTAAATAACCTTGCTGCTTCGTTTTGCTTTCCCGCACACTCTCTTAATATTCCTCCTCCAAGAGTTCTCTGTGATGGCACGCACCCGATCGGCGGGGCACCGAACACCCCAATCCTCCGCAGCCCTAGTTCATGTATTTCCTAGTTTCCAATTCAACATGCTCTCGTTCATCAGACACTAATTCCCAGCAGAGTGATTAAACTGTACGTGATGGTTCACTTTTTTTTTTTTTTGGGTACCTTGATAAAATCAGAGGCTGAATTGGCCATAAGATCAGTGTAAGCAGGAACGTCGTACTGGAGCTGTCTAAAGCGAGCGGTAAAATATGTGTTGGCAATGTCGTCGCTGCCAGAAACCACGAGAGCAACGGCGTTGGCTAGGATGAAGTTTGTTCTCTCCTCTCCTACATTCTCTTTCAGCTTCCTTTTGTATTCTTTGAACATCTCTACTTGGGCCGATAGCGGTATCGCTGACTGATTCGCATGCATTGTTCAATCTCAAGTAAGAAAACAAAACCACCCAAAAAGATTGGACGCCTGAATATATTAATTACGTGAATATTACGCAGGTGTGTTACTGTGTGTGCGCGCGCATGTTACATACCACAATTTTGGGGGTCAAAGGATCATAACCCGAGGCACCGGAAGCAAAGCAGACGCCGGTAGGAAGATCACTAGGTTTCAGATTTGGGTCCAAATAAGCAGGCAAGAACTCCTTAATACCCAACTCCTCAACTGACATATGCCAATCAAATTGCAATTCATTAGAATTTAGAAAAATGAGAGCTCAACAGTTCCTCGACCGGCCCCGAGTATTATCACGTCACAGACGACTGTGTAAAACACACACACACGCTATTACCTCCGGTACTTAATATAAACCTCGTTTGATTTTTATTTTGGTTCTAAATATAAGATTTTAATTCACTTTGTTTTCCATATTTATTTATTTTTTTCCAAGATAGTCTTTCTAATAATGGTAGTTATAGTTAATGCACTTGATGATTAAGGATATTTTAAGAAAGACAATACCTATTTATCACAAATAATTAACTTAACTTATTTTTTTAATCTAGTCAAACTAGTCAACTAGCTCTTATATTTAGAATCGGGAGTAATATTATGCTGCTAGCTAGTAAAAATTAACAGGATAAAAATGATCCTAATTATAGAATGCAGTGGATATATATAGTGTGCATATCTTTTACGTAAAGCAACTCACCTACTTTGGACTGATTTTTCCTTTCTATTAATTGACCAAGCAACAGGTGGCTCATTCTATCAAAACATTTGTATGTTTATTTGGGGGGTGATACGGACGGTTACGTCACGTCGCATGAGCACATTAAATAAGTTCCCTTGGATATACTGGACATATTGCATTATTCAACTGATCAAATATATATCCTCCCTCTTCTTGCCGTGAAAATGAAAAGGAAAAGTTAGTAATACCAGTACACTCAGGAATTGCAATACCAGACCCAGACTAATTAAAAAGGGAGAAAGCAAAGAGAAGGAATACGAGGGAATTAGTACCTATGATGTCTGAAGGAACCTTCCCGTTGGAAAACCTGCCAGTTGGTATGCCTCCCTCAAAATCCTGACCATAAGGAGGGAAGTTGCACTTAACTACTGTTTTGAGGTGGTTGTTGTTGCCGGTGTCCACGATGGAATCTCCAAATGCAAAGATTGCTGGAACTGAGACATTGGGTGGCAATTTCACCGCACCCTTGGCTTTGCACGAAACCATCAATAACAACACCAAACGGAGCACTGAGCTCCAAGTGAAACAAGAAGACCAACCCAACTTCATCAGCACAACCATTGTGGCTGCTTCCCTTCCCCACGAACTTATTCCTCATGTACGCTCTATTTATATATATCACTCACTTGTGTCCATTTCGTTCATTTCTATCTGCCGCACGCAAGCAGCAATTCCACCAACCGTTGATTTATGCACTATTTTCAGAGATATACCCAAATAAATCAATCATCAAGTTACAATGATATGACGGCTAGCAAAATTTTATTTATTAACGACACACGCTGATTGGGCGTCCTTGGGCGCGGCTATATATAATTGTGAATAGGATTGCACGTTTTATCCTGCTGCACATATATTTAGCTGTCCTCATCAACTTGGACACTCGATTTTATTTATTTGCCTTTCCTTCCATCTGTTATAAAAAATAGTTTACTGGTTTATCGTGAGTGACGGAGTCTGTATCATAAATCGCGAGCTATTCCCGAGTAAATTCCTTCAAGAACACCGACATGAATGCAACGTAACGTGCACTGCTCATTGAGATATGGACTCAACATTCAACTATATAAATATATATATCCCATCTCTTCATCAGTTCGCCACATGAGGCTGAACGATTGACCCCATGTCAAGTAATAAAGTTTTAGCTCTCTATTTGATTCTTTTCATGTCTCGAATTATATATATCTGCAGAAAACAAAGTTCTGTGTATATGGAGCTGCGCAGGCCCCGGCGTATTCGCATCGTTCATTCAATCACTTCTGTAGGAAATTCAATAAATTGGAGATTATTATTATTATTGGTATTACTATGTTACTACTAGTTTAAGACGAAGGATTTGTTTGACTTCCCGCATTTGTCGTTTTCTCTTGAGCGAGTGCAGTCATCACGTCAAGGGGGCCCCGATGAATGGCTTTTAGGTATCCCAATTTATAGTTTGATAGGCACTCCGATATTTCTGCATTTCTGCTTCTATTCTTGCGACGTGGATTATTTGTGCGTAGGGGCCTGTCCCTTTTCATGAAACTTGTAGTTCACAATGGGCTTTCTTTTTATTGGGACTTCACAAACTATTATCTTCAGTTACGCTCTCTTCCCGTGGCGAAGTTATGCCAACTTCATAACAAAAAAAACAAAAAAAAAATCATTCCATGCATTACGGTTTTGAGGACCGCCCATATTAATTCCATCACAGTAGTTTTAATAGAGTTTAATAAGTGGGAGATTTTTATTACTATAGTAGTACTTTTATAGGCACACCAGTGCTGCTGCTGCTACTTCTATTTGTGTTGCCCGAACATAGTGGGCATTTTGGTTTTGTTGGTTGGCGGTTGAAGTTGTACGACCACTACCAACTACACTGCATCTACGTACATATAAATATATATATAAATACGCACACTACTCTGATCTTAAATATAAGATATAATTTGTAATGCAAATGAAAAGAACATTAAAGAAGGGCGCCAACTATAACGACCTTGATTTAAGAAGGGAGATGATTTTAAGAGGTGCAAATTGGATATTGCAGGCATCTCTTCCAAAAACTGGAAACTATTTTATATTTCGTGCTGGTTGATGCATAATTTAAAGCTTCTACTGCTCAAACTGGAACACAGCTCAGATAGAAGAAGAAGAGTCGCACCTATTAAGTTTCGTGGTTCTCTAAATTTTTTTGCTTCATGTATTTTCTGCACCGATTTAAAAGTTTTATTTCCTTTGATACGCTTCCATTGCCTCCATGTGTTTACCCTAGCCAGCAAGCCTGCTCATCAGACAGCGCGCGGCACAGCTTCAAGGGAACCCATTATTAGTCATCCATTTGAATAGCAGGATATATATATATATATATATATATATATATGTCAATGGAAAGAGTAGGCTTAAAATACACGTATCAATTAATGTCTTGGCCCTTCTGGGTTAATTACGTTACAAGATATTAAACACAAAAATGAGGACCCAACAAATCATTTGCGTGAGACGCTGCACAAAAACAACACATAACGTGTACCTACGGACCACGTTGATTATTAATAATATTTCATAATAAGATCTTTCGTGATACTTGCCACTTTTCTTACGGAGTGTCGTCAGTAAAGAGTATGCAGAAGACATGAAGGATTAGCTGGCTGTGTGTCTTGCTTGTCTGTGAAACTATATAATAATAATAATCTTGTCTCCTGCATTGATGCAATGGGTTTTAACCCCAGCTGCTGTCAAAGTGTTAATTAATGGAATTTAGATTCTTGGCGGAATATATCTCTAAATCTTTGTATGATTTAATCACTAATTGTTACTACTACTAGTCTGCTGCTGTCAGTCTTGCTAATTATGCGGGGGAAACTTGCCATAAAATCTTAGGGTCATACAGGAAGGTCGAATCAGTAAAGGGACATCAGAACTACCAACTGAAACAAGGTGGTGCATGGGAGAGTATACTTTTAGACTTGAGAGCTGAGACAATTCCGCATTTTGCATTAATTATGTATATATTTATATATGCATGTATAGCAGTATATTTTAATAACAGCAATAATTAACAACAACAATAAATAATGCGTATCATCTCAACTACTATATATAATTTACAATCAAAGTCTGCAAGATTGACTAGGTCATACGCATTCATTTGATTGTACCGATTAGTTACCGCGTCTTTCCCGACCAGCTGGCTGCCTCGGTGCCCTTTAATTCGCTGCTCATCGCAAGTCTCCCACGGCTACGTCTCGATCACGATCTGTCCTGCCCTTTTTTTCTTAAATTAGTTCTTTAATAATTTTGTCACGTCTCCAAAGATTCTCTTTCAAGAAAACCGTGGACATTAGCAGATTCCCACAGGTTTAATGCTTATTCTTTTTCTTCAGCCACACAGGCTGACTTGAAACTCATTCAGTTTCATTTTACAGTGAGAATCATAACAAGAAAAAAAGACAGGAAACTTATTCATCTTATTAATTTCAAAAGAAACATATATATGCAAGCATTAATATCTTTTCTGGTGGTGATGATAACTAGAATTGGAAAGGAGGCAAGGCCAATGTATACGTATATAAATCAAGTCTTTTTTTGATTTTATTTTGTGTAATTGGCTTTTATTTATACACTATTTAATTTTGTAACTCACATTCACTTACATTCATAAAATTAATTATCTACTATTTGTCATTTAAAGACAAATATAACCTATGTGTAAAACTACACTTACAAATAGGGCACGTCATTTATATTGCGGAACAAATCAAAAAATATAATAGTTCTCTCATTTTCAAAATAAATAAATAAATAAATCACACAAACACTTGAAAAGACAAGCAATGATGTGTCTCATGTTTAGTATAAGTAAGGGAGAAAAAAGACCATCAAATGGTATTGAAATCGGGAGATGTTCCCACGCAGACGCAGTAATAAACTGATTTTTTAAGAAAAATTCTCATGATGATCGAAATTCCATCGGCTGGTTGGCCCAAAAAAAGAAAAACCATCGTCTGATGCAAGGTGGTAGTAAGGTGGGTGGGTCCAACAGATATTGGGACGATCGATATTTGCTATTTAGGGACAATGCGTGTGAGGTATCAATTTGGAAGAAACAGTCTGGTGGTTGGGCGGGGGAGTTATGCAACCACCGGGTTAGATTAAATGAAGAGTTCATGACATTTTTGTCTTTGAGCTATCCTCACATATTCACATGTAACTAATAAAAAATAAAATAGAAGAGGCCTGGGTACCTAAAAGTAAAAAAAAAAAAAAACAATAAATTATGTTACCAAAAGAAAAATGGAACCTAAAAGTTTGATTTCTTGACAATAATTTTGATAATAATATTATATTATTAAATGAGAATCTTGTACACAAATAAATCATGAACTTGCGTAGAAATTACGGACTTGTAATTGAGATACCGCAATAAGTAAGAAAATTAAAGGAAAATATTTTGAAAATAATAACCATGCATCATGCATGGTTTAACCAAAACTAAGATATTCTTAGAAAAGTATTTGGCAACAATCAAATTTAAGAAATTTGCATATACAATTTTCAAGCACAATAATTTTAAGAGTGATGCTGTTATTAGGGAAGTAAATATGTATCGTACTCCTATTTTCCTAGCTAGGGTTTTGTTCTATTTATGTTTTTCTGATAAGGTTATGATAAGGCAACATTGGGAAGCATATCAATAATTGATATACCCTGTTTTTTTTTTTTTAAACATTTTTTGTTCTACAGAATTCTTTCAAGTTGAAATATTTTAATAAAATATATATTCTTAATTAATAGGCATATAAGAGGAAGTATTATGAATATGCAGAGTTGTGATATTCATCTTCTCATCACCTTTAGCACTTCATGTTTATGATCAAGTAATTCCCATTATTCCACTTTCAAATTCATGGTATTTATTTCTCATTACTTTACGTTTAATATGGATGAGATCTTTGAGGTGTGCGACTATAACTAAGAATAAGGTATTGCATTATGAGATGAGATAAAGAAAAATCCTTCTATTGTCTCTATTGGTCTCTCTTTACTGTTGATTTCTCTTATCTATTTTTCTTTTCTTGGCCGAACTCTTATCTATTTTTATCGCGAAATCCCAAAGGACTCTAGTATGGTCAAAAGGGCTGGGACAAGGTGTTAAACATTTTGTATACGTTAGAAATCACATTCAAATCTCAAGGGATTTCAAAGTAATTTCTCAAGCCGGTGGGGATTTATTTGTAAATAAATCTCTTCGTTGAAATCTATCTGTAAATCTTTTGGGGAAAGAAGTTTCAAGACCAACACATCCGTTAAAAAAAAAAAAGTTCTAATTTTTATACAGAGATATTTTTAACAAGTCAAATTATATCATTTATTGGTCACATGATAGATGGATACATGAAAACGATATCTTTGAAAAGGTATATTTCACTCTGAAGACTGAAATTAAATTCATTATATGGATATCAATGCTATTGATTTTTTTCCCAACGATATCAATTAATGATCACTGTTAATTAATAATTATTACTGTATAAAACTTGTCTATCTCGGAGCCGCACCGCTCACCTTTTCTTTTTTGGTAATTTTACAAATGCTAATTTTCCCTTTTCTCTTCTTTTTTCTTTTTCTAAGGAAATTTTATTAAGGGAGAATTAGAATTACGCGACAAGTTTCAAAATTAGGAATGATATTATTGGGATTTTTTAATAATTAAATTTATTTCTTAAGACCTCTTAATAATCCTGCTACTTATTAACATGCCCTTTTTCTATTATTTAATACTCCCTCTGATTTATAATATTAGATACGTTAAAAAAAAATTTTAAATATCAACTCTTAAAATATTAATCTAATAGTTAAAAAAAAAGATAAAAGAGTTAAAAAAGAAGTTCCGAACCGAGATGCGGTTTTGATTATTCAATTTTAGTTAAGTTTTCTCAGTATTAGACTATTAGTTAAGTTACTAAATGTATTTTAAATTGACAAAATCACCTCTTTTATTTTTGTTAAGGGATGTCATTGAAAAATTCTCCCCTCTCCTGCCTTTAGAACACCTTCTTCTCCTCGTTATGAGATTAAAGTAGAAAACTATCATCAATTATTCTGTCAACTTTTTATACTTTCAGCTTTTTTTGGGGAAAACTTCTGATATCATGGATAGAAGGCGTAGAGGGAATGCGCAACGGAAAGGAAGGCCCCACAAAAATCCATTGAACGACCCTGCCCTTTCCCTGACCACAAAATTCAATGGATTTGGTACAAATATACAGGCATGCATGACGCCTAATTTTACAAAAGCACAACCGAATGAGAGATGTTTCTCCTTTCATACAATCTTATAGGCATATTCACACGGTAATCCCAAACAATCATTGTTGATCAGCAAGAGACTGATCTATAAAATTAAATTGAATTTCAAACTGACGCATATAGACAATCTGCCGAAGTCAGCGCGCACTCACAAGAAAGGGGCGCTGGCAAACCCCACACTCGATTGTCTCAGAACCAGTGTCAGGGACCGCGACCTACATTTAACCCACACAACAAAGGCGAGGATGAAGATTACAAATACAAATGATGTGTGTGTTTGCATGAGATAGAAACATAACGAGATTGCCAAGTAGATTCCAAATTTCCAACCTGTAGATGGACAGTGCATGTAGGACATTCAACTTCTTTCATCCGCCTTCCAGATCCATCAGACTCTAACCCTGAGAATTATATCACTTGACTAAGCTACAGCCGCTAATTTCAGCATATCAATTCAAAATTCCCTTAATACCAACTGAAACCTAAGCTACAGATTAATTAAAGCCCGGTTACTCTGCCTGACAAGTAATCAGCCACAATTATTAACAATTTACAAACCAGGCTGACAAACTAGAATTACCTGATGTCTTCCGATTCCTCTCCAGCTCCTCCTATCAAAAGCAATCATTGGGGGAAAAAAAGAATCAACGCCACACAAAAACATACAATGTGACCGAAAACAACGCAGAGGCATACAACATGCGTCAAGTAAAACAGCACAGAAGCGTTTGGTATTAGGCATGCACGGTTATATACCTGCAGTTTCCTGGCAAGATCTTCATGACTCTGCAGCACAGGTCTACTGGCTGCTTCTTTTGCATAACTGAGCCTGCGAGTCACTTCTGCCTATACAACAAATTGATATAAGATCTCCGTTTTCCTAAGCATATAAACGACAGCTTGAAAACATAATGCATCACAAATGCAGAGAAAGACACTGATAGCACGGCACATCCTATTTTGACATGTAGTAGGAGGAAAAGTGATAGGCCACAGCAAATGGGGACAATACAGGACAGCTCAGCAAGAAGGTGGTTAATGAGAAAACTGCCCATGAAATCCCGATGATAACACCACCAGTGACATTATGCTTACTACTTATAAGTCAGTTATCATGTTTATGCGCTGTTATTTTGTTTGTACTGTACTTATATTCAGATATTCTTTTACTGCTTAAGTTATTGTGTTTCTATCAGCATAAATAGTAGAGTTAGGGCTGGGTAAGAGATAGCATATGCGATCTGTTTGTTATCTTGGGGAGATTCTCCTGGCTTTAAAAGAACTATGAGTTAAAGATTTATTTCTCATCCTTTAAAAGATTTTACCTTGCCTTAGTTCCCCTGTTCTCGGCAGGAACTCGAGAAGGAAAGCAAGGCATGACAAATATTAAATTCTTCAGTTGTATCCCCAAAAAAAAAAAAAAATGAAAGACACAATAATCTCATAACAATTGAGAAAGCCAATTCATAACATCATTTTCATTTTATCACTTCAGAGGGAAAAGTCAGCAACTATGGAACATACCATGCATCGATCACACACACGTACTGGCAGAGCATTCTCATCTGCAGTTAGAGCAATTCTACCTTGTGTACATTTGTCACAAAATATATCCCCACAGTTCCTACAGTGGTGCTGTTTGAAGCACGGATGATTGCAAATTAGCAATTAAACGTATTAAAACATTCAATCAGGCACAGAAAACACTTAAAAGCTTGGAAACAGACAAGAAAGGTATGGATCAACCTTACGAACAAAAGCATTAAAATCAGTACCACATGCTGTACATTTCGAGGCTGCTTCATCAGGGACCTGGATGGAGTGATAGAGCCTAATAAGAAGCAAGATACAGGAACAACTAAATCCTACATTGATATAGAGTCACCAAAGTTGACCAGTTCATTTTCTTCGAGATCATGTGGCATTTTCAACTTTATAAGTACAAGACGTGAGAGGAATATACAATCATGGTCATATGGAACTAACTGAAAAAATTGCAACTGCACACTTCTAACCATCATATTCAACCAACAACAAATAAGCACAAGCATCCTAGAAATAAAACTGGTTCTAAGAAAGACTTGTTCCAGCTAAAACCACAGAAGCATTACTTGGGAGAAGGGGAGGGCTGGTTGGGAATAGGAAAGAAGAGAAAGAAATTAAATTTGCATCTCCAACGTTACCCAATGATCTTTCTCCTCATTGGGAGGTTTGATCAAATTCATCCAATCAACAAGACCTTTCTTCTTTTCTGTAGCTTGTTCATTTGTTTTCAACGCTTCAGCAGGCCTGCTGCTTCCACCCATTTCCTTGAACTGCAACAACAAACAGATGGCAGATAAAGATTGCCACATATAAACAATTCTCAATGTTTGGAAGGAAAAAATAAGACAACTAAACAAGTAATCAGGATCCTGGAAATCAAGACTAGAGGGCATTTAACTACAAGACCTACAAGAAATATAAGTGACCGGTTCAGATTTCAGAAGCCGTTGCAAGAGACAAGGTGATAACACGACACTGTTATAGAGAAATTGAATAGACGTTGTGAAACCTTTTAGTTTCATCTTCTCCACATTGAGGTCCAAAAAAAAAAAAATTCCTCACATTAATTCTTGCAGGAAACTCCAAGATATCAGTATTAATGCACAGTGGTGCTGCTGTTTCAACAGCAACATCTGGACTGTCTGGATTCAATTTTTACGGTCCAAATTTTATATTTTCCCCCTGATGTTTTAATGGTTAATTATCACTTTTTCCCAACAAAAAAAAAAAGAATGAAAAATGATAGTTAGAAGACTACACTCATTATGTATAATATTTCTTATAAATTGAGAAAAAAATTCAAAACACACACACACACAAAAATCCTGAAGCACCTTTGTGCTGTTTTTGCAGCAAGGGATCCGGATCCAACTTTCCTATTTACTACATACTAAAAGATACATTTCTGAAAAGATGTTTCTGGCATTAGAGCATACTGAACACAAATCTCACATGCCAACACTCACAAAAGCCAAAATCATGATCCGAAGGTCATTCACTAATAACACCAGTTAAATTTGACGCCCATTGCAGAAGGCACAGATGATAGAGGAAATGTGACCAAGACTCAAATGGTTTAAATGTTTATCTAGCCCATGTTCATTGATGTTTCATAGATCTAAGCATACACATCCATTCAAGCAGCCTTTGAACATGTTTTTTTTAAAATACATATATGTGTGTGTGTGTATATATATATATATATATATATATATAAAACAAGCACGAATAAAAATTCTTATGAATGAAAAGCATACACATCATTTCAATTACAAAAAATGAAAAAAGAACGGCACAAGTAACATAAGGCACACACCTAGAGCAGTAATACTGGAAATCTCAGCAATAAAAATGAATAGCAAATCGGATCTTCACTTTTTTGTTGCAAAAGTTACAAAAATCTCCTCATCTAGTTTGAGGGAATTTGTCAATTTGAAAAAAAAGAAAAAGGTAAGGAAGGCTATCAAAGTAAATCTATCACTAACTCCCAAATTTTCATTTCCGCCATTTCAATTAACCACAACCATTCATACATTTATAAATTGACACTAAACATTTTAAATCTTTGACATAGAGCAGGTTGTGATATCATTTAAGGGAGTACTAAACTAAGACAGATAACTACCCACAAATACAGTTTATGACATCATATTTCGGAAACTACAAAAGAGGATGCTTCATGAGAAAAGGAATTGACAGAGAAGCATTATATAAAACACTTCAGCCCAATCAGGTCAAAAGCGCTCACAGCCAGCCCATAGATTATTCCTTTTATCTTTGTGCCTTTTTGTTTTAGTTGTCACGTCTTGTCCAGAAGTAGCCTTGGGTTTCTTGTTCTACTGCTATTCAAGCTAAGCATTAGACCTTTTGAAGAGCTTGAATGATCATGATTTTATCAAACTCATCTTTTGAAGGGTCAGAATTAGCATTTCCCATAATATGCAGAAAGCTCAAAATAAGCCAAGTACCATTTCAAAGCCCAATGGCGGCTTCCTGCGACTTTTATAGGAATACAGATATTGACATAGATTCTTTTGTTAGAACATCCAGAGAAAAAGGGTTCTCGAGCTATTTTTATCAGTTTTCATGATTCTGAAGAAACATAATAGCTGCTTGATAGAGAACCCACAATCTCTACACTTCTTGGCTAATTTCTACTGTTAACCCTGGTTTATTCTCTCAGTCTCTCCTTAAGCATCAGAGATGATGCAGAAACTGGGAGTCAATTATAAGTGGCCACTTACATTGTGGTTCATACAAGCATGCAAATATAACAAGATCACCAGAAATTCTATGAAGCCCCACCTGTATGGTTGCAGCAGTCACAGTATCCAAAAGTGTGTTGGTAGTGTAACTATTGGATTGCAGTCTGATTCGTTTTGGCTCGATGTCTACTGAGCTCTTGGACCAAAATGCCAATGTAGATGAATCAAATCTCTGTATTATGCAGTGAAAAATTATAAACTAAACCAATATTTTTAAAAAGATAAATCTCATACTGTTTTCAAATTTTCATAGAGTAAATCCATACTCACCTCACATCTCGTAATATTTTCAAGAGGATATATTCTCAAGATTCGACTGGTGCTTGGATCAAGCATTCTGACTCCATCTAAACCAATCTGGACAAAAAACAAAAATACTAATTCAGATCATCAGCCCTGATAGGGATGAACAAGAAACGGGTGAAAATAATGCATGTTAGACATGCTGAACTCCATAGAACAAGGGTTTCTAGAGGGTTGAAAGAATTTATACACACAACACACATCCAAGTTTAGTCAAACGAAATTTGCAGAAAAGGGATAAGTAAATGAAGAATCAACTAATAGCTTTTGATATTCACCATAATCACGGCCACACTCTCCATGTGCGCGCGCGCGCGTCTCAAATACCAACGAAAAGGAAGACATGAAGAGGAAGATATCAGGACTTCAGACTTAGGAATCCTATCAGATTGGGCGTGTAACCAAAGAGGAGAGAGGAATGTCATAAAAAGCCAAATGTCACAAGGAAGATGGAGGTAGGGAATCGCTAGCATCAATAAAGCATTGAAAAGGAAGGAAATGATCGACCTACAAGGAAACGTCGTTGCTGCTGTATACACACATACAGAAACATTTAGTAGAATACCATAAGAAGGAATAAGATGCAGGGTATCCACCTTCCATATAACAGACACTGAAATGAAATAGCAAGGGAACACAACCCCGGGCTATGCTGTTAATTTATGTACATTGACATCTCGTTCTTGAATATTAAACCTTATATTTGATTAATTTTATGCCATTACTATACAATAAATCAGAAATCACTTTAGTATTATTTCCAAAACCATATTTAGAATTTGGAAATGTGGAAAAAATAATGAGAATATCTCGAATCAAAAGACATTTTCTGTACTACTAGTGATTTACAATGAGAATTTTTCACTAAGAACAACAGTGCTTATCCAACAATTGAAGACACGATACAAGTACTCATCTTATCGCTTATCACAGTGATTAATAAATTGTACTAGTTCTCCTCAAATCAGAAATATTAAGCAGCTACAGCATTCATACCTGCAAGAGAACATCCATAGTGTTTTGACCACTACTTTCCGCCAACAGCTTTACCCTAAATTTTTGCACTCCGCTTCTTACACCTTCTTGAGCATCAGCCTTCGGCACTGCTTTGGAAACCTTGTTTGATATGGAGGTTTCTTTCGGAGAGGGAAAATTGATTGGCCTCCCATAATCATCAAAGCCCGACCAAGGAGATTTAGGAGCCGTGCCGCGCGCTCCATAGGGTTCTACTTTGCCCCCTTCATAAGCATAGACGCCTTCTCCGTAAACTTCATCGAGAGCACGATCATACGTGGATATCCCGCCATCCTGTCGATTCCCGTAAAAATCTGATCCCAAACCAGACGGGCTCTGATTGAAACCTCCATACCTATCATCCAAGTAAGCGCCACCATGATCAAACTTTGCGGGATCCACACAAGGAATTTCGTTCGTGGAAGGCATGGAAGAACCGGGTTGCCCGTAAGGAGACGCGTGCGAGAATGAAAATGATGAATTCAGACTCAGGTTTTGAGAAGCAGAGGAGGAGTGAGCATAACTTGGAGCTGTTTGGTGTCGATCATAGGGCGGATAGTATGATTGCTGCGTGGACAGTTGCTGGTACGAAAGATGAGAATCAAACGGAGGGAAAGAGGACGGTTGCGGAGAAGAACTGACGGGCTGCGAACTGAAGGTGGAAGGTGGAGAGTATGATGGAGCAGAGGGAGTGGCCGGTGTCGGGGCAGAGATAGTTTCGGGATTCGGAGGGTTTGGGGGGCAAGTGGGGGTGTAAGATGTATAATCGGGAGTGTAACCGGAGGAGAACGGAGGAGCAGAAGCGTACGTGTTCGGGATTGCATCGGCAGAAGCATAAGGATTAGGTTTTTGAGCGGGGGGGAACTGATAATAGGGAGCGGAGCTGTAATCTCCTTGTTGCATCGTTGTTGTCTGCAAAATTGGCTCTTCCAATCGGACCTTTGGAGGCAGCAGGAGGAGGAGGAGGAGGGGACGGTTGGCAGAGGGAATCTCAGGAACTGTCCCGGGTGCTGTTGCCGCGTCCGCAAGTTTTGGTGCTTGTTCCACGTGGCAGAAGTTATACCGGTTTAGTTCGAATCCTGAGTCGTTGCCTGAACAACTGGTATCATGGTGATTGCAGACAAGACAAAAACAAAACTATAATTTAAAAAATATTTTTATCATATATAAAATAAATATAAATAAAAATATTTTTATTTATAAAAAAATATTTTTTAAAAGTATTTTTCAAGCAATCCAAACACCTCTCACGATGAAACCAAGCACGAGAATTTATTTAATAATAATATGGTATTTAATTAAATGAAATTATAAATAAAAAGATCAAAATATCTTCACAAAGAATCCTGCTGTCTAACTCAAGTCCCACCATGGCATTGGACGACCACGACCTGCATCAACAACCTACAATGGGAAAATCTGCTCCATCAAAAATTAGAAACAACAAACCACCCAGGTTCAAACTCCAGACAGATTTGAAGGCCTCGTTGATGAAATTCGGTTCTCCTACCATCTCCTATGAACACATGTGAATAAATGACGTTGATGGGGACTAATGCGACAGCGGTTTGTGAGAAGGCATCGTGCTGCGCGTTGTTGAGAGGTTATTGATGAACAAAGCTGAAACGCCGTATTGATGCTCCAGTGAAGATGGCATTGGCAGGCCAGGAGGAGAAAGAGAGGGCAGAGGGGCAGCGAGGGCCTTTCCTTTTCCCTTTTTAATCTTTTTGGCGTGCACCTTTTTTCAGTATAAATTTACTTTGCAGAGCTATATCATGTCTTTTTCTTTTGAGAAATTGGTAATAATGATCCTTCTAATCGCTTGAGCCTTTACTCTAGTCAATTATCAAACCATTTTTATAAAATATATCATAAAATTTAAAAGAGCCACGCTAGCTGTAAATTATGTATAATGTAGTTTTTTTTTCTTTCAAATTTTACAAAAAGCACATAAAATTCACATATAATTTATAATAAATTTTAAAAGAAGCATAAATATCCATGTCAACAAGTGAAATCCTTGTGCAAAAGCAAAACAGTGTAGCCAGAATGGGCTTTATATCCGGACTTGCAATTCGCAAAGCTGGGCGCCAGTTCAGATGTCAGCGGAAGCAGTAACAAGCCTCGATAAAGGGCAGTTCCAGATATCCTTTATTCTGTCAGTAAAAAGGCGGAGTTATAAAGTTTATGAAGAAACAAAACCCTGTCCCCGATACGGCTGAGACTGAGATAGAGATAAGATAGACAGATGTCATTTATTGTCAAGCCAAAAGAAGATGGACGAATCAAGCAAAACAAGTCAAATTCAGATATTAGGAGGAAACCCCAATGAAGGAAAAGTGAGAGAAGATTCTTTCTACCATTAATTACCGAGCAGCATATTCCTAAACACGGGCCAATATGCAGGACAAAATCAAAATACGGCCAACTCCAGTCCCCAAAAAAGGCCGAGCAGGACAAAAGGAATTGAAAACCGGAAGCCCCACAATGACACCCTAATCTATATCTAATCTCAAGTATTAATTTGATCCACAAGAAAAATATGTTTTTACGCTTCAAATGAGCTTCTCTTTCCTCAACCGTCGCTCCTGGTGCGCTAGGCCAAAAGCACTTCCATGCAGCCTTCTTTGGCAGAATTACACACTGGACAAAAATCAAGCAAGGCTTCACAGAAATAACAAGAGCAGAGGTGTCTGCAAGGTAGGAACAGTACACACGAGCTCCGAGAGTTACAGCTTTTACAAGCCATTCTCTTTCTCTGTTTTTCCTCCTTTTCGTCCTCTTCTTTGTTTTGACTTTCCTCACAGGGACCGCAGCAAGACTCTGTGTCTTCAGCCCTGTTACCGTCCCAGACCTTCCTCTCTCTTACCTGTTCCAACGTGTTCGTCAGGCTTACTATCATGGCCTCCTTTTGCTTGGCTACTCTCTGCCACGCTTCGCTTTCCATCTCTGCTTTTCTCAAGCAATCCTCCAGCTCTGTACTTTTCCTTTTTGCCTGTGTCAAGTCATTCTCTTTCTGCCTGACCAGACTCAGCGATTTGGATTCAAGAGCACTCAATAGGAATGCCACCTGCTCCTTTCTTTGATGTTGCAGAGCCTGCCTTAATCTCTCGTTCTGTTTCAAAGTATAGGCAAATAATTTAGTCACTAAAATGACTCGCAACAGGATGATGCAGCCTAAAATCGAAAGTTGAATATTTCTCAGTTCACACACTTGATTTTAGCCCCAAAAAAGGAAGGAAATAAAGCATCTTCACACAACATATTTAAAAAACAGAGATAGTTTCATCCTAATGTGATAACCTGTGATAGGAGCATGCGATCAATCTCATGTCTCTGTAACTCCAGCTGCGCACTTAAAGCGTCAGAGAAGGAGGTGGGTGGAAAACTATTGCATACGAAGGAAAACGGAGGCCCCTGATTGCAATCAAAACCAGAGCTTTGGTAGGTCTGGTGCTGTTGGCACTGAGGCTTTGAAGGGTGTGGAAGACTGAGAAGAAGGCCATCATCCATTCCCAGCACCTGACTAGTCCCTGCCCAATCCGGAAGACGTATGGGCAATCCGGAATTTTCTGAATAAAACTGAGCTTGAAGTGCCATCTTAGCTCAATGGAGGAGGAGGAGGAGGAGGGGCAGAAGCACCCAGGAGTGCTATTTTCTGTGGACATATATCAAGGCCATTTATTAGGAAGCCAGAACGGAAACGAAATCATGGGTAGGTTTAAAGCCAGAAGGTTCATGTTCTCGCCATATCAGAAAAGATGCATGATCTTTCTGTCTCTTCTCGGCATAAACTTTGCCTTCTTTGTTGCTACAATTTCTGGTCTAACTGAAACTCACCATTAAGAAGGAAACCCGTGGGATGTTTATTTATAGTGGGAAAACTGACAATCTTATTATTGTGTGATTAAAAGCGGGTAATGGAACTTTCATGTGTGACTTAATTGTATTGACTAATTAAAGAGCTAAAAGAGCGGGAAGAATATGTATAACTCAATAATTATAAATAAATAAATAAATAAAAAGGAAAGGGGAAGCGAGGTTGTCTTTTAACTTTTTCAAGGCTTTTGGGTGGATATAGGTATAAATCTCGATTCGGGCTTTGCCCATCAACCGGGTGTTTGTAGAATCTCAAAAGGCTATATGCCAAAACCAATAGCAGCATTAGTGAGTAATGAGGGAGATTTAAGAGGGGAGGCGGAAAACGACGACGTACATGCAGATTTTGTGACAGAAGAGTCACCGGAGTATCGGGTCAGACGGGATCAGGAGGAGAAGAGAGAGGAGGAGGTGGTGGCGAGGGGGAAATCCACTAAATTGGGATGTGAAAGGGTCAGAGCCTCAGAGGGGTATGGGAGGAAATCAGAGATGGGGGGGATTGTCAGTTTGGTCATTGGGAAAGGAAAGGCTAAAGAATAGCGTTTCTATACGTCCACTTTTTTTGGTTATTTGGGTATTTAAGCCAGAAATTGAAATCTGTCCGTTCAGATAGGACAAAGGAGCGCACGTAGAACACTTGGTTGGTTGATATGTTTGGGGGCCCAAGAAGAGTAAACAGTTCTGAAACTTCCGGCGCCGGTATGGACGAAGCGGGGTCTACGTGAGGCCGCTCTCCTCTCAGCAAGCGCATTACGCAAGCATATCTGTACTAAAGCCATTGGAATTGGATGAGCATCACGCGGTTCTCACCCACTTTCTTCGCCCCCTCACTTTCAAAACAGCTTTTTAACTCACAAGGAAATTCAATTAATTACGCTCTCCCAGTCCCCATCAAATCACATAATATCTCCCCTTCTCTCGCTCATTTTATACGTTAATCTATGTTTCATGAACAACAGAGAAGAACACAGCTCACATAAATTACTGGCCAACGAAAAAACTCCCATAATTTTAAAGCAAAACCTAACCCTATTTTAACCTCTCGATAGGGAAGAGTTATGTGTTCTAGCCATTGAAAATAAAAGTGTATTAAAAACATCTCGACGAGTACGGTACGGTTGTGCTTGCGCATCTAAACTCCAAATGGAGAAAGGGGCACCATGAAATTAACTTGAGCTGGGCATTGGCTACAGAAGGGTGGGCGGGAAAAAGATAGATGTTACGAATTCAATCTATGCTGAATTGAGAGTTTTTTCCTCTTTTGCCAACCTACTAAATTGCATATTTTTTCTACGAACATTATATGCATATATTTCAAAGTTTAAACGCGAAAGAAAATCATCATTACCATCATCATGATAATTGTAATATAAAAATCAGATCAATTCCCGGTACAAATCAGGTTGCCCAGAAAATTCGTGCCTTTTAAAATTCATATTAAATACTTTTACTTTGCTTCCTTTCTTTTATTTAGGAAGTGATTGGGTAAGAATAAAATCATGGTTTTAGAAGTATTTTTACGGTGTACAAAGTAAATATGTGGATGAGTTTGTCTCGATTTACGAAAAAACACTTCTGAAAAGCACTTCTGGGATTAACCAAATACCCCTCAATATTAGAGTACAATAAAACCGTGCAAAGGAAAATAGAAAATTTTAGTTCAGACAAGAGGTCTCTGCATCCCAACGGGGTTTGTCAAGTGTAACCAAGGTATTCACATAAATGCCCGAAAAGCTAATTAATCTGCACATTTGTTAAGAGTATGATCAACGGGAACAATCCAAATCCCTCATGATAACGTTTTCAACAGTTTTAATGATATTAATAAGCGGATGATTCACATAATATTCATTTTATACAAGTCCTGAAGGCTGCAATTGCTTATCATGTCATATTCTAAATTTCAACAGAGCCTTAAACCTTCTAGTAGACTCAAACCCAACCGCAGTGTTGGGGAGACAACCAAGTTCTCTCTCTGTCCTTTTTTTCTTTTCTGGGTTTATTTTATTTTCTTTCCACAAAATCCAGTTGCTGTCCTGGTCCCGAATAAGCTCACCCAAGTGCACGTCCCCTTTGATTGACGAAACTAATAGAGCCTGGTACAACCTAACTAACCCTGAGATGATGCCCATCTAAAGTGTACGTCTTTTTTAGCAGTTGCCAATAAGCTTATTTTAGCTTCTAGCTTGAGAACATCAATAACTCTTCGAATATCTTATTCAGCGCAGAGTGTCTTGCATCTAGCTCCCCATATAATAGACTAACAAGCTTGAGCGAATGGTCTTCGCCTTGGCATTTTCATGAGCAGGCATTTCCACATTTTTAGGCCAGACTGGCGAGCTAATGAGCTTGCATTTTCGTTTTTCTTTTTCAGTGTCCTATGGGCGGCTTTGATAGTGAACTGCTCGTCATTAAAGGATTTCAAACACTCTAGCACCAATTGAAAAAAAAAAAAAAAGTCTCAAAAAGATGAAATCCGCCCCCACGTTATAATCCAGTGGTTAAACCAGGATAATTTGTCCAGCTTATAAATAGTTTTTTTAATCATAATTTATAAAATAAGACAAATATATATAAAAATTTTTTTATCTCAATTCATGTAAAACTTGCTTATAAATAATTCTAAACGTGATTCCAACTAAAACCTACATCAGACAGAACGAAAGGCAAGGGCTAGTTAATTCTGCGAGACCCTTTAAAATTACATTTTACTGACATATCTCAGTTGGTGGGATTATGCTGCAGTAAATTCCTCACCAATATACAGGAAAAACACTGCAAGCTCAACATAAATTTGATGCAGCACGCCCAGAAGCATCTAGAACTCGTGCATTTAAAAATTAAATACGAGACTCGCGAATTTCATACATTACCGAAATATTAAACAAAAAGTAGCTACTCCGAATATTTAATGTCTCAAATAGTTAATTATAGTTTTTATATTATATATACAATTACCATAGATTAGTATTACAAGAAACCTGACAAACTTAAAAGAGTAAATTGAATTCTTCAAAAATGAGTAAATAGCACTTTACCAAAAAAAAAGAGGAGTAAATAGCACCAATCGAAAGAGCCTAACAATAACGTAGCTACTCCAGTCCTGTCCAAAGCCACCCTATAAACTGATTGCCTACCAAAGGCCCTTATTCAATACCTGTGTAATCAGATTGGGGCAAGAAAGAGATTTGCTACCCATCCCAAAACGAGATGAATACTATTACAATGCGCTATTTTAGGACGCAGGTACCATCGCACAACAAACTTATGTCCAGAAACCGAGGACGTAAGCAAAACACCAAACTCAGTAGACTGCTCATTCACATTTCCCCAAATCTATAGCATTCCCTCAAATCCCCACAACAACCCCCCCTCTCAAGGGGACCCCCCAACCAAGGGGGGAAAAACCCCCTGCTCTATCTCATTGCATCAACACAAGAGGATTGTCCCACTGCTTCTTCCATATCAGAGTACCACTTCCCGATCTGTGTGTGCTCTACCATATCTCTACCAGACTTGAGGTGGCGGATAGGCCTCAGGACGCCAAAGACTGCAAGATCGGCCAAATTAGGTTTTGATCCGCCTGTCAGAATAAGTAACATGCTAAGTTAACAAGTTCAAATAGGTGTGTGTGTGTGTTTACAGCTATAACGAAAGTAGTTCAACAGACCAAGAAACTTCCGGCCTTTCAAAGCGTCTAACCATTCTTCAGCAGCACCGTATAATGCCGCTCGTTCATCAGCAATGTTGTGCCTCTTCTTCAATTTCTTTGACACAAAATACATAGCCGCAGCCCCACCATACTTCGCAGTTAGCCTCTCAAAGAAGCTAAAATTGCCTGCAAATATAGAGGACAGCTTTTCAGATTATATACAGATCATAATTTGCTTGCCTAAATTAAGCTTAACAATTTGATCAGTGGAACTCATGTATCCAGGAAAAATGATTTTAACCATGAGGGTTGGGTTAGCTACTATCCATTCCGTCACACATAATATAGGGTCATTGGTGATAACCATCATGGTTGGGTTATTTAATTTTTCAAACAAAATGGGAAATTGTTACAGGGAACCGGGAAACGGAACATATCACAATTGAGATAACCACAAAAACCAACCGCCAGTCATTTAACTTAGACAACCTCACCATCATTCAATCAATCGAGTATAACAAAAACACCAAAAGAAATGAGCTCATGGTTCTTACCCTTCTATTGCTTGTATTACGTGTCATCATATCAAGGATGCTTGGTTCATCTCACAACTATTGAACAATGAACCTTTAGATCTAACAATCCCTTGCCTTTCAGTAACTTGTTCATATAAATCACAGCAAACAATAGATATCGTAAACAACTATTAATATAATTCAAGAGTCAAAACTCAAAGTCCATGTAATATTTCTATAATGGATTATATTGATCACACACGGGCAAACTATGGATCCGAGGCGGCAGGCTCTGCACCATCCAGATTTAAATCCTTAAAATACCATAAAAATCTCACACCCAGATCCAAGGGGCTGAGTTTTATAAATGCCCATTGGATCAGGGTATTTTGTCAATATAGGAGTAATGTACTTCTGCCTCACTGGACCTCTAAGATGTCAGATGAAGCTTCCCGCTTTTAATTTTTAAAATAAAAACTGAAGGGAGGTCTAAACAGTGTTTATTAAGATTTCAAAGGATTTTCCGGATCGATATTTTAATAATTGCAATGGTCATTAAACCAATTGAGGCAAAATTTAATAAAACTGATATATATTATTTTATATATTAGAAGATTATGAGAAAATCAAAAGAAACTCCTATTAATAAATTTCATAACTTAATATTAAATATAAATAAGTTAATCCATAATTACATTTTGAACTCAAAAAAGTCAGCCAACAGTCATCACCATAGTATTCATTAAATAAATCTATAAATATAATCTATAATTATTAATAACTAACAATTATTATATAAAAGAATAAATCTTATATAATATTAGAATTAGAACATATGAAAAATCATCTGAAAATGATGTTATTATGTGCTAACAAC
The DNA here is from genome assembly GCF_004799145.2 of Neltuma alba. Classification (NCBI taxonomy): domain Eukaryota; kingdom Viridiplantae; phylum Streptophyta; class Magnoliopsida; order Fabales; family Fabaceae; genus Neltuma; species Neltuma alba. The sequence goes on along the minus strand of NW_021632837.1, from coordinate 492,040 downwards.
AAAAAAATTAGAAAGTAAAAGAGAAAAAAGAGCTGATCAAACTAGTAATCCGGCTAGTTTCCCACTCTTTTTCCCCAACTTTTTTATCTTTGAACCAGTTTTAGCACTGATTCACTGGTTGAGTTTCCTTGAGGTACATTAGATCATAGTTTAGATTAGACAAACCTATGGCTTGGCTGAAATCTTACCTCGAGCAGTGATATAGTCAAATGACTCAAGGGCCTCAGGAACAGAGCGATATATGTTTGGTGATAATATATGCACCAAGTGGTTATCCACCCACCTATACCACAAGAAACAACATCATGTTAATGCAATTTGTCAGAGGCTAAACCCACACCCGCTCAATTCAACAAGTGAAAAAATTGATGGCAGCAGGTTTCCTAAATTCCAATGACACTAGCCTATTTCACTAGAGTGAGAAAAGACAAGTAAAATGGCACGAACGTATCCAATAAGTAAAAAAGAAATGGGTAAGGAGAAGAAGAAAAACATACCCACGCCACCTCTTTTCTTCATCAGCATTTAGGTCATAATCAGGATGCATCCTTTTAAGTAACTTGTCAATTATGTCTGCAAGAGAGGGAAAGATTACAAACGCATTCAACATATATTAAATCCAGGGTTTCTAACATTCTTTACATTTTTTCATGGATGGAAGTATTATTTTGAAACAAAGTCGCACCTGATGAATCAACCATTTGTTCACTATCAGCTGTCACGATAGGGACCTTCTTGTAATCAGACCACTTGATCTCCTTTTTGTTGATTGGGTTTACTTCCACTATTTTGTATGAAATATCATAATAGTCTAAGAATGCTGGAAAAAGTAATGCAAGGAATTACATTACGACGGTGATCATTATGCATATTAATTTAAAGTACACCTGTAAACATATTCTATACGCCACTGAGAAAGACATGATAACACAACCCTACTATTTTACTTCAATCTTATAATTCCCTTCTGTCGCAGTGAAATCGTTTAAATTATCCAGGTAAAACCTGTAGAAGGATATCTGAAATTATGACAATCATCATCGAAGAATAAAAGTATCATACTATAAATGGCCAATCTTTCCCCATCTAGACCAAAGAAATCTCAAAGAATCAGAATTAGAAGTCAGAAATTAAAAAGCTCTGCAAAAATCTGCGACGGCCAATGAGGGTTGGAATTGGAGCACGTGCCATAGAAGACCAGTTGAGGGGGAGGGTGATACGTTGTGCCATTGGCAATCCCGGAGACGGTGGCGAAATCATTTCTGATGGCTCTGCCTAGGAACACCGCTCGGTTAAACCCTCTCATGATCACTGAAAATTTTATCGAATTGCAGGCTGGGGTTTTAGGCGGAGAAATGCTCCAGCGGGTTTGTAAGGATTTTTTTTTTATTATTAAAAAAGTTCATAATTTCACTTCCTCCACGTCCGCTATGGCACGCCAGCTGCTAGCCGAAGTAAAGCCCAGTTTGTGTTGGGCCTCTATATATTCGTTTATCGTTTTTAGAAAATTTTATTTCTTCGATATGAAAATTTAATTTTAATTTAATTTCAAACATAAATTTTTTAACAATAATTTCATCCTTGAGTTAAATCCCTGTAGGTGCCTTTTCGTGAAAATAGCGAGAAATTACTTATAAAAATGAAAGAGTGAAAAATTAATACTCCCTCCGTTCCTTTATTATAAGAGACGAATAACGAATTACGTTAATAAAAAACAGTTAAAATTAGTTAAGAACAATCAATGTGTAAAAAATATAATTTTTTCTCCAAAAATGCCCTCATTAATAAGGAGAGAGCATGAGAGAGAACAATTAAATTATTGAAAGAAAGAGAAGTGAGAGGGAGAGAGTGTGTGAATTTGAGACAATAAATATGGGTAAAATAGGAAATCAACACAAAAAAGTAGAGACAACTTTTAAAGTGTCTCTTATATATAGGAACATGCCATAAACACTAAATGTCTCTTATAATAAGGAATGGAAGGAGTAATATTTTATCTTTATACTTTTCATCAATTTTAAAATAGCTTGTAACTAGCACCAAAAACCCCTTTAAAAAAGCCTACAGTATAGAAGGATTAATAAATTTTTTTTTTAAAAAATAGAAGATTGGAGGCATTCGGTTAACGGCGTTGATGCAGAGTGCATACCCCTTGACCCTCGGTTCCAAGCTCTAACATCGGAATAAAAAATTTACTCGGCTTGATCGCGTTTCGACTACTTTCGAGTCATCAACGATATAGGTACGTAAGACTCACTGAACTCGACATTGCCTTGGTAGTTCCGACTTCAGCTGATCTGCTTGCATCCGGGTGATCAAAATCAAGCCCTCTCCTATAAAAACATAAATATCACAAAAATGATAGTAGACGGAATAGAAGACGAAGAGAAATGGCTCGCCGAGGGGATAGCAGGCATTCAACAGAATGCCTTTTACATCCATCGCGCCCTGGTATCTTAACTTGATGCAAACCCCTATCGATTCTTCACTTCATCCTTCTGATTTGCTTTAATGCTTTTCTCTTCTCTCAGGATGCCAACAATCTCAGGGAAGCCCTAAAATTCTCGGCTCACATGCTATCGGAGCTTCGAACTTCCAAACTTTCTCCTCACAAATATTATGAACTATGTAAAATTCCCCTTGGCTTCCTAATTTATAATTGTGAGCTCAAGTCCTCTTGCAATATTTATATAGATGCTTTTGGTTTGATTCCATAGATATGAGAGCCTTCGACGAGCTCAGGAGACTGGAGATTTTTTTTAAAGATGAAAGCAGACACGGCGTTTCAGTTGTTGATTTATATGAGCTTGTCCAACATGCTGGAAATATACTGCCTAGACTGTAACTAGTTTTACATCCTCATCTACCTTTGCTGTTATTCTATTTTCTAGTTTCTGGTTGACTTCACACGTTTCTCTAAATTGAATAACCTTGTATATGATTTTGATTTCACCTGCACCCTTCTCTTCACTTGTTGCTTCATAGCGGAGCTTCATATCTGAACTGAATAACTTAGTTATGCTCTTTCGTTTCTTGTGAAATAAGCAGTTGAAAATTTCGATCTCTCCTTGCTCCGGTGTCTTCCCTTGCTGGAAATTCTTGTGCATGTTCATCCCTTATCTTTTCATATGTTTGTTGACTTACCAGGTATCTACTATGCACGGTGGGATCTGTTTACATCAGATCTAAGGATGCTCCTGTCAGGGAAGTTCTTAAAGATCTAGTGGAAATGTGTCTCGGTGTTCAACATCCAATTCGTGGTCTGTTTTTGAGGAGTTACCTTTCTCAAGTCAGTAGAGATAAGTTACCGGACATTGGTTCCGGTGATGAAGGGTAAGGCAATCACTTGTTTGGATTCCTTGCTGCTTCATTCTTAAAGTGCAGTCATTCATATATACATTCATCGTATCTCCCTAATTCTTGGTGCTCATATTAAAGTAATTATTAATGCCAGTCACCAGGATAACTGAGTCTATGGCTCCATGGTCTCTGGCACATGCAACTTTGTGAATGTCCCAACTCCCAAGCCTGTAGATTTGTGCGCACATGGATTTTTAGTATTTCTGCATGCGATCATGTTTGTGATTTCAATTTTGAAAATACAAACCTTATCTTATGTTATTATGCTGAACAAGTACCAACAGCGTACTTATTGAAGGGAGACACTGTTTTCCTGCAGGGATGCTGACAGTGTGATGGATTCTGTCGAATTTGTTCTGCAGAACTTCACAGAAATGAATAAGCTTTGGGTTCGCTTGCAGTATCAGGTTCCCTGACCTTCAACTCTTATTTGTCTTAGTTGATGCATAGCACCACGGTACTTGCATGCCATAAAAGTAAAAATGAATCACAAGAGGATGCTTTTTGGCCATGCAGGTGTTATGGTGCTTGTGAATCATGCATAATCTTTGGCGATCCTGAGCTGAGGCCTTCAATTGGGATTTCTGGTCTGCAGGGGCCCAGTCAGATAAGGGAGAAGAGGGAAAAAGAAAGGAACGAACTTCGTGATCTTGTAAGAAATTATCACCTGGTGAAACTATATGCTATTCATATTAATGTTATATATTTAATTTTTCTTTTCTCAATCATTATAGGTTGGAAAGAATCTCCATGTACTGAGTCAAATAGAGGGCGTGGACCTTGACATGTACAAAGATACTGTTCTTCCAAGGGTCTTAGAGCAGGTCTCATGATTATTTTCTTATCATCGGAAGCATTGGTATCATAATAGGCATTCGCCTTATCTTAAAATTGGCTTGCCCAGGTTGTCAACTGCAAAGATGAGCTTGCCCAGTTTTATCTGATGGAATGCATAATTCAGGTTTTTCCTGATGAATACCATTTGCAGACTCTTGAGACACTTTTGGGTGCTTGTCCCCAACTACAGGTGGGTATGATGATCAAGATTGAAATATGAGATTCTTAATATGCTTGAAGGTCAAATCTATACATATACAAGCAGAATCAAAGTCACACTCAAAGTACTTATCATTGTTGAGATTGTAGAAAACTTCATTTATCCATTCTTCTGCTATATCTGTGGTTTCTCCCCCATGTTCAACACCAAGTTTTGATCTCCTGCAGCCTGTCTACTACCTTCTTTACTTCAAGTATGTCTTATTAAAAGGTTTTAATTAAAAAGCTTTATAATATTTTGATCATAACTTTGCCTATGATGGTTAAAAAGTATACGAAGCATGGTGCCTTTTCAATAGTTGCTTAAAGATGTGATTTTCTGAACCTAGGCAGTTTAGCCTGGTAATTGCTAACCTCTTGAGTTGGATCTAATCACTCCTCATATTATTTGGCTTGAAATTTGAATATGAAATTAAAAATATCAACGTGGTCAATTTATAAAAATGTTTTACCTTGTATATTCAACCTTTTTTTCCTACACCATTAATCTGCATTGCCATTGTATGGAATAGAATCATTCGTGGGTCTTCAGAATCTATTTAAAGCGATTCTCTTGCAGGGGAAGAATGAAACAATGCAGAAGCTATTCATAAATAAAATCTACAAGCATTATTTCAATTTTCGAGAAGTTGAAGACCAATTTTCTTCCTTTTGACTGGCATTATTCTGTAATTAACATGCAGCCGACAGTAGACATCAAGGCAATATTATCTCAGTTAATGGAGAGATTGTCAAATTATGCTGCCTCAAGTACTGATGTAAGTCACATGCTCTTCTCATTATTAATTAATTTTCCATATGTTGATAATATTGTATCTACATCAGGTTTTGCCAGAATTTCTGCAAGTGGAAGCATTTGCCAAATTAAGTGGTGCAATAGGCAGGGTAAGGTGACTTTTTCCTGTGGTTACAATTTTGACTTTATGCTCGTTCTTATAGCATCCTTTTAAAAGAAACTTGTTGTTTCGTTTTACTGTACTTCCAGAGATTTTTATCTTAATGTTTTCAAAAGCTGTGATTATTCCTATTCTTTAGCATCGGTCTTTGTGTTATGCTAGTTCTGTTACTGGTGATTGTCATGTTTCTTTCTCTTATAACTCACTCGAGACTAGTTAGCCTTCCCGGTTCTAGGTTTTGGTGGTTACATTATTGTTAGTCTCTGAGTATAACATCTGTATAACCTACTTCCAGGCTTTTTTGTGGTAAAAAAAAGTGTCAATGATAGTCAATGAGTCGCTTGAGTCAGGACCTGACCTTATTACCTCACTCCCCAAGAAGTGGAGAGAAGAAGGACTCCACTTCCTTGTGGTTACTGATTATAATTATTATTGAAATCGTAATTCTAGACCATAAGTCCATAACCTGCACTTCACTGCAGGTTATTGAAGCACAGGCCGACATGCCTATTGTGGGAGCCATTGCATTGCAAGTCTCTCTTCTTACATTTACTCTCTATGTTCATCCTGATCGGCTTGATTATGTGGATCAAGTACTGGTATGTTTCTTCTCAAAAGTTCATTTTCTTGAAATTCTGCTTTCATAGGGCACTATTTTGATAGAATTAGCATTTTATGGTAGCTGCATTTTGATGGAGACTTTTTGCAGGGAGCCTGTGTCAAGAAACTTTCTGGAATGCCAAAACTTGATGACAACAGAGCAACAAAACAAGTTGTTGCACTTTTAAGTGCTCCATTGGATAAATACAATGATATTGTGACCGCCTTAACACTATCTAATTATCCCCGTGTTATGGATCATCTTGATAATGAAACAAATAAAGTTATGGCCATGGTTATTATCCAAAGCATAATGAAAAATAACACTTGCATCTCCACTGCTGATAAGGTATGCTAACGTGCTATTGGTTTTGCATTATGAATTTACCTTTATTCAAACATAAAATGTGTGCCTTTGTAGGTTGAGGTGTTGTTTGAGTTAATAAAAGGGCTTATCAAGGATTTGGACGGAACAGCCTTGGATGAGGTTGCTTTCAACTCCATAATCTTTCAGCTGTTACTTTAAAATTATCTTTCTCTTTTTTTCGCCCCATTTTATTGCATATTTCAATTTTTTTTTTTTTTATTATGCTTGATTTGATTAAATCCTAGTCTAAATATCTCTTACAACTCATGAATAGTATGATGAAGAAGATTTCAATGAAGAACAAAATTCTGTTGCCCGCCTCATACACATGTTTCATAATGATGATCCTGAAGAAATGGTAAAGGTATGTTCTACTATGTTCAGAATCAATCGCATTAATCTTTTATTCTATTGAATGTTTTTGAGATAAACATTGCTGTAATAGAGTTGTGTAAATTGGATTCCTTTTTTAGTATTTAGGTAGGTATATGTTGAACTCATGTTGTTGGAATGCTAAAATGTTTATATTTATAACACTTGCCCTTTTTATCTCACTACAAATATAAATCAAAATCGCATGTTTCCATTTAGTAATTGATCCTTAAACTGAATTCAGATTGGTTTTGTATATGGTGTATTTATATTGTATTCTACTTCATATAACTTGTGATTTTCTGGCCTTCAGATTATATGTACTGTGAAGAAACATATTATGAATGGAGGACCAAGGCGCTTACCCTTCACAGTTCCTTCCCTTGTATTTTCCGCACTTAGGGTATCTTTCTTCCTTGATTGCACACTTGTTTTTTATGTGTTAAAAACATCTTAGCGAGGCGTCTCTTTTAAGTTGAATGTGCATTTCTGCAAAAATGCATTTACTTGATCCTGTTTGTCCTTTATTCAACCCCTTAAAGTGACGTGTGAAGTAACTTATTTGTGCTGGGACAATGCAGAGGTAACTCTTATCCTTAAAAGGTTAACCTTTGTATTGAAGGTTCCATGTTTTTCGAATATTACAATTCTCATCCACTTCTAACAAGATATCCTGAAGGCAGCAAGGCATAAGAATTTGTACTTCTGATGCCGTCTGATGCCAACTATTTCTGCCAACTCCTAGTATATATTTAAATTACCCGCTAGCTATGCATTAAATAATGCATCTGTCAACTCCTAAACTTTCTTTTGCAATGGGAATCAATCTACCTGTAATACAATGGTGGGTTTTAATTCACAATAATGTTATCTGGGACGGAACAATTTCTTCTTCATTTTTGTTTTCCTGTTGCTCTTCTGATTTATGATTTCATTTCAGTTAGTTAGGCAACTACAAGGGCAGGATGGAGATGTTGTGGGAGAAGATATTCCTACAACACCCAAAAAAATATTTCAACTCTTAAATGAGGTAAATTTTAAGAATTAAACTCTAGAAGAATATAAAACCTATGCACCACAACATTGAAGTATTGTTTGCGGCGTTGAATGACAAGTCTCTTTTGATATTTATATAAAAACAATAGGAACTATGCATTGCTATTATATTATTTGATGGAAAAAGCATAATTTTTTTTGGTTGTAGACCATTGAAGCTCTTTCTTCTGTTCCATCTCCGGAGCTGGCGCTTAGGCTGTATCTCCAATGTGCTGAGGTATCCCTTTCAAAAAGTGACGGGAAATAAATGTTATGTTTCTGCCCATGTTATTCCCACACATAAGGACTCATAAAGAGGGAAGTAAGGGGCTAGGGCTTCATTCTGCACTGTGAATTATGCATGGTTTATATATTTCCAGGTTGAAGATCGTGCATGTCTGAATAATGAAATAGTTTCTAAGGACTTGAATAATAATCGCAAGCCTCTTACATATAGTGGTTTTTTTAATTGTTATTGTAACATGTTCACTGTTTGATCAAAAGTCACTACGCCTATTATCTTGAATTAATGGCCCTCTTAAAACCAGGCAACATTTTCAGTAACTGATTTTATTCTGGCTTTTTTTTTTTCTTGTGACAATCAGGCTGCTAATGATTGTGACCTTGAGCCTGTTGCTTATGAATTTTTCACTCAGGCATTTGTATTATATGAGGAAGAAATTGCGGTAATCATTAACAAAGCTGTCCATTTTAAGATTTCCCTAATGTGACCGTAGATATAGTGTTTTTGAAAAAAGAAATGTTTTGTTACAATGCTTTTAGGACTCCAAAGCTCAGGTAACCGCAATTCATCTAATTATTGGGATGCTTCAGAGGATGAACGTCTTTGGTGTTGAGAATAGGGATACTTTGACACACAAGGCTACCGGGGTAAGCATCTGATGAGTTTGCCAGTAGTGTGTCTTTCAGAACAATATATACTGGCATCTCTTTTTTGTCCCCCCCCCCCCGGGGGTAAGCAAGCTCTGCGAGCTTGCAGGCAGGGATTGAACCCTGATTCCTAGTGCCACAAGGGCACCATCCGTGCCACCAGGCCAACAGGCCTCAGGCATATACTGGCGTCTCTTATTGAGCACAACGTGGTCATGGCAATACCTGAATTGATAATCTTGCTTCCCACAGTATTCTGCAAAGCTCTTGAAGAAGCCTGATCAGTGCCGGGCAGTCTATGCATGCTCACATCTTTTTTGGGTTGATGATCAAGATGGTCTTAAAGATGGTGAACGGTAAGCTGGCGAGGCTAACTTTGTTTTATGAATTGATGCCCGGCAGTATTGATTGGCAAGGTTCCTTGTATTTTAAATTCATGTGTTAACCATTGTTAAGCATTGCTTTATACTGTGTAATGAAGAAAGTCCAAATGATGTTTTTCACTTTGTCATTTTGGTGTGTGGCGTGTTAAGGGTATTGCTTTGCCTTAAGCGTGCCTTGAGGATTGCAAATGCTGCTCAGCAAATGGCCAATGTGACCAGGGGTAGCAGTGGTCCAGTAACTCTGTTTGTTGAAATACTGAACAAGTCAGTCACGTCAAACTACCTCTGGTGTTTTTAATAATATTTTCGGTAATGAATGTTAAAATTGTGATTGAATTGCTCCAGGTACTTGTACTATTTTGAGAAAGAAAATCCACAGATTACAAGTTCTGCAATTCAGGGGCTGATAGAATTAATCGCCACTGAGATTCAGAATCCAGCTTCGGATGTTTTCTTTGTCAGCACATTGCGGTACATACAATTCCAGAAACAGAAGGGTGGACTACTGGCCGAGAAATATGATTCTATCAAGATTCGATTCCCGTTTGTGTAACAGCGATGGAATTTCTCTACTAAACCCTAAATATCATCGTTGAGTCTGTCAGTTTCTTTTTCTTTTCCCAATTCCATGCATCGTATTCTTTGCGGTTTTTAGGGAATGTGATCTGAGGAACAATCTTGATAGTTTAATGTTCATAAATTCATATGTGCAATGGTTTTTGCTGGATGCAATTTGTAGGACAAGGATAAAGAGTTTAGTATCTTCGAATTTGTGTTGTCCGCTGATTGATCATTTCTTTTTGCGCCCGTCTCTTTATATGTTTGCCCCTTTTCATATCGATTTCTGTGCCAACACCCCAATAACTCGTCTAGTCAACTAATAAGGGCTCGTTTGAATTGATTTATAAGTAATTTTTCAAATGTAATTTATAAAATATGAGGTAAGTATGTGAGAAAAGTTTTGTCTCGGTTTATGTGAACTTGCTTAAAAGTTTGTTTTGAACGGAGCTCTAAACAAGCTCTAAATGTAACTTGGCAAATTTCATCCCAACCAGCCTCTTGCATTGCCGGCAATATTGCGCGTCATGTAATGCTAAAATCTATACTAAAAGGGTGTTTGAATAGAAACCAAACTATGGTTTCAAAAGTGTTTTTACAGTTTACGAAATAAATGTATGAAGTAATTTATCTCGTTTGACAGAAACCAAACACTCTCTAAGTAGCACGGGTTGTAAATGAAGTACAGGCAATGAATAGCCGACCACGTTAGGAAATATGTAGGCTGGCAAGACGAAGGTAATTACAAAGAATCGGATAAGTGACCCTACTTGTCAGGCCAAACTATATTCACAGTTTCCTGCTCTGTGGAACGTGGAGAAAATGAGATTGGCCGTTTGAGAGGCTTCAACCTCCTATCAATTTCTTATTCTTGATCACAATTTTTTTTTTTTGAATAACAAGGCAAGCTACGCTTGAAGACAAAACAAACAAAATTACATCTGGTCAAAGGCCCCCATATTGGCCTTCAAGACATCCTGAGCAACTTGCGCCACACAATATTGTCTATGGCCTGTTGAAAGTGGCCTCATTTCCCTACTCGACCCATGAGTTGACTTTGTAAGATAATCTACACACTTCAGTGCTTCTCTGCATGTATGACGGATTTCAATATCCCAGGTGGAAAAAATGAGCATCCTGGTCTCTTGTGTCTCGCTACTCAAAGGGTGTCCATCTCCACTATCCATCAACAAAAGTTGAATAGCTTCCAAGGAGTCCGCAGACAGCTGAACCTGTGAAAAGTTCATGTCTTTGTACATCCTCAATCCCGATCTGATAGCCAGTAATTCTGCTGCAGTGGACGGGGCATAGCCTAGATCTTGTTGAAGTCCCCTGAGCCAATTTCCTTGATCGTCTCTCGCAACTCCTCCACAAACAGCTTGGTTTTGGTGAAAGACTGAACCATCAACATCCACTCGAACATATCCAGCTCGACGTAATTTCCATTTGATGTTTTCTCTGCCTTCCATCTGGAAGATTGAATCTTGCCATTTTCAACTCCTTCCATCAGGTGATATAAGGAAAGATGAATCGAGTTGCATGGCTGAGCGCTCGATCCCTCGAAGCTTTTTCAACACCTGTTCTTCCAAATCAGCCAGCACAGAGTTCCAAAAACTTTTATTCAGGGCCACCTTGCAACCCTTCTCGTGCCATCTTGATCACAATATTGAAGAGGTCTTTTGTGCCGCCTTCTTTTGCTTTGTCGGTTGAAGAACCACTTTGGTGGCAGCGTCAGATTCAGCTTTCGCATTCCGCAATCAGAGACATGAAAGCCCATATTAGTAGTGTCATTAAACGCCCAGTGCATGCTTGATAACAACGTTTTTGAAACTGCTCTCGATTTATGCAGGAGCAACAATAAGCTTTATCAATTTTTCTCGCTTGAGCCTGAGCAAGAACAAACGCAAGTGCGTAGAGCACAACAGAACATGATAATAGCAACCTCTGCCTTCAAAATTGAGCGTTAGGATGGTCTGTTTGGGCTGCAGTAATAGGCTTTGCATTTGGATGTTCTCTGAAAAACTGCCCATCTTCCCGAAGATCTGCACATCAATTTTGAATATTTATGATTGTTAGCAAGGTGATGCTATAATCACTGGGAGGGAAAATCGAAGTCAGTAGGAAATTTAAGCACGTGACACCTATAAAATACAAATCCATAATACCTTGTTATACCATGTAACATTCATCTTTGTAACCCAATAATCCTGTGTGTTTCAACATTATCAAACGATTATGATCTTAACAGAGGTCGGCATCCTCTTCATATAATTAAAATCCACTTCTAATCAACCATGTTGACCCATATCATCTTGCTCGCTCAATCGCCAAATCCACGACCTTTTGACGTTTGGAGTAACTTGGCTGGGATCATGCTCAAACGATGATTTTCCCCGTTTATGGTTTTATAAAAATGTAATGTTAAAAAAAATTAAGTTTTATTTAATAATATGTTACTGTGAATTTAAATGTTAACAACGAGGTAATTTAACTTTTTAATGTTTAAATTATTTGAGTAAAATTACTATCAAGCATCAAAAAAATGGCAGTGAGGAAGGTTGGTGAGACTTTGATCGTCTAACAATGAGGCTAAGGGGAGAGGGAGGGATGGCACACTTTGAACGTTAAGGAGTGTGGAGCGATGGCTCCCATGTGAGAAAGATGAAGGAGGAAGAATGAATGATGGGCAACAGTAATGGTTGAGTACTGTGTCCACTGATGAGAAAGAGGCAGGAAGCGATAAATCAAATAAAAATTTATCTGATTAGGGACTTTTTTGTCATTTTGATTTTATTTGTATTTAATTAAACATAGGTAATAAATTTAATTTTATCATTCTTAATATTGTACTCCTCCGGTCCTAATTATAAGACCCAATTAACTTATTTGAGGAGATTAAGGAAGTAAGTTAAGTTGGTTATTTATAATAAATAAGTATTGTCATTCCTAAAATATCATTGCTAATTAAGTATATTGGCTAAAACTATCATTATTAGAAGAATTATCTTGGAAAAAAATACATAAATATAAGAGACAAAATGGATTGGGGTCTTATAATTAGGACCAAATAAAAAGTCAAATAGGGTCTTATAATAAGGACCGGAGGAGTATCAAACAACTTCATTGTAACCATAATTGCATTACATTCCATTTCTAATCATTCCATTCCATTACATCCCCAATGATTCCATTAACCAAACGGGCTATAACCCATAAGCTCAGAACAATACGCATAAAAACACTAAAACTTCCTGATATTTGCCAGTTTCAAATATATATATATATATATATATATATATATTTAATTTAAGCTTAAAGCTCTCAACCGAACCAACCGAGCCTGGTAAGCTTTAGAGGACAAAAAGACTAAAGCAGACCGTATTTTTAATCCATAACAGCTTGGGCTCGGCTTCGGCGAAACAGATTTAAATCTGCTTCAGAACAGAGTTAGTGAACACACACTTCTCCCTGAAAAAACACGGGAAAAATCACGATCAGCTGTTGATCACTTGCTGACCTTTTATTTACGCAATACTACTGAACAGCGGAAGCCATCACCGGCGCACCCACTAAACATTCCACCACCAAATCGCGGATGCAACTTCAGCGGAGTCGCAGAAGTCGCCGGAGATCGTCGGTTGCGCCCGCGTCAACGCCGGCGGCCCCAGCGTTGCAACTAAGTTTCTGTCTCAGAGAAAACTTGGGTAGCGGCAAGCTGCTGGGTGGCGGAGACAGACTAAACACCGAACCCGGAAATGTTTCGAATTTTCCCTCTCCTGACGCCGTGGTTAAAACGATAGGAAGGTACCTGGGAAGGTAAGCCGGGTCGGGTCCCAACCGATTGCTCTGATGGACGTGGAGAAGCTCCGATATGGATCGAGATGCTGATTTCAGATCTCTTTTCACTTCTTCTCGCTTGGCTTGTTTTGATATCTTGGGCGTGAGGGACGCGTCTCTGATTCTGTTCCTTCGAGTGGGGGGAGGAGGGCAAGAGAAACCTTGACTGACGCTTCTAGAAATCAGAGGCTGCTGAAGCGCAGAAATCGGTAGAGGAAGCAGAGGTGGCTGTTGGTTTTGTCGACAATGGTGACTGCCGACAGATGAAGACAGAGGATGCGAATGAGGGTGTAAGATAACCCCATAGACGCCCGAATTCTCCGACGATGGGCTGGAAATGAAAGCTCCCCCCCCGTTTTTCTTCGGGGTTTTGATTTTGATCTGCTGACAAGGAACGATTGATCGCTCAGTTCTGGAAGCTGCCATGACAGAGGCCAATGAGTAGAAGTTAGCGAGGGATTAAGTTAGATCAGAATATATCAGACAGTATAAATGAATTATTGAGACTGGGATTGTCGATGATCTTCTTCAGAACAAGCTGATCGTCGGGAGACTGTAAATCTGCAGATATCTGATTTTGGAAAAAATTGCCAGCTAAAACTGAGAAACTCAGCGGATGATAGCGCAGAAAAGGCCCCGTTTCTTTCCTGGAGACTAAACAAAAATCTATACTTTGATCAAGTAAAAATGAGAATAAGGCGACTCAATTGATCTGGAGCGAAACAAAAAGAGTGTGTAATCTGGAGTTGTCGACCCCCCAAGGATCTCAGAAACCCTGACTTTCCAGGGGTTTGTCTATATTTTCTATACCGTGCAATTCTATGAACCCATATGCCGGTTCCACCTTTTTATGCAGTGCAAGCTCAACGGCTATATTATTATTAATATATAAAGAGGAAAACCATGCATTATGCGTCACGTTATCTGTATTTTAATAAAAAATAAATTAAGTAAATTATATATGTGTCACGATTACTCCGAGATTACCGACAACCACAGCGGTCTAAGTCCAAAACCGGGATGCAGTAGGGCGGCAACCGCCGAAGCGTTGCTGGCCGTACGATTGTCTATTTTTGAAATGGCCGTTGAGAAGACTGTGACCGTTGATGAATTCCTCCAAGTGGATCGAGTCGGACGAAATATTGAGGAGTCTAGTCTTGGACCATTCGCGTCTCTTGCATCGCAGGCCCCGCAATTTCGAATAGCCTTCCACTACTGACTACACAACTTTCGTTCCCTTCCCTCTGCCAATAATGATGGGGTCCTCCTCCCGTTCCACTATTCGTGCCTGCTCGGAAATTAGTTAGATTCGGTTGGGGAAAAAAATGTTTCTTTTATTAAAACCTTTTTTTTATTTATAAAATACAACGTTATTAAAATTAGGTAAAACGATACATAAAAATTAAAACCTGTTACAAAACTAATAGAAATATAAATGATTTGATAGGAGGTTAGAGGAGAAGTTGGGGAGGTTTATGTCCACTTTACATTCGCTCATTATGTATAAAATTTTGATGCAAGACTTTATTTTTATGCCTCCAGTTATTAAAGTTGGGAAGAAATAATACACGAGTTATATTGCACTCGTTTCGTAATGCTTTATAAATCTTTTTTGCCCCCCCGGGTATTTTTGTGTTTCGCGGTAAAAAATGTCGTCTTGAAGAGTTTTGCGCTTCCTTTTTTAGACCAGCAGTTTTGCGCTTCACAGTGTAAAATGTCGCTAGAAGAAGACAATGATTCGTTAACAATCCTGTTTCAAAAATATTGTTAGATTAAGGGGATATTTGGACGGAATCAAAACTATAGCTTTAAAAGTGCTTTTACGTTAATAATCTTGTTTCAAAAATATTATTGGAAGAGTTTATCTCGATTTGCGGAAAAATGTTTTTCAAAAGCACTTCTGATACTTTCCAAACACTTCTTAAGTCTGAGTTAATTAGGAACCGGTGTTAAAAGAAAGGCATTTTTAAAAGTTCATGCTTTTCTAAAAATTGGCGGGCCAATTGTAAATTATTACCTCTGATCTTTAATATGAGAATTAGTTTGACTTTTAATTTAATCCTAAATATAAGATCCCAATCAATTTTTGTCTCTCATATTTATTCATTTTTTTAAATAGATCCTGTAGCAGCTATATATGTTAAAGATTTTATCAAATAGTAGTTCTAATTAATACACATGATTAATAAAAATATTTTAGGAAAGATGACACTTAATTGTTACAAATAACTAAATACATATGATTAATAAGGGTATTTTTAAGAAAAGCGATACTTAATTATTACAAATAACTAACTTAACTACTCAAGTTAGTTAATAAACTTTTATACTAGCTCTGATCCTAATTATAAGAGCTAGTTGACTAATTTGAGGAGATTAAGGAAAGAGGTTAAGTTAGTTATTTGTAATAAATATATATTGTCTTTCCTAAAATATCCTTATTAATCAAGTGTATTGGCTAGAACTACTATTGTTAGAAGAACTACATTGAGAAAAATGCATAAATATGAGAGATAAAATGGATCGGGATCTTATATTTATGATTAAAATAAAAATCAAATAATGTCTTATTATTAAGGATTAAAGATAGTATTACTTTCTCTGTGTTGAATTTTTTAGAAATGGCGTGTTTCTATTTATAAGAAGCAATAATAATTTGTTTAAAATTTCGAGTATCTCTTTTATTTTTGCCTTCATTAGTCATTAGTCAACCTCATTACACTGATTATTCGCTCGTCCACTCACCCTCTACTAGTACTTTTTTTGGAAAAAAAGTCATGCTACCTCCGATCATTAATATGAGAGTTATTTTAACTTTTAATTAGGTCATAAATATAAAACTTCAATTTATTTTTTATCTCATATTTATCTATTTTCTCCAAAACAATACTTATAGTAGTTATGCGCATTAAATATTTCACTGTACAGTAGCTCTAGCTAATACATGTTATTAGGAAGAATATTTTAGAAAAGACAATACCTATTTATTATAAATAACTAACTTAACTAATTTTTTAATTCATTGAAATTAGTTAACGAGCTCTTATATTAAAAATCGAAGGTAATATTTTTTTTTTGGCTTTAACTGATTTTAATCAAATTTTTTATTTACCTAATTCATTTTTTTAATAACTGAGAGTATATTTCAGTAGTTATGATTCTATAAGAAGAATAAAAAGATTTATTTAAAAAGAGGCAGGAAGGAGTATGTGGTAGATTGTGGGAAAAAAATGTCAGATCCCTGTAACCACACATCATCAAAGAAGTTTTTCCGAACGTCCGAAAGTCGATGTTGAAATATGAAATTTGGACGGCAGGTGTTCCAATTTCTAATACAAAACGTTGAAAAACGTTGTTTGACTAATAACCAAGGATGCAAGAACATGATGCTCCCATGAGGCGAAAAAAATCTGCAATCAATGCTCTAGCCCTTCATTTTTTCTGACAAAAATGCTCTAGCTGTTGATGCTGATGATTGAAAGCAACTGTTTGTCTGGTCCATTTTCAACATTTTGCTATTGATGAGATTTTTTCATTTTCACTGAGCCTTTCCATTCTAAATGTAATACCTATTCTCAATATAATAGGTTTTATATTTATGATAGGAGAGAATAACTTTTTACACACCAAATTACAGAAAATGGATAAGTATATGTCATTTTCAATCATCAATATAAGAGCTAGATAGTTGATCTAAAAGGATTAAAAAAATTAGTTAAGTTAGTCATGTATAACAAATATATATTGATTTTCTTAAATTATTCTTATTCAATCATATAAATTGAAACCATACTTGGTCGAAAATACCTTATAATCAATAAGAATATTTTTCATAACACATTCTAAATTTGAAAAACAAAATGAATTAATGTCTTATATTTAGAACTATCAACTAGTTTTTGTATTTAGGATCGAATGTAGTATAATATATTGAAACCAAACAAGCCCTAGCATCTCATTATTTAAGAATTTTTAATCTTTTATGGTAATTTTCGCCCTTTATGTTAAATGGTTGAAGCATACGTAGATAATTAGGCTGGACCACCAGATTTATGCGCCGACCAAGGACTAGAGATTGTCAAATCCCCCTCATTGTCATTTTTAGTTAGTATGGTCGGTTCCTTGTCCAATGGTATCACTGTCAGGCGCTTGCACCACCTTACCCTATCATGAATTCGTAATATTAAAGGCAGAGCCAGGCTTTAGTTGCAAGTCATTCCAAATCACATGTAGCAAACCCGTGCAAATTGCCTGCACAGGGAATTAAAAACGTAAATCTTTAAAGGTTATATATCACGTTTGCATGCGTCCCAGACCCAGAGCCTGAAGAAGGTGGGATTCAACTGGGCCCAAGGATGGGGCAAAAATGGAAGTGGATGGATTGGAATGTTCATCCCCGTAACTTTGTTTTGTTAAAATGCAACAAGACTAATATGATTAGGTTTAACAGAAGTGATTAGTTTTTTTTTTAATATAATGAATCAATATTCAAATTCTAATTAAAAAACACGCCCACATCCAATGCCAAATAGTACCTCAAACAAAATAGTCTGTTTAAAATATTCAGTTAAACAGTAATAAAATATCAATGACCTCATGGCCTAATAATATGAAAGACATTGTATAAACTAAAAACCGTGGATTTAATCTCAGTGCCTGCAAAGCAGGTTGGAAGCAACAAATTAAATTGGAAAATCGAAAGAAAATTTGAAGCAACAAGCTGGCAAATAAGATGTGTTGACCAAAAAATCCAAATAAACGATGACGGTGCTCTGAAAACTTAGGGATTTAAAATTAAGATCAGATCAAGGCATGATTGCGAAGCACGACGATCAAGGAACATGCACGAAGAAGGCGGTTGTTTATTAGTGGCTGCTGCTGGTGTTAGTCGACGGAGACAGTGGAGATACCTCGATTTATGAGGATAGAGGAAGGAGATGATGATTGTTGAGGCCTGAAAGGGGCCCCCCGGGGGGGAGGTAGTCTAGTGGGTGTCTTTTCGCATTTTATATTGAGGGTATAACGGCCTTTTCACACGAAGGCAGTGACCATGAACAGTTATAAGATAGCTTCCTCGATGGCTTGGCCTGCAAAGAGTATGAATCTTCTTGTGGCTAGCCACCCAGAATAGATTACTGGCTAATACCGAAAGGCATTTGCCAGGTATGACCAATGATATTTTTTGCGACGCTTGTAGAACAGTTCCAGAAGACTTGCACCATGTCTTAAGGCACTGCACTCTGGCCATATCCTGTTGGAGTAGAGTGATCCCCAGAAGTCAATTATAGGAATTCTGTAACCTCGCTCTCAAGGAATGGCTTCTCAGGAACCTCAAACCAACCACCAACAGCATCTCCTGGAGACTCTTCTTTAGTTATCTTGTTTGGAAACTCTGGGATAGTACAAACAAACGCATTTTTTGTAATGACACTCAGTCTACTAAGAATATTGCTTCTTTTGTCTGTAACTTAGTTAACCACACAGCAAGGACTGAGTCCATAGTTAGCCTCACAGACAAAAGTCCTTAGCTGCTCCTGATCTGTCGTGCATATTTGTTTAATACATTCTCACTTCAAAAAATAAGATAGCTTCCTCGTTTCAGAACTCGCATGCACATGCTGCCATGCTGGTTAAGGGCTTAAGGGAAACAAAAGCAAAAGAAAAGAAAAGAAACAACTCACCCAGAGACCTTTTTTTCTTAATCACCAAAAAGATATCAAGCCCAACGCCCAGTCTCGATCAAACCCAAGCTCGTTTTGACCTCTGATGGATCCCCCCCCCCCCAAAAAAAAATTCAGTTGAATTTTTCGAAGTGCTCTCTTTTAGAAACGAGATTTATTGGGGTTTTCTTTTATTTCTGGGAATTTATCCGCTCTTTATTTAATAGAAGAAGACGAGGAAAATGTTTAATGAGTTTGATTTAAAAAAATAAAAAAAATATTGTAAAATTTTTTATAAAAGGGGATTAAAACTTTTAATTAATTTTTTACTATTTTATTTAACATATTCTTTTCATTAAAATCTTATAATCCCATTTTTTCAATATTTTAAATAGAACTCATTAAAATTTTTTCCACTCTCAATTTTATTTTCCTCGTACTAATCATAGGTTACTAGTTACTATATTTATTTGAAAGTTATGATTTTTGAAAGAAAAAATTTAGGAACTCGCAGCTTCATTCATTTTCATAATATGCACCTGAAAAAGAGGGAGAACGGGGTAAAGGCGGAGGACGAAGAGGAAGGGATGATCTTTCCCTCGCCAGAGCATTTTAAATTTCGCGCCAAACTTTTTTTCTTTTTTATTTTCTCGAGTACAAAAGAGAACCAGGAGACCATGGAGATTACATATAAAAGGAGCAGAGAAGAGGCTTCCTTCCTCCTCCCTAGTCGCAGATCATTGAAGGAGTGAACAAAAACAAAAAAGGGAACTTCTCAGCTGAAGCTCAACTTAGCCAGCTTGTCAGCCAGCGGATCGCGTCTGTAGAGACATTAGTAAAAGATACAATCGAAGACTCAGGCAGGAGATCCTTAGCATGAGAAATGAGGTCAGTGTAGGGGTGCCCCCCTGGAGTTATCTCTTGTTAACAGAGTAAAAACCTCAGCTCAGACCGCATCTTGTTTTATGCGTCTTGGTAACGTCGCTGTTTCTTTCACGCCCGCGCCCTGTTTATCTATCTTTACTTCAGATGGAGGGAAAGGAAAGAGACCCGGAGGCAGAGACGGTGGACATCGGCAGTCCACTGCCATGCCCTAACACTGTGACTATTCGTAGAAACCCTTATCGGAGAGCTCGTGCCACTCCTATCAACGCCCCACAATGCTATAATTCATCCATTTCGAAGTTACGGGAAGTTCCGCCATTCCCTCATGAAGAAATTTTGTCCGCGCAAAATCTGGATAATGCTCCGTCGCAACTGTCGTCTACGTCTCATGGAAAATCAGGCAGCGAAAACATCAAAGTTTTCCTTAGAATTCGACCTCTCCTGAACCCCAAGGGTCCTGGAAAAGTAGGCTCTCTTGCTGATAAGAATCAGCGGTTAAGAGCTAAGAATGCGTGGCCTCAGAACTCAACCAAAAAGACTATATTCGGACGGGAAAAGAATGTCAAGAAGAGCTCCATAGTTTGTATAATGGTTAATGACTCTCATTCAGTGACACTATCAACCCCTATAGATTTGCAAGAGTCTAAGAAAATTAAATCTGAGACTTACGGAGGTTTCTCTCATGTTTTTCCTACCGATTCATCTCAGGTACTCTTCCCTTGTCAACTTTTCTTCCTCCGCTCAGTAGTTTGTATCCTTTCTCAACGAGCAATGGCATATTCACAAATTTACATTTGAAATTTTAGCTTGCAGTGTATGAGAGAATGGTGAAACCTATGGTGGATGACTTCCTTAGCGGTAAAAGCGGAATGTTGGCTGCACTGGGGCCCAGTGGCTCAGGCAAATCTCATACTGTTTTTGGGTGTCCAAGGGAGCCTGGAATGGTACCTCTTGCCCTTCAACACATTTTCAAGGAGACTGAGACGAGGGCCAATCAGGCATTGAGGTATTCTGTGATCCTTTTATGCATTTGGGGCTTCTCTGGGATGTATGCTAAAATTACGTTATTGCTATTCAATCTCGTTGTTTGGTCACTAAGCGTCATACTCGAAAACATGAGGATGATTCAACTTAAAATTTGGATGAGGAACTGTCTTTTTGTAATTGGTGTAACATATCAATATCCTTATTTGATATGGATCCTCATTTATATACACAAGTGGTTTCGTTTTCAATTGAAAGCAGCCAGGCACCGAGAAGTCACGATTCTCAGGGAAGTCAATATTAGTTTAGTTGTTCTCATTATGAACACAAACAAGATTATACATTAACTAGCTCAGGAGAAAACTATCACCTGGTCTCAAACTTTTCTATTGTTTTTCTTGGTCAATCCAACATTTCCCTGGTTAATTGAATGAAATGTTAAATTAGTCCTTTGGTGCCAGTGGCAGGTCCTTTTACATATCAATATTTGAGATTTATTCTGAACGAGGTAAAGCAGAGAAGCTGTTTGATTTATTGCGAGATGGTTGTGAGCTAAGCATGCAACAATCAACTGTAAAAGGCCTGCAAGAGGTTTTGGCTACATCTGCCTAATGTAATGTCAGTACATGTGTATAAGATGATAGATAATGATCACTTGTTCTCGGATTTCTCTGAACAGGTTCTCATCTCTAGTGCCGGACAGGCAGAATCCTTAATAGCACAAGCAGTGCTAAAACGTGCCACTGCAATGACAAACACTAACAGTCAATCAAGGTAAAATGCAAACAGAAATTTAAGAAGTTCCTTTACTGTTGGGTGGTTAGTTCTCAGCGGCAAGCTTAAAGCACTTTGATACAGGGAAAAGTTAGCGAGTTCTTTCTTATAACGATATAACTAGGGATACTCTTCAATGCATTCTATCGTCCTGTGGCTGATCTTCTGTAGTTAGTTTACTATTAACTATGACTTGTATGAGCTCATGATTTACCTGCAACAAGCTTGGATGAAGTGGTTCTTAGTTCAGTGATCTTATAGAACAGATTATTATTTTTTCTAATTGGATTCTGAACGTTGGTAGCAGTTTATGAGTTTATTCATACGATGTTTTATTCTTGTTGGGTTTTGATTTTGTCTTCTTGTTGCAGCCGATCACAATGCATAATTAACTTTTGCCAAAAGTGTGAAGGGGCGGTCAGCACGCCATCAAATAGTGCTGTTTTGACTATTATTGACCTTGCTGGAGCAGAAAGAGAAAAGAAAACAGGGAATCAGGTCTTTATATAGTCGTCTTGTCGTGAAATATAGGGGTTGATTTTGAATACTCTGCAGTTTGGCAACTTTAGGATAGAAGCTGCATGGCTAGTCTCGAAAGTCAAACCATATGTCGCTTTTGCGGTTTTTGCTAAAAACAAGGACGTACATTTTGTGGCCTGTAAAACGTAGCAAACATGTTTACGTGCATAAGCAAATCTGGCCACCATGATAATGTTGATGTTAGTAGTTTACAACTTTAATTTATGAAATTATTCATAAAGTAACCATGATACCATCAAGTTGTAGATAGTGTAAAAACATGAGCCTTCACCTCAAATTCAACATCTGGTTTTAAAGAAACCTTTCAAAAATGTCAGAGAGTTAGCAAATGTAGAATTTCTGATGATCTTGTTGTGACTTGTAATTATTATTTGAAATCTCGTAAGCCAGATTGACTACATTTCACAACATTATGGAATAGATATTTCCCTATTACCTTCAGCTCAAGTTTTCTTATGCTGTAGGGGACAAGATTGCTTGAAAGCAATTTCATCAACAACACTTTAATGGTGTTTGGCTTGTGCTTAAGAGTATGTATCATGCACACAGGTTTTCTTTCCTTTTTATTTTTCACCTATCCGCTACTTTTGTGTATGGTTATGTTGATTGTATTTTACTTCCAGTCCTTACTGGAGCACCAAAAAAATCCTAAGAAGCCACTGCAAAAGCACTTCCAAAACTCATTGGTAAGTTTTTCAGATAATTATTTGACGCGTTGCTGGCCTTTGATGAATTTCAATAGCTCTTGTTGCTATAATCTCTTCCTTGATACTGTATGTCATATCCCCAAAATATACGCTGACGCTCTCAGCCGATCCCTGATTAGTAATATTTTTTAAGACAATAACTAAAATAATGAAGACTGAAGAGATACAAATATCACCGTTTCTATTACAGTTAACTAGGTTCCTTCGAGATTATTTGGAAGGCAAGAAGCGCATGGCCCTGGTATGCAGATTCTGCTTTGTATTTATTTTCCTCCAGATAATTTAATTGTGTTTTGAAAATTGCGAGTCTTTCTCATGAAATTGGGATTCAATATCTCTCCAAAGTCCACTAATCTGGGTAACCTTTTCCTCTCAGCTTTTAACAGCAAAGCCAGGAGAAGAAGATTATCTTGACACATCTTACCTACTAAGACAAGCTTCCCCTTTCATGAAAATCAAGTGACACTATTTTCATCTCTTGGTTTCAATCGCATTTCATATCTACCCCAATTTATATAAGAATGTATATGCTTGTCAGGTATAATGAAATTGAACAATCAAATATTGTTCCTGGCAAAAGGCAGTACCAAGTATCATCTACAGTTGAGCAAGCAAAACCATCATCTACTTTAGGGCAAGCAAAGCGAATGAGACTTATCAGCAGTGAAGATAGTGTGCGTGTTCTTTGTTGACTTTCCTAGCTTGTCCCTGCCAACCCCCCCCCCAATGTATTTCGTTTTAAAATAAGATTAGGAGAGGTTTATTAGATAATCATTAAATATTTAAGAAATTTTCTTACAATTTTATAATAGATATTTCCAAGTATAATCATCTGAATAGCACGTAGATAGATATAACAAAATTTGACTGCTTAGTTCATCTCTGCAGTATGTGGAGAACTTCTAGATCCCACTTAAAGCACACAGTGTCCACGAATACAGAAGGCAAAACAGAAATTCTGTGTGTAAAATAAGCTATTTTATATGAACTCTAGATATAGAAGAAAGTGGATCAATGATATGAACATATGATACATGAAACTCGCTTCACTCCAAGAGTTCATGTCTGCAATTATATTAAATTACTTGGAATTTGATATATGTTCAACATGTTCATTCTTTCTTTGTTAGCTATTTGTTTGAGAATAATTTTTTATGTTTGACTTGCCAGGAAGTGTTGTTCATAACTTCAAGAACTTGATTGAAATTTTTCTACTTATATTAAACTTTGAAGTTTGAACAATTTTTTGTTTACTTCCAGCATGAAGAGGAGCGCAATGTCAAAGAATTGCACGTTTCGAAGGGAGGTTGTGAGACTTTCCAAATTGAGCTGAATTTATCAATTCTGATACTTGGCTGTTGATATCTTCTCTCGCATTTAAACTTTCTTGCCGTAATTTTTTTGTTGTTACAGATGCTCCAAGAGTTTGCAAATCAGAAGCTAATTGTTGTCCCTCAAAGTCAGAGTGTGATAGCCAGGCTCAGAGTGATAGAAGCCACATTATTATGCAGAATTTTGCTAAAGCTTTATGGAATATTTTGAAGCAATATAATGCCAAGCTAAAGGTAAAAATTATTTAAAATAACACTTATTATAACTAGCTGTTAAACCCGAGTTTTAATCTTTCCCGTCATGTTATTAAGAAGTGCTTTCACTGCAAGTTTTGCGCTCAAGCTGACTATGAAGGTATACTTCGTACCAATATTTATAATCAGGTTGCAGAAATGGAAATACTAAGTCTCAGAGCAAGTGTTGGGCATGAAAAGGAAAAATATCAAGAGCTGGAAACAGAGATGAATGAGTTCAAGGCCTTCTGTACTTGCCGCAGAGGGAGCAAAGGATGCAATATTTATAATCAGGTATGGAGATTTTGTGGTTGTGGGTTCCAATTATCACTAAAAGATTTTCAGTTTATGTCTAGACTTAATCCTTATGGAAGTTGGACAGCTACGTATCTCAGTTCAATTGATGGTTAACTCCTCTATTCATTTGGAAGCAAGAACTAGTTCAGCCATATATGCTCTGGTGCATCATGACTCCCATCCCCCTTCTTTTTTCCAACCCTCTCTTTTGGTAGAAGTTAACTAATGGGAGAGAGAAAGAGAAAACCCTTTGTGGCAAATGTAGGCTGTGAGTTCTCATCAGCATGAAACCTTGCATCTATAGGTCGATAAACTACTAATTACGGAAATACTACAGCCCAAGATACAACAAGCATATGGTTGTCATGCAGATACAGCTAGTTATGTTATATATCTCAAGATTTGTTTGTGTTACATGTTAATCATTTGGTTCCTTTTCTCTAAATATATAGGTGCTCTTATTCTGCATAGAAACTCAGCACGCTAGTAGCTCTAAGAATCTGGTCAGACTAGAAGCACACCAGATGCCCTTTCTACTGAAAGCTCTGTATGAGCTTTCACCATCGATGTGACATACTAACAGGCTAAAACATAAGTGATGAGTTCACCATGCATGTGTAATCATTTCAAGTTTTTGAGTAGATAGTGATTTTGAGAAAGCTTTACTCATCAGTATTATTTTTATGTTAGTTTTTTGTGAGCTTCAGATTATGAGAATATTGCATATGCTATTTATACCTGTTTCTTCTAGGAGACACTTGATGCTCAGGCATCATCTGTGCCTACACTTGGTACTTCCTGCACGCTTTTGAATGCTGAAAAACCAGACAGGTTAGTCATTTGACAAATAATCTTCACTGCCTATCTTTCTTTGTCCTTGAAGCATTCTGGTTCATTTATTCTAGAGCATCACTCCTGACTTTGCGCTTGCTGTAATTATTAGGGAAGTTGAGGTCTGCTCATCAAGACCAAGTTATCATAATGCTTTGGAGGTTGAGGGGGAAAGGGATATAGTAACTGTGAGTTGATTTATTGCCATCAATTTGTATGTGTATTCATGTTGCTTATTTGAATTTTTTTTCACAAAGTGAGTTTACATGACTTAAAAAGCCTTCAATGATGGATATGTATTAGATTGAAATTGAGTTTATGTAGGAATCATTCAAGGTGATGAATTAATTTTATCCTCTAATCCTTTCAATGTTTTCATATGAGTGATTGTCTGCGAGGAATGTGACATTAAATATATCCTTAAATATATCGATATCCTTTCTTTGACAAGCTCTTATAAAACCTTTTTCTGTAATCAACTTTGCAGGAGTTCAACGATTCTTTATCATTGCCCAACGTTGAAAAGTTGGGCCCTTCATCACCCATGAATGTCTCATCTGCCAAAGCATATGACAATGCTGGTTATCAACCTGATTACAGAGATCCTTCTGACCAATCTGATGATAAATTAATCCTTCTGAATTGTCAGGCAAGATATTAGCCTACTTCATCTAGCCCCCAGACTTTTGTGTGTGTGTGTGTGTGTGTGTATTAGAGATTTAGAGGTTAGAATGGAAATGTAATTATGCTGAAAGCTTTCGGGTAAATGAACACTATACTCATCATATTATCAAGTTCGAATGGGACATTTATATTTGTGAGATTCAGACTAAGAACTGTGCATGATATTTCTATCTATTCTATCCAGGAAACATTTGATGCAGAAGCATCATCTGAGCCTAGACTTGATCATTCGTATGGTGAGTCTCTACCTGGTACTTCATGCACACCGTTGGACGTCGAAAAATCAAATAGGTCAGTGTTGTGACAAGCAACCTTTTACCCGCGGTTCCTACCAGTCTTTCTAGCCCTTCCTTAAGTAGGCGGTTTGTTTATTCCGAAGTGTCATTTCTTACTTCCTTCTCGCTTTAATTATTAGGAAAGGTTCGGCCGACTCATCAAAACCGGGGAAGCTTAATGCTTTGGCGGTAGAGAGGAAGACACTGACTGTGAGTTCATTCTTAGGCCATCAACATTGAACAAGTGTATCAATATTGAAAAGGTGGTTTTGTTAATACCGGGAATTGTGTTGTGGTTTTGAATTTGCCTTCATTGAGTAGAATGTCATGAAAATTTACACCACAGAATAACAGGACAATACTGTATCTCTTTCAACGTTTTATCGCGAGAACTGTTGGCCCAAGAGTTAAAATATCCTCATATATATACCCTCTGTTAAAAGCTTTTACACAAAATCAATTTCTGCCTTCCTCTTCCCTTCCTCATGCTCAATCAGCTTTTCAGGAGTTTAACAACTCACCACTGCCTACTGATGAAACGCTGGAACCTTCGTCACCTAAAGCTGTCTCGTCTACTAAAGGATGTGACCAGTTGGGTAGTGGACATTCCGAGAGAAGGTTCAATAACTCCTGCAACCCTCAGAAGCCAAAGAGGTCCGTGATGTAATTTATGATAGAATATTCGAGTGTATTTGTATTGTTTTCAGATTATAATGTTATGTTATCCCTTTTCATAACAGTTTATAATCATAATGATGCAGGAGACTTATGCCTTCCACGTCCGTGTTATTAAGGGATTTGAGTAACGTCGATCTTGTAGACGAGACAACGGCATCGAAGGTAATATAATTAATGGTGATCTTCGGCTCACGCACGCTGCAGGGGCTTCTGGTTTCTGGCTAGGGCACATTCATTGGAAAGTTGAGGTTTCTGGAGAGTAACTAAAGTTTCTCTCTAAAAATAAGAGAATAAGTGGGTTGTGAATAATAGTACAACACATTTTGATATGTATTGACATTTCAACTGATTTGCAGGGTAGAAAAGGCACGCGGAAGTCAGCTGTAGATGATGTAAAACGAACAGATGGCAGCATCTCTCTTATCCGAATGCTTAAGAGCAATCTTCATCTCTAGTTGACCTTGATCTTGCCTAAAGTCTAAACTTTTGTTTTTGGCTAATGTGCAGTCTGAGCTCCATACTTTACATATTCACTGATGTTTTGTGTACTCTGCCACAGGCTTAGCGGAAGACATACATGTAAACCGTTGGTTATGATTTATTGGTTTTATTCCCACATTTGTTTCGCGAGTATAGGGACAGAATTTCCTATGGGCTTGAAGCCTTTTTTCCTTTCCTTTTTTTTCAAGAAAAGTAAAAGGGGGATTTTTCTGGGGTTAGAAGTAAAATGAGGATATTGGTCCACAGTATTCATTAATCACGTGAACACGTTGCATTAAAGATTCTCCGTCAACAGGGACGTATTTGGAAATTTGAGAGGAGGGTTCTCTTGGTTCAAGAAAATAAATAGGAGGGCTGTGATGTTATCTTATTTTCGCCATAACTTTTTTCTCTTGCCATCTTTTTCACCACAACACGTTATTCCCTGCTTGGAGTCAAAGTAATTCCGATTCTTCCCGCAACCCTTTTCCCGTGCCAATTTCGCCCCATAATTTATGCACTCGCGATAATTCCCAGGCAGCTCCCAAATCCAACGCCTCACGTGTCTCTCATTTCTAATTGCACACCGCATGATGAATTCCACTGCAGGGGTGTTTGGGTTGATATAAAATCATAGTTTTAAAAATATTTTTACAATATGCGAAGTAAATATGTAAAGGAATTTGTTTTAATTTATGAAAAAATACTTTTCAAAAATATTTTTGAGGTTAGATAAATGGGTGTTTGGCAATCATTAAAAGTAGTTTTAAAAAGTATTTTTTTGCAAAATAAGACATGTTTTTTTATATATTTATTTTGTAAACTGTAAAAATATTTTTAAAGTTATAGTTTAATTTCATCCAAACACTTCTTACATTTTAGTTGTTTTGAGGTTAGATTACTTTCGAACATTAGTGTTTAAAAAGGGATATGTTGTGGGAATTTAAATGAGCTTTGCATAAAGTCTAATGAGTAATCATATTCATAACTTATTTAGTTCATATAAATAGATTAATATTTCATTGTATAATGTTTGATTAAAATAAATTAATTTTTTATAAAAAAATATTTTGATTTTGTCTTAATTACGTTTTTTTATTTATTAATGATAATAAATATCTTTTTTCATATCAGGTTCGAACACCTAACTTCAACCCGGGTTTCGAGCTAGTGAAGTGTTCAATGATGCAGACTTCCTAGCCCACATCACACGGCTAACAATGCTACGGAAGCTATCTTCCGCACCACTGATGTGGTCTCTCTCTGTTGCTGTGTTTTTTCATTTAAATACTGAAACTCGGGAAAAGAAAATTCCAATGACAATTAAAATAATAAGATGGGCAGAGAATGTCCATTTCACAACTCTCGAGCTGGGGAGTTCGTGTAAAAAGAAAAGAACCAGACGTTGGATTGGACACATCCGCAACATCCATGGATGTAGATTCTAATTTATGCTTCTCTCTCTTCTTGTCTGTTCGTAAGTATATGCAGCCTTTCAATTAATCATGCATGAGCTAATATGATCCTCAACAGTCAAAAGTAGGTCATCATTAACTACGAGTACACTGAATTCAATAAAAGCCGGACCATAACTGAATGTCATCTGATTCATCAGTTTGATGGCAAAGGGCGATGTCAGTTTTTTTCCCGCCTTTCTTACACATTTTAGATGATTATAGTGAGGCTTTCCATGTCTGCCGACCCAGCCGTTGCAGAAGCCTTTTCAGTCATGGTGTTAGGAACTGCAAAATTTGATCAGCTCAGCCTCTTAGCTCTTTGGACAATCTTTAATGGCCATTGACATTGCTGCCGGATATTATTATAGTCCCGTTTGGATGTGACTATTGAGGGGGTGTTTGGCAATCTCTAAATCATGGTTTCAGAAGTACTTTTTCATAAAATGAGACAGACTCCTCCATATATTTATTTCGTAAATCGTAAAAACACTTATAAAACCATGGTTTAGTTTCTATCCAAACACACCCTCAAACTCCTGTTCCTTCACCTAATTTGCAAATTGTCACCTCAACGCTTGTTGACTTTTTCTTGACTTCCCCAGCCCCACGCCTTGCCAGATTAAGCTGATATGTTCGAAGTGTGCAGGGAAAGTTACATTGACTGTGTGTTTGCTTTTGGATTTTGATAGAAGCTAGCGTGGGATGTTCGTCTCTCGTTATATCATGGTCAATCTCGTCCTTTTGTGCTGCTTGTGTGACCAAAGGCTGAGTCTGAAATGCACATTCAGTTTTGGGTTCGAACCCGATATAAATTGAGACAAATTTTTTTTCATATATTTAAATACTGTGAATTATTTTCAAAAAGTTAATTTAGACACCTGGTCATTCAATGATCTTGAAACCCTTATTGAGTCGGGATGAAATGAAAGCAAATTGTTGCTAGTATATACATCTAATTGCACTATTCTTTACTTATAAACAGTAGCTTGTATTTTAAATTTTTAGTAATTTATGAAAACATATGTATTATCTTTTATCATTGATATAAGAGCTAGTTGATTAATTTAAGTAAATTAATAAAATTTGTTAAGTTAATTATTTGTAATAAATAGATATTGTCTTCTCTAAAATACCCTTACTAATCATGTGTATTAGTTATAACTACTGTTTGATAAAATCTTTGACATGTTCAATTATTACAAGAATTATTTTAGAAAAAAAATAGTTAAATATAATAGGCAAAGTAGATTGAGGTCTTATATTTAGACTCAAATTAAAAGTTAAAATAACTCTTATATTAAGGATCTGAGGTAACATTATGGGAAAAACATAGGGAAAAAAAAACGAAAGGAAAAAATATTTAGTATGAATACAACAAAAAATAACTAGTAAAGGATTATGAATTGAATGTCGGAAAAATGACAATTGTAGAACTTGTGAAGGTATTAATGTCAATTGACGATTTTTTTAATTATTGGAATGCTATGGATGGATCATGGGTCTCCATTTGCAATTAAAAAAATAAATGACTTTATAAACTTGTTCTTATCTCTCTAACCGTAGAAAATAACTCATGGAAGGTCACTCTCATGAATTTAAGAAAAAAAAAGGTAATCAGCTGTAAATTTAAGAATAGACACTTACGAATATATAGAGTCAATTTTAAATGGATAAATAATTTCACAAATTTATAAACATGCCAACTGTAAATGGATTTTCAGAAACAGCAGGAAAACATTAAATCATATATGTGTGTGTGTGTGATCAAGACTATTTATAAATTTACAAGAGGGTGGCCCTAAAAACCATTCATGTGTAGATAGCAGGCTGGTTGTTATTCACGTTATATGAAAATGACTCTGTTAACTACGACCACCGGAGGCATAAGCTCGCCGTCGCCGAAAGGCAGCAAGAGCGTGAAATTCGAGAGATAGTATATGACGATGATAAACAACTAAATTGGCAGAAGAAAAACTTTATGAAAATAAGATGCGGGGAACAAATTTAGCTGACAATTGAACTTTTTCTACATATTATGAGATGATGCACACATGAAATGGCACCGTTGTAATTTTAAATTATTACATTGAATTAGATTATTTAAATTTAATAACTTTTTAAGAAAATCAATCAAGTGGCAACATTAAAATCTAATCTGAATAGTTTAAAACTGCAATAAAAACGCATAGAAAATAAATTCAGTTGAGAGAAACTTCTATTTTGAATATATAGGTAGGTCAATGAAATTAATAATTTAAAACGACAAAATTAAATATACATGAATGTGATCTGATGCTCCTCACAATGTTCTTCTAGATCGCCCAACCTGTTTTGATGAGAAGAAAATTGATGATCATCCTTTACAGTTCTTTTTCTGAATAATTAATTTGTTTATGGTTTTAAAATTTAAATTCTCCTTCGAAGATTGATGATGTGCTCCGCCGAGAAGGTAATGAAAACTCTTTCCCATGAAAAATACAGCGCTGGTGAGATCTGAAAATTAGGGTTGCGGAGCTGAAAACCAAATCGGACTATGAATAACATCCTGTCCTGGGTGGGTGTCTCACTCTCTGTTTCGGCAAAGCAAATGCCGTGCCCTGTGGACTTCCAAATTACTGAAGGAAATAACCCCAATTATTAATAATCCCAAAACCTACAAGACTTAGCTACACTTCCATGTCTACCATTTCAACCCACAAGCACAACTAACCTTCCCAGCTTCACCATATTATAACCTCCACATCGCACAGTAAAAAGCCTCCCTCGTCAAAATAATGCACTTTTCTCGTTGACCCTCTGCTCATAATGTCTATGCACATAATTTAACATTCCGGTTTCCATTATCAATACATATATTACAATAATCTAATTTAAGCTCTGAACCCTCGAATCAAAACCACCATATACATCTCGAGCCCCTTTCACTGGATGATTACCCTTTACAACAGCATCCGCAATTCAAGACAAAATTATACATATGCTTTTTACATGAGGGAAGAAACCAAAAACCATGTTATTGTTCTTGTACCTACCTAATTATGAACTTGTTTTACAGAGTCGCGTAGGGAATCTGACGGGGAAGTCTGAAGCGGACCTGAGAGGCGGTGGATCGCACTGCCACGCCGTGCCAACAGATGCCGCCCTTGCACATCTCATGGGCGTGACTGTGAGAATGATGATGACCGCCGTGACAGCGCGTGAAGGCGTACGTGACCTTACGGGATACGTCCCACGTCAGCGTTGCCACCAGCACGAGGCCCACCACGGTGCTCGAAGCGATCACAACAAACCCACCGCTGAAGCTCCGCCCGCACACGAGCCCGTAGGCTTTGATGCCGGCGATCACCGCCACGTAGATCGTCGTCAGGTTCCCGACGACCGTGTCGGATACAGCCATAAAGAAAGGAGAAGACCGGGGAGAGCCGTACAAAGTAGGGGGAGGTGCGAAGGATCTGAGAATGAATATAGCGGTCGCTTTAATGCGCGGTGTTGGGAATGTTCATGGCTTTAATTATGATTACGTGGGAGCCCCAATTTCTCGAATTGACGAAAGTGGGTTTCTCTCTCATCCGCTTCTGCCCGCCGAGCTTATCTCCATGATCCTCCTTGCCTTGGATTGGAAATTGGGGAAAGCGAGGGAGAGCAATCACTTGTGCTTCCCAGCACCCCCTGATTTTGCCATCTCATCCCGATAGATTACACGTGTCTCCCAATGCTTTCGGATCTGGCGCCTTTACTACGTGGCGCATCCTCACTCGGGCAATACCTGTTCCTATTTATTACTAAACCTAAAAGCATTCATTCTGTCCTTTAAAATTTAAAAATGAGAGCGTAAACCGGGGGCCGCCGGCTGGTATGATTGAGGATAAAAATGGCGGGACATTGATTAATGGCTCTCCATTCCTGATGCGGGCATGGCGAC
Source organism: Neltuma alba (assembly GCF_004799145.2). Classification (NCBI taxonomy): domain Eukaryota; kingdom Viridiplantae; phylum Streptophyta; class Magnoliopsida; order Fabales; family Fabaceae; genus Neltuma; species Neltuma alba. The sequence continues at coordinate 458,946 of NW_021632837.1, read as the reverse complement.
GGACACAGGGGCCTTCTACTCATTTTGGATTACGAGGCAAGGATACCTCTTTAGGACAGAGCAAAGGGGCCGGACAAGATTCAAATCTTGTATCACACTTCTTTCAAACCTAAGGTTTAGGTTGGGGAACGTTCAGCTTGCTTCGACCGAAGCTTCTGGACTACTCATTCAATTTTCACCTGCACATCACGGGAGCCTCCTTTGCCATCTACCATACTTTTCTGATTTCCATAATCATGCGACATTAATCATAATGATCAAATCAGTCGTTATAGCCTTCATCAACTTCTAAATTGGTTTAGATTGTCTCTGTATAATATATCATGGTTACAGAGTGAATACTTATAATTGAACACAATTATAATGCCGGACGCCTCTGCTTAGTTTTCCCCGAATGCCAAGATAGTTTCTTTTTGTCCCGAAAGAAAATTCAAGAACTGGATGATGGGGCAGAGGTCAGGCAGTTTGGAGGGAGCCAAAGGGAAGCGGAGAGCAAAGGCAGGTCGGTCTGAAAAGCGACTCCTGCCCCCAAGTTGGAAGCTGAGCCTGCAGCAATGCCTTGCAAGTCTTCAACCCTGTCCACTTTTCCCGCCTCCTTGTGTCGCGTTTGTTTCCGGAAATTCATTGGCTTATTGGAGACGGCAAAAGGCAAATAAATCTGACAGGGTAAAATTTATTTTTAATTTAATTTTTAAAAAAGCTAGATTTAATAAAAGTTAAACTAGTTTGTAAAATAAAAAAATTATTTGGATTATAGTTGGATAAGTAAGTTTAGTTTATAAAATGATAAAAATGAGTATGACTTTTATTAAATAATAAATTTTTTTATAAAATATAATAATTTTAAATCATTATAATAGGAAGAAGTTATATTTAATGAATAAAATATATTTAAATTAAAAATTATAGTAATGAGAAATTTTTTCAACCAAATAATATTACATAAATAATTGGATTATCTGCACAATTTATGTAAATATAAAATGAAATATAATATTAAAAATTATGTTAAAAAATATTTCTACTTAAGAGAATATTAAAAATAAATAAATAAATAAACTGATTGAGAAGTATAAAGAATATGCAGATGGAAGCATAAAAACAATATAAATATAAGGACAAAAATATCTTCTAATTCTAAAAAATTGTTTTTGCATAAGTTATATGTAAGTTTTAAATGTTTTTATAACCGTACTTAAAAAAGTAGTTTTTGACCGATGAGTCATTAGCCAAGAACTATTGTAAACAAGTTTTAAATTTATAAACTGACTTATCAAATTTACAAACTAATTTTTGACTCCTTAAATGCCCCACCAAACAGGCATTATATCACTTGAAAGATTTTTTTTAAAAAAAAAATTATAGGTTATTTATCTGAAAAAGAAGCGAGGTGGAAGTTTATAAAGATCTTTAATCTTTTATCACACATTATTTAGTAATATTACACATAAAAAAAATACACATGGAAATATTTAGCCTGGGCGTAGTTATTGGATTGTTTTAACATCTATTCATGTATGCTCTTATCATTTTCTTGGTCCAAAAAACAAAATGCTCTTGTCATTTCCTGCCAAAAGCCCATCCTTGAATCTAATGGCACCAGTCTCCTTTCTTTGCCCCCCACAGCCACGATGTCAATATACTTACAGCGTTAAAATCGCCATCTACCCTTTTTGTTTTTTGTTTTTTTTCATTTTTTGACACCCCCACTGTTCAAATAGCAATGAAACAGTCTAGAAAACTGTCTATCAAAAAGTTTAACAGAAGCAGCGTTTTGCAGACTTTTCAGGGTTCACTGGGACATGTTTTATTACCTGATAATATTACATAATTCTGATCCATTGATATGTTTTATCTTGATGGCAATCTAATTCCAGTGCAAGGTGTAAATCGTGCTCATGCCGATAGAATCACCCTTCACTGTAACCTAAATATTAATATGAACATCCTCGCACATATATTGTTGAAATAAAATTTCACCCCCATTCTTACATGTAAATGAATGAATAAAGAGCCGTTCGTTCAAGAAACGAAACGAGTAACGTGTTAAAAAAAAAAAAATCGCGTCACAATCATAAGAATATTTATTATCCAGTGATTTTCAAATTTCATGATATATATGCGAAATTTTGTATTTTCATGAATATTCTTTCTTTTCCATCCCATCTATCTAATAACTTCTTAAGATAATAAAAATATTTTTTTTAGATTCCAATTATTTTCAAAAGGTCCAACCGATATCATAAAAATTCTTATTTTTTTCTTTCAGAAAATAAGTCATCTTTAATTTAACAAGAAAAAAAAAAGGGTGCTAGGAATTTGGATAGAATGGCATATTCAATTAAAAAAAAGATCAAACTTAAATATGAAGAAATATTTTTGAAGAAGAAATATTTTCGAGGTTAAAAGGATTTAACTGAAAAATTGCATGAAATGAGAATTTACATAGCGAAATTCGAGTTGAGGCAATGCCAGACTCCAAGATGCAATTTAAACCTTGACTAAAGGAGCATTTAGCACATGATATTATTTTTTTTTTACACAGAACATTATAATATTATTTTTAAGTTACTTACAACACTAAGATTACGGTGTTTGAAGCACACAAAAAATAACATACCTCAAAAATAAAATCATGGCTTTGAATTCTATTTTACCATTTAAATATTTTCCTAATAACTGGGTGAAAAATATATCAAAATTTCAAGTTTTTATAGTTACTGAGGTCCACAGAGGGAAAAACATTTTGTAAAATTAGGATATAAAATATAGAGAAAATGGTATTTATTATAAAATATTTTTACAATTCTAATTATTCAAAAATATTAAATATCAAAATATTAACATGTAAATATTGAAATTTTTTGGCCAACGAATGTGAATTTTTTTCTAGAAAATCCCAAAAAATACTTTTAAATTTCAAAATTTTAAATAAGTCTTGTGTACTAAATTTTAATGACAACTCATGACATTTAGAAAATAAATGATAACATATTTTTATACTCATTTCTGGTTTTAAATTTTTACAATTTTTGAAAATACTTTATTTTTTTTTCACTTGTCCTAATTTTTCCAAAAGTACTCTTAGTTTTCCATGGGGTTCGTGCTATTCGGGCCCGAAGACTTGGCATGGTTTTTACACGTCAAAAAGAGAATGTGAGACCAATAATAATGTGCCACGTTCTGTTTTAAGCGAAGACTTTGGTTTTAAGCAGAGCAAGGAAAACAAGCCTAGCTCGGTGGGCCAGGCCGTTTACCTGTCAAAATTAGCTGGGTCGTCTGGTGGGACCGTCTACAATACCGAGCTCCAAGTCTTTGCCACGTAAAATGAAACAGAACAAACCAATAAAATAAGGCCACGTCTTCACAAGGCAATCGTATCCGTTCGATCATCCATGCTGGCAAAATTCAACCAATCGGAACCCCATACATCCTCAGACGGAAGTTCCCGTGGCAATCACGGTCCCAAGCATTTCCTATGGTTAAGTGTGTTATATATATATGGATGCATGCTTATATGTATAAATCAGCTGTGGATCGAAACGGATCATTTTTCAGTTCAGTGGAGAAAGATACTAGAAGCTTCGTTTCTCTGCCATGAGGAAGTGGACTGTTCCTTCCGCTCTCCTTCTACTCTGTTTCCTCTTTCTGTTTGCAGATCAAGGTGCGCCACGCTTACATTACTCCGATGCCTATTGTTTTTCCCCTTCTATTGCGAGTTGTGCGTTGTTTTTTTTTTTTGGCCAAAAAAACAAACGAATTGTGCATTGCTTTTACAAGCTACTTCATTTCTTATCACAGACCTATATCTGATCTTCTTCAAGCTTGAAACTGTAGTTTAATTATTCATCTGTGGTTGGATAGGTCGGAAGTTTCAGGCAAATGCCGATGGTAATTCGGAAGAGCTTGTAGATCCCCCGAAGGTTGAGGAGAAGATTGGTGCTGTTCCAAATGGTCTTTCCACCGACTCAGATGTGGCCAAGAGGTTTCTGAACGGACTGAGCCTGTTGCGAGTAATAAGCTACTCATGTTTTGTTTATTTGTTTCTGAAATTTGTTGGAATGTGATTGAAGGGAGGCGGAGTCGATATCCAAGAGATCGCTGCGAAGCGACGCCGAGAAGTTTGAGTTCCAGGCCGAAGTGTCTCGGCTCATGGATATTATTATCAACTCCCTATACAGCAACAAGGACATTTTCCTCAGGGAGCTGATCTCCAATGCTTCTGATGTAAGCTGGTTTCCTTTTTGTTTCCTTGGTAGAAAGTAAAAACCTTGTGTTAATTATTTTATTGCTCAATGTTAATGAAATTTACTTTCCCTATGCTAGGCGTTGGACAAGATTAGGTTCCTCTCCCTCACCGATAAAGAGATTTTGGGCGAAGGTGATAATGCCAAGCTAGAAATTCAGGTTAGTTATGCTGAATGACTCTGTTAAGAAAGGAACATCTGATCACAGAAATTGGAATTATAGTTTACACTTTTAGCTATATAATGATGGAAAATATATATATTTTTTACAATGGATTGTTGATCGTGGCATTCAAATGTTTTAGTCAGCATACTGTGTGCTTTTTTTTTTGGGCCTAAAAGCGTTATGATTGATGAAATGCAGATAAAGTTAGACAAGGAAAAGAAAATCCTTTCCATTCGGGACAGAGGTATAGGTATGACAAAGGAAGATTTAGTAAAGAATTTGGGGACAATAGCGAAATCTGGAACTTCAGGTATATATTTTGTAGTTGATGCATTATGACTTGTCATTCATAATAAGCCATGAAAGATGTTAATTGGAACCATTTATCCATGCAGCGTTCGTTGAAAAAGTTCAGACAAGTGGAGATCTCAATCTTATTGGGCAGTTTGGGGTTGGTTTCTACTCTGTGTATCTCGTTGCTGACTATGTTGAAGTCATTAGCAAACATAATGATGATAAGCAGTAAGCCTTCTGACCTTCTGTTCATTATTAGATCATCGTTTTCAAGGATATTTTGTATTCCTGTGCCTCATCCCCATTGTGATAAGATAACTATTTGTCTTTCAGGTATGTATGGGAATCAAAAGCTGATGGAGCATTTGCTATATCGGAAGATACGTGGAATGAACCTCTAGGACGTGGGACTGAGATTAGGTTACATCTCAGAGATGAGGCTGGGGAGTACTTAGAGGAGTACAAGTTGAAAGTATGTATATATTAGATTGCTGAATTTTTATTAAGCCAGCACATCATGATGTTTTTAAGTTTTCCGTGAACAAGAATACCCTGCTAGTTTTTAACTTAAATAGAAATAACTGTTGTGCATTTACAGCTAGGTGATAATACATACCTTAATGCTCTGCCCTTAGTTGAAAATCGTAAATAGAGGTGCTAAATTTGTTTCATTCTCTAGCTTCTTCTCAATATATATGTTCTTCTTTTGACCTGGACATCTCAAGTGCTCCATCTGCTGCAAACTTCCAGTTCATTATTTCTTTATCTTCCAAACTTTCAGATGGTTCCTTCCTCAATTTTTATGGTCGTCATAACTAGCAGTTTCCATTTTATGCTTGCACTTTCTTATCCGTCCTATTTCACTTTTTCGTAGCAGTATATCATATATCACAATTTTAATCTAGGCATAGTTACCTGCATTTTTCACCTATTGATATTTAAGGTTTCTTAGAGTAACTGGCTTAAATTGTTTTGGTTCTTTTTCCCCTGTAGGAATTGGTTAAGAAGTACTCTGAATTTATCAACTTCCCTATCTATATTTGGGCAAGCAAGGAAACTGAGACTGAGGTTCCCGCTGATGAGGCTGAGTCTAGTGATGAAGATGAATCAACGTGTAAGTTATGGACTTGGTTGGTAACTTGTCTATGTTACACTCGACACATCAAGAAACTGTTTAGCGAACATCCATTAAGATGTTATTTGTAGTTGCACAATTTATGCTTATTTCTTATCCTATATTTCTCCATTTTCAGCTGAAAGCAGCTCTTCTGAGGAAGAAAGTGAAGTTGAAGATGCTGAGAAAAGTGAAGATGAAGAAGAAAAGCGCAAGACAAAGAAGGTCAAGGAAACTACTTATGAGTGGGAACTCTTGAATGATGTCAAAGCCATATGGCTGCGGAGTCCTAAGGATGTTACAGATGAGGAGTACAATCAATTCTACCACTCTTTGGCTAAGGTGCATACATGCATACTTGCCTCTTCATTAATTATGGGAGCCTTTAGATTTTATATGGGCAATTTTTTCCCCTGGCAGTGACATCTGCTTATATTCATGTGAATTTTTGCATTTTGCAGGATTTCAGTGATGAAAAACCTTTAGCTTGGAGTCACTTTACTGCTGAAGGTGATGTTGAGTTCAAGGCGGTCCTGTTTGTGCCACCTAAGGCTCCTCAGGATCTATATGAGAGTTATTATAATGCAAACAAATCCAACTTGAAGTTGTATGTTAGACGAGTATTTATTTCAGATGAATTTGATGAGCTGTTGCCTAAATACCTGAACTTTTTGAAGGTGCTTACTGCTTTTCCCCATTTCTTTTGTGATATATCGTGAGGATCATAATTTTTTACGATTTTGGGTAATTCTTGTATGTTTTGACATTGGGAGTAGGGTCTTGTTGATTCGGACACATTGCCACTTAATGTGTCACGAGAGATGCTTCAACAACACAGTAGTCTAAAGACAATTAAGAAGAAACTCATCAGGAAAGCCCTTGATATGATCCGTAGGATTGCTGATGAGGATCCTGATGAGTCAGCCAATGAAGACAAGAAAGGTATCGTGTGATAAGTAATAAATATTACTCTTTTGATCTTTAACATATGACCTAACAGTTAATATTGATCTTATATATAAGACTTATTGAATATTTATTGATTTTTTTTTTTTCAAATTATCTTTATCGATATTCCCTTGACAATGATCAATATCAAGTAGGAAAGGAAGGGGGGAATTAATGAAGATACTTAAGAGTTTTTTAGAAAGAAATGTCATATTAACTAATTTAACTAATATTCTTAATCTATTCAAATTAGTTAATTAGTTCCTATGTTAGGAACCGAATGAGTACTTCTGAGCCTAATGGGCTTCTTGAAGGAGAAAAAAATTCGGCAGTTGGTTAGATATCTTTCTCTAATGATCTAAAGTGGCACACTGATGATGAATGGTTTCATTAACTTCAGTATCATTAATTCTGAATTTTGATGCAGACGAGAAGTCCCCTGACAATGATGATAAAAGAGGTCAATATGCTAAGTTCTGGAATGAGTTTGGAAAGTCCATTAAACTTGGTATTATTGAGGATGCTACCAACAGAAATCGTTTGGCAAAACTTCTTAGGTTTGAGAGGTAACTTTCCTCACTGGAATTAAATTCCGTTGCAGCGTGCCTCTTTCAATACTAGATATTGTTTCTTCTCTTTCATGACCTGACATCGTAAGTTATACTTGGACTATTTACAGCACAAAGTCCGATGGTAAACTGACTTCTCTAGATCAGTACATCTCTAGAATGAAACCTGGGCAGAAAGATATCTTTTACCTAACTGGAACTAGCAAAGAACAATTGGAAAAATCTCCATTCCTTGAGCGGCTAAAGAAGAAAAATTATGAGGTGCAATTAAAAATCTGTTTCTGTTGATGTTATGTTATTTTGATGATATACTTGATCCCGTCAACTCTTTGATCTCTGTTGGGTTGGTGAACAAGCCGATGCTATCTCTTCTAATTTCCCCCAAAACGACTACAGGTTATTTTCTTCACAGATCCAGTTGATGAATACTTGATGCAATACTTGATGGATTACGAAGACAAGAAGTTTCAGAATGTGTCCAAGGAGGGTTTGAAGATTGGGAAGGATTCAAAAGATAAGGAGCTGAAGGAATCTTTCAAGGATCTTACCAAGTGGTGGAAGAATGCCCTTTCCAGTGAGAAGGTTGATGATGTGAAGATTTCCAGCCGATTGGACAACACACCTTGTGTGGTAGTGACATCAAAATACGGTTGGAGTGCTAACATGGAGAAGATCATGCAATCTCAGACTTTGTCAGATGCTAGCAAGCAGGCATACATGCGGGGAAAGAGGGTTCTTGAGATCAATCCTAGACACCCTATTATCAAGGAACTCCGGGAGAGAGTAGTGAATAACGCCGAGGTACATTTCGGAATAGAATATTTCCTGTTTGCTTTTACTTTGTGTGTGAAGAGATGTCAGCATTTTATTTGTGGTTTGGTTTGTTGTGTTTGGTGTTGTTTTGGGTGGTGGTGGGGTGTATACTGCTGCTTCATCATTGTGGCATTAAGGTGTTAAGTTCAAGTACATGTTCCTTCGTTGATGCTTCTAAAATTCTTTACATCGTTTCTTAATAGGATTCTTGGTTATTTGTCTTTTTCATTGTTGATCATTTATTAAGAAGCCTGGCTCGCCATGTGTTTATACATCTTGAGAATTAAATCGTCTGGATTTGCACGAAGTGGTTGCTGACACAATTGGCTTGCCTTCACAGGATGAGAGTGTGAAGCAAACGGCAAAGCTGATGTACCAGACTGCACTCTTTGAAAGTGGCTTCTTGCTAGATGACCCCAAGGATTTTGCTTCCCGTGTTTATAGCTCAGTCAAGTCGAGCTTGAACATCAGCCCTGAAGCTGGAGTTGAAGAGGAAGATGACGCTGAAGAAGTTGAGGCCGATAGCGAAGTAAAAGAAGATGCGTCTACTCCGAAGGTTGAAGCTGAGGCTACCAACGATAATGCTGATGTTAAGGACGAGTTGTAGATTTGAAAGGATTTTGTATTTCCATTTTCTTGGTTATATTTAGGATTTAGCCTCTCGAGGAAAAAGCTTTTTAGGCTTCTGCGTTTAACTTCGATGCCTACGAAGTTAGAGAAGGAATGCTATGGCTGTAGCCTGTAGCTTACTGTGATCATACTAATGTAATCCATGGAAATTTGCTCTGGCGTTTAGTCTACTATACCAGGAATTGAGATTTTGTCTTCTATCTACTGCAAATGTGGCTCCTTTCTTTTTCCTTTTTTTGGCTTTTTAATTTTTCATGATCAGGGAATTAATATTTGAAAAGCCATCATTTTCCGGGTTGATGGGGAAGAGCCGTCGGGGAGAGAAATGGAAAGTAGGCCGCCTCCTGGGGGCGCATTGTCATGGGCAATGACAATAAGAAGAGCCCTTAAAAGGAGAGTTGGGTTTAATTTATTTTGTTTTTCACATTTATTATTTTTTAAATTATTTTTAAAAGAGATAGTATTAATGCAACTAATTTAAAAAATATTTTATAAATAAATAATTTAATTATTTTTAATCTACTTAAATTATAAAGTAAAGCTTAAGATATAGTATATTCATTTGAGCATATTCATATATTTATACAGGTATCTCATTCAATATGGATAATTGTGTCATTCCATTGCACATATTTATATATTTGTTTGTATTGGTTGATTTAAGTAAATTTTTGTTTATTTATCTATCTTGTATTATATAAGTCATAATTAAAAAGTTGTTTATATATTTCAACCGAGGGTTATATCCCCTACGCGGGCGCCTACCATGACGAGGCCCGAGGGGCTTGCCTCCCTTAATATTTTGTGGGCCTGTTTAAAATGAAGCCGTTGAGCCTAAAACAAAGTCCACGCTGCTCAAATAGTGGATTTAGACGAGAGTTGATGAGCAAATGGCTTTCAAAGTCTGCTGTCAAGGACGAGAGAAACTAGGCATTGGATCATCTGGTGCAGTTGGAACGGGAATGAAGTCAACCTTGTGACTTTGACGCAGACCCCCGCATGATTTACACTTCCCAAGTTGCACAGGTACCAACCTTCACATTCCGGCGAAGTTGGGTGGGACGGCCATTTCGACTTACTTGTACTCACCATATTACTCGAATTCTAAATCCAGAAAAGCCAATAGTCTCTCTTGCCTACGGTAAAAACTCCTTACATATACAGACGCACGCACGCACGCACACCAGGGGCATGAGATTGCAACTTCCTCAAAAGTAATGAAGCAACAAAGAATGAATTGCATGGAAAGCTGGGCTTTAACATAATTCCTCAAGCCTCAAATACTGCATCGTTTGGAAGATGAGTAAAATGAGAGTGACAATTGAGGCGGATGAGCAGGACACTGAATTTGGCGAAAGTGAAATGAAAAAGTCTGGAAGCCATGCACTGTCGCTCCCCGTTGGCACTTCCCCACTCCCATTTTCTGGAGCTGAATCTCTTGCCGATTTCTGACTGCATTTGTATATACATTTATAATGAACGTAAAAATTAATTTTCAAATGAGAAAATTAACAAGAAATTAAGAAATGATTGAAATTGAAAACATCAATCACACAATGGGATTATAACTGAGATATTGCATTGTATATTTATTTCCATGCAGAGCAGATTGGCATCGGCGATATCTTTATGTGTCTGCCACGCAAATATGATTCAGGCATTAACTTGTGCCACACATAAAGTACGCCTAGGGGAGAAAGACCATAACAGAGCGAACAATAAAACTCCAATGAAAGTTCATTAGATTAAATTAATAAAATAAATAATTAGGTCCACCAAAAAAATAATTGGACGAACACATCGGACCACTTTACGAATTCACGTAGCTAGAATATTTTAATGACGAAATCATAAAAAGGAATAGAATCGGGTACCTTGCGGTGGCAGGGCAGAATGTGATTGTGTAATCCGCACCACTGCACGTAAATGTGCTCGTGGAATCGTCGTAGGCATAGCTGTATGATTTGGGACATGCCGATTTGAATATCTGGGAATAAACCGACGGCTTACAAGTGGCGGGTGAAGCATACGCGCCGCTGCAGCAGTACTCGGGACTCCGAAATGCCTCACAGGCACTCTTGCAAGCCGCATGCTCCCCGACCCGCAACTCATTCGGGCACCGCCGATTCAGATCCGTCACGCAACCTGTGGAGGCGCAGGACCCCGAACCTCCAGCCGCATCAATCTGCACAGGCAAGTTGTAGCCGTCCACGAGGCTGACGTCGTAATAGTCTTGGCTACCCGACCCGATGGTGAACTCCGCCAGTGTTGCGGGTGGGGCTGCTCCGGCCCCATTGCACTCGACCTGGTTGGAGCCACAGTCCCCGGTGACGCAGCTACCCTGCCCGCTGTTCGGGTCGAAAGTACAGTCGGTTCGGCCCCAGAGCCTTCCAGACCAGCTGGGCGGGACCTGGAAACTCCGAGATCCACCCGGTTGAAGCTCAAATCCGGTGGTGCTCAGCGCGGAGGTGCCTGCATTGGCCAGAATGCCAGGCCACACAGTGTAGTCACACTTGTTGGTGACAGTGAAGGTAGCAGCCGATGCACCTATATATATATATATATCCGATGAATCAAACGCGAACAGCCAAATATAAAAACTAGCTAACAGAGTAGGAATCGTGTTATGCAAATCGCAAGATATAATGATGAAGCAGAATTACGACGGACCCCTCAGAAGCAGAAGAGAAATGAGATGAATGCACAGGGAGTAACGAGGAAGAAAGAAGAAGTGCATTGAAAGACTGAGATGGAGTAGGAGGCGAGGGTGAGAAATAATGTAATAAGAATATATGGAGGAGGAGGGTAATGAGTGATGATATGTAGCAGGTTTATTACAATTTTATATGGCGGACGTGACAGTTAGAGCTGCAGAAGAGAGGTGGAAAGAAGGGGAGGAGAATAGAAAGAGTGGAAGGAGAAAGAGGATGAGGTCGTAAAGAGAGGTCGGGTAAGACGAAACGATGAAAATGCGAGCGAATGAGTGATGTATAAACGTGGAGGCAGGCTCACCAACTGCCCAACGGCAACACAACAGGGGGCGGGCGCTTCATTCTAAAGCAAACTTGGGCGGATCTACTTCCTCTGGCATGTTCCCATTGGGTTTCCATTTCAAGTCTCGCGCCCTTGCATTTCTGACCTGGCTTTCTTCTTTTCTTAATGCAAAAAGAATTCTTAGATTCCATTGTACCAAGCCAGTCTTAATGATGCGTGGGTGATGGGAAGACCACTGAAGCGAGGCATGCCATGAGTTTCATCATCATATTAGGGGTCATAATGACTTTTGGGGCACACCTTCATTTGCTCTGAGTGAGTGAGAGCGCTAAAACAACAGAATCAAATGAATATCGCCAACGAAAACTGGGTATCTTCAAACTCCATACCAAGCCCAGGCATGCGCAGTCAACATTGACATGACGGAAACTTTACTTTGAATGTTACTATGATTGTGAGTTGCATAACTTAATTTTTTTTTTTGTTAACCAGTTATATAACTTAATTAGCGCAAGCAAAAGCAATTTTTCTTCAAAAATCCTGCTCTCCTCTTTTTCATTTTTTATTTTTCTCTGATTCGCATATACAGCTTCCATGCTGATTAAGATTATTATAATTGTAGGAGTAGATTTATCAAACACGGGACAGTGCGTCTCACATTTTCAACATGGAATCTACGTTGGTTATATTCCGAGTTACTTTGCCTAACAAGGATACAACGAGAAGTCAGAATCTCTCTCATTTTTCTTATTAAATATCTGTTTAGTAAAAGAATTTTTTCCTATACGGAATCACATTCCCAACTGTGTCCCAAACAGAAAATATCCATGTTCAATCAATCAGGCGCATCTCATGGCTTCACTTTGATGGGTATGAAATCCAAAGAAGCTCATATATTCATGCGAGATTCTACCATAAAACTTAATCCTACAAATGGAAGACCCCGGTCTAAAACCAGCTCTTCCCAGCCGCGGCAGTTTTTTTATTCTGTTTGGTCTCATAACGAAAGGACGTGGTTTCAATCAAACGCGGCCGGCCGCGCTTGCGTGGAACATTCGAAGTTAGAGTTTGCCCAGAGGAACGTCCAGTCAGGATGGCCGAGTGGTCTAAGGCGCCAGACTCAAGTTCTGGTCCTCGTGAGAGGGCGTGGGTTCAAATCCCACTTCTGACAGTTTTGCCATTTCTTTGGTTAGTGGGCTCCCCTTATGCATTGTGCCAGCTCCCAGGCCCAGCTACAAATCATAACAGATCCACTTTAATACTCCGCATGAGGGGCCCATGATGCATTTGGATTTTAGACATCTATGCAGAAGAGTGGGTAAACAGTAAACACACACGTGCCAAAAGATTTCCGGTTAAACTGACCGCTGTTTCTTTTCTCGTTGTTCACTCAAACACGAAAACGTTTTCGTAGATCTGCGAGAGATCAAGAGGGGCTAATTAGTCTTTGACAGAGTTTTTATTTTATTTTTTCATACCAAACTAATTAACCCTGCATTTATTCGGTCAGGTAAAACATAGAATTAGGATATTCACAGCAGAAATCATTAACGGGTAAAAGATGTAGTTTTATCTTTAATCTTATCTCTCATATGCATTTAATACCTCAATCTTTTTAGGGATGTAATTTCACCAATGATCTTTTTATTTTAGTGCAATATTAAGTCTATGTATATGTTTAGTAATGGGTAGGATTGCATTAAAATGACAAAAAATAATGGGTGGAATTGATTCCTCAGCCAATTATAATCGCAGATGACTTTTTTCCCCCTTAATTATCTCAAACTGTGAAGCATGAGCATCTGACTTGGAGGGGGCGGCGGAGGCAGCTTCACTATTGCAAAGGCGGCCAAATTATATTATGCATTAATATTGAAGGCGGGTGAAGTGAATGCTGCCTGGTTTGGTGTCGACTGTCATGTCATGCATATATATGTGGCGGCTTTTGTTGATTGCTCACCTTCGCTCTTCGCATCCCGCCACAACGTTCATACTACATGCCACGTGCTAACACTCGCATCATTTTTTCCCCTCCTTTGGCACGAGGGCGCATTTATTTTATATTATCCCCTCTGCATCTCCAATACTTTCTTTTTGATTGCCCAAAAAGTAAAAATATAACCCCAAAACAAGAGTGTAAACTGGTAGCACTGATGGACTGAAATGCGAGTCCATTCCGTTCGTAAATTATAATTATTCAAGTAGTACTAAGGTCCTCCTACACTGTTATAAACTACTATAAAGGAATCCCATCGTCCCCAATCCAAAATAATTCTAAACCATATAATAGGGAGGGAAAAAAAAAAAAACCGGTTCATTAGCCTCTCTGCCTACATCGCCTACTTTCTTTTGTCGTTCTTTTTCAACTGGCCAACTGCCGCCACCGAAGTCCGCCTTCACGTTGTCGGGCCAATGAGAGTCGGAGGGTGGGAACGGATGTGTCACGTCCTCGTCAGCTGCGGGCCAGCGCTGGGCCCGACAACTGGGGAGGGTCATGGAAGACGTGGAAGTCAGTGCAGTAGGAGGAGGAGGCTGAAAAGCCAAACGGTCATTGCCACGCGAGCAATAGGCCCGAATTTCGACAAGTGGGTCCCCCCTGATATTTCGCTCTGACCAGCAGCTCCTTCATACACAATCGTGCTGTTCCTTGGTGATGCGGGTGTGCTCTTCGCGTCTTCCCCTCCTTCCAATGCTTTCTGACTGCAAAACAACGACCCCCGTTATGATTTGTTTTGACCCTCCCCCCCCCCCCCCAACAAACCACATCAAAAATCAGCCGTCCTAATAAAATCAAACCTGGTGTTAGGTGTCGGACAAAAAGTTATGGTATAATCTGCGGAGGCGCACGTAAATGTACTCGTCTTATCGTCATACGCGTAGCTATAGGCGCGTGGGCAGGCGCTTTTGAATATCTCCGAATAGGCGGATGGCCTGCAGGTATCTGGCGTCGCATACGCCCCGCTGCAGCAGTACTGGGGGGAGCCAAATGCCTCGCAAGCGCTCCTGCACGCCACCCCTTCTTTCCCATCCACGCTCGCAACCTTGAGCTCTGACGGACACGCGCCATTCAGATCCCCCACGCAGCCCGTGCTGGAGCAGTTGTCGCCCGAACCCCCTTGAGGGACCACCAGCATAGGCACGTTGTAACCGTCTACCAGGCTGACGTCGAAGAAATCCAGGCCGCCATAACCGTTCAGAGTGAATTCTGCCAGCGTGGCCGGCGGTGCGGCCCCATTGCCGGCGCACTCCAGCATGCCCGAGCCGCAATCCCCGGTTACGCACGAGAACTTGCCGCTCGTGTCCTGGGAGCAGAGAGTCCGACCCCAGAAGCGGCCTCCCCAAGAGGTTGGTGCAGAGATCGTCTTAGACTCTCCCGTCTGCAGAACGAAACCGGTGATTGAAAGAGGCGTAACTCCAGCGTTGGATAGAATGCCTGGCCACACCGTGTAGTCGCATTTGTTAACTATTGTGAATGTAGTTGAAATTACTCCTGCAAGTAAGCATACCACGAATACATTAGACCCCGACAATTTTAGAACTCGGGCCAGCACAGCTATGACTATAATTTGATCTCGCATCATGATTCTTCGGAGTTGAAGCTCGATTACCTGATGCCGATATATGAAGTGTTAATAAAAATGAAAACAATAACGTAAGGCGGTCCATCCACAAATCCACGGAGGCGACGGGCAGTGGCCAGTGAGAAAATTAAGAAGAATGAAAGAAGAAGAAAATACGTAAAGTAGGGGTTTGTTTATTACAAGGCAGAGCAACTGACTGAGTTGGAAGGCGTATTTATAGACGAGTGTGGATCCCTTTGCTAATTTTTAATTTTTTTGCCAAAACTGTACAGTGACCGCATTTGATGAGAATGGATATGGATATTTAACGAAGACCTCTTTTACTATTTGTTATTTTACTTGTCTCTTCTGACTCTGAGAGCTGAGATGAAGAGAACGATTAAGGTGGCTGGGAATTGTTAGAACAGTTGGTGGGCCCATTCTAAACCTAAATGAGTCTGGACGTGTACGGTTGAAGCCTGCCAGGCGCTAGCTGGGTCGAGTAACGGTCTTCTCTTATTGTGGCTTTTGTTTTTGCTTAAAATAATGTTCGGTCTTTTTAAAAAACTGTCGGGTCTAATTGAACAAGTGACTAATAATAAGTGCGATAAAATTCTTCTATAATATCTGGGTGGGGATTTCTTACCCACGTATTGTCTTGAGTTAGCAAGAAACGGGTTGAAGGCCCCCTATTATTCACCTGAAAATATAAGTGTGATAAAATCCATATCCTCTCTCCTGATGCGCTAAAATGCAGGAGAAAAAGGAACGCTGGCAATAAAAGATGAAAAGGAACCGTAGCCTATCGGAGGGGCAGTTGCGCAGTTAGAAATAAAGAGATTTTTTTTTTAATCTAAAATACCGTATGGTCTTCTAGATATGTGAGCTCATTCATTTGTATGGATCAGTATGGCAACGAGTAAAACATAAAAGAATGAAATTGACAACTGCTCGCACTCGGAGGCACAGGAGAACCACAGCTCCAATGATGAGAGTTTACATGTACATGGAAGGCACAGGACAGGCAACGGTCGTTTCCATGGAACCAATAATGGAAGTAAATTGGAAAGGGCTTTGCACCGGACTCCAAAAACCTCACGATCCTTAATATAAGTTACCAGGGCTTCCAGGTTCGCAACTCTTTTCCCAACCTTCCAAATCCCCCCTTTTGTTGCCTCACTGGGCACTGCATTCCCTCACCGCGCTAATTCGTACTTTCATTTAAATCAACTCCGATTAATTTTCTTTACTCAGAAAAATTGCCCAATATAGCACTGCATTGTATGGATATGATTCAGGAGTATTGCAAAAAAGAGTACTACTAGTAATTAATAATATTGTGATTGAGGGGAACAGGGGAAGCATGGAGCCCATATGGCTGAATCTGGTAATTAATTAAGAAGCAATTGGGTGATTGGGTCTAAATTGGCAAGCTTTTCAATTCGCACACGTTCTATTTATTTTATGCACTCCTCTCCTGACCAGTGGATCCCGGCATGCTCCGTTTTACTGCGCAGCCGGTTCCTTCATCCGTGGGGTCCCGTCCGCCAAACCTCACAATCCAAATTAACTTCCACTCCCTGCAAACAAGTCTGGTTGCGAAATTCGTTGGACCAACTGCTTCTGCATATTTAATTTCAAACATTATCCGAACTCACAGGCGTTGAAAAGTAGGCGAGTCAAATATGGGGATTAATAGCTGATTAAAATATCTTTCTTGTAGGGATTGGATTGGGCAAGTGAATGGGTGCATATTTCTGTGTTTCTCAATCCTGTCGCTCTCCTTTCGCTTGATGCTGTCAGCCTTTAATTTATCGACTCTTCAAACCCCCCCGCTCCTTGTCTTGCCACTATATTCCCCCTTTTTAAGCCGCGTAATTGGTGGTGAATCTTTCATACTTACATGCGTGCACGCAATCGTTTGCATCAGTTTTAATTCATGTTTGCGAAAATCGGATGTGAAGAACAGGAGATCCCTATTTAATTTCTGTGGTGCTACGAGCATAAAGAATATATCCCCCTGCAATTAACACCAGCCAGCAAGGGTGGTGGTTACCAAAACCCACCATTATGGGTCAATCCTCTTCCAAGCCATGGTTTCCAATGGATTTGCAGCTCTTTTCCTTCCCACTCATACGCTAAGAAAAATAAAGAGTTATGCGCGCCATCTTTAAATTAAGCATCTTTAATTTCCTGAATAAATAGGAAATCAGTGTGTTTGAAACAGAGCATGCTCGTAGATGTAATTAACTTAAACGTCAGTTTCAATAGGTTTGAAACTAAGAATCAGGAAATATCTTCATAAGCAGCATAAGAGGGAGGTAAACCATGTATCGTGAAATAAATATCATTGAACAAAAGGGGCCCGAGAGAGAGAGAGCACTCTACCTTGATGTCGTAAGGCACAATTGAATTACACAAAGATGAACAGCTGCCCTGATTAATAAGAAAGTGACTTCAAAATATCTTATTCGCCGTCCTAATAGTGTGCGGAGTTAGTATTATTCTTGAGTTCTGTAATCCTGGTGGATAATTCATTGGCATTGTTTGAAGTTATGTTCAAAAGGAAAGAGCCACTCTATTTAATAAGAAAAAGAACAGTAGTTTCGGCTTACGAGGGAATTTGGGAACTGACTAGCTCGTTCATGAAATCCAAGAACAGCAGCCTCGTACTCCAAGCGAGCACGAAAGCTTCCCCTAATAAGTAATTGAACCTCTCTCCGACATCATTATCCCATTCACACGATGCACAGAATGACGAATTCGTTACTATCCACAACAGGTTTTGGTCAGGTATTGAGCCATGGTTGAACATGGTGCAAAGGGAAGACCAATCTCAAGTTGTTACCCAAATGATTGTATTTTATTGCTTCCAATCTTCACAACCAATTGGTCCTTACGTCTTTGAATCGGCCTAAAGTTTCTCACTGGATTCCCATAATTTTTTCGGAGGTCCTTTTGTCTTTTACACAGGACTCCTTTTTGATCTCTCACAGGTTTCTCAATTTTGTCTTTTGTAGGATCGTATTTTTCAGTCGGATTCTTCGTAAATAAATAAATATCTCTCAATTAAATTTCTGCGTAAACAAATGAACACTACCTCTGATCCTTAATATTAAAATTAGTTGACTAATTTGAGTAAATTAAACAAACTAATTAAGTTAGTTCTCTGTAATAAGTATTGTATTTTCTAAAATATCCTTACTAATTAAATATATTGGTTAGAACTACTATTATTACAAGGATTGTTTTGAAAAAAAAAAAGATAAATATGAGAGACAAAATATATTAGGATCTTATATTTATGATCAAAATAAAAATTAAACGAACTCTTATATTAAAAACTAGAGATAATATTACTGATGATTTTCTGCATCAGCTGTCTTAATCTGAACGTCGGCAAAACGAAAGCAACTTTTTAGGTTTTGGAATGAAGGGATGCGCGGAAACGCACAAGGACTCATTAAAGGAGACTCATGCTTGAAACCATCAGAGAGAGTGATTCTATACATCACGAGAGAAATATTCATAATGACAGATTTCATCAAACAAGCAACTTTTCGGTTTTAATCATACGAGAAACATGTCATCTCATCTCGATCGGCAACTAGTTTTGCAGCGTATATTTTCACTAGGACGTGACAACTTCCGTTTGATACTTCTCTCTAAAAGACTAACAAGAAATCCATGATAAACGAACCAGCATTATAAGAATGTTGGTCCACAGTCACAAGTAGCATATCTCGCCTGCACAGCCAGAAACTAGGAGGGTTCTCCGTTTGAGTCAGACTTCCATTTGACTCGTTCAAAATTTATTTAACCATTTCCAAGCGGGCAAAAGCTGCTGTGTCTGTGAAAGAGAAGGACAACCAGTCTTTGAAAAGAGAGAATGTTCCAACCTCTTTGGAATTTGAATTTCAAGTTTCCATTCAATCCAGTTAATTTTTCTTAATCAAAGAACCTGTTTTATCTTTCCCTAATACAGTGCTCTCTAGCAAAACAACTAATTTAATTTATATATATTAAAAAATTAATTAAATTAGTTATTTGTAATAAATACGTAATGGTTTTTTAAAATATATTTTTTCATCATTATCTTAGCTGTTAATAGAAACTCTCTTTTTATACACGCAACTAATAGATATAATTTAAGAGAAAAACTATAAATTTAAAAAAGAAAGTGAATTAAAATATTATATTTAAGATTAAAACCAACACTCAAATTGGCTTTCACATTTAAGATTAAAGGAAGTATCAACTAATAAATAAAAAAAAAATCATATATCATATTGAGAACTAGCATATTTAGGGGGGGGGGAATCATGTATAACTTCAGTATCAACAAATCAACTGTTCTCCGGGAAAAAAATTTGTGGACATTGATAAATACCTCTATAAAGATATATACAGAAATAAACAATATTAGCTAGAAAGAATTTCGTTAAAGGCTGGAAGAAAGCGGACTACAAAAGAGGTGAAGAGGAAAGCCTTCAATATTTTAAACCATCCAAAATATCCAAACGGGTGGGGCTCTCATGGTCCCAGCGCGGTCTGGCATCCAACTCGTTATTGGGCGAGCTTCCAACACTCCTGCTGGAGCGCCAATCTCTGCCCAAACCTTCTTTTTTCTTGGCAAACGCTAAATCCTCACTTCTGCTAACTCCTGGAGTCCTCTTCCTCGCCATCACCTCCTCCAGCAAACTCCTATCCTCTTCAGATAGTTTTATTCCCACCGTTTTCCTACTACCTTCTATAGATATCCAGTGCTGTATTTTTGACTGAAAATCAAGCCCCTTCGAAGGAGATCGACTGGCCATTGGCTTCATGGCATCGTGTCTATATCTTCCAATGCTCATCAACTGGTGCAACAGGGTTAATAATTCAAGAAGGTGAACATCTATCTTCTGTTTATCCGCATAGTGAAGCGTCAGGAGGCGGATTATGTTGCTTTCTCTGGCTGGATCATCTCCAAAGTCACTACTGTACACAATAACGCAATAATCTCAATTTCATTGTCCACACAATCTTACATTCATAGGTCAAGGACTCATAACCAACCTTTTATTCGCCCATTCGCCAACCCATCCAAAACCTTGATGTGCTCTGAACCGATACCAATCCAATAAAATATCAATTGCCAGAACATTCAATTGTTTCTCACCAAATAAATTAGACCAAGCGTAGGACCCCAAAGTAAACAATTAAAAAAGTGGATTTTTTAAAACAACAATCTTCCATGTCTTACTTGGTCGTATTTGTGGCAAGTGGAACAAGCCATTGAAGAGTTTTGTCAATTTCAGCTTTGACCTGAGTAATGGAGACCTACGGGTAATAGCCATTTAGCATATTCCAACCAGGAAAGGAGGAATCCACAATGAAGCATGTAAGACAGAGAAACAAATTAATCAAACTTAGGGAGGACATACCTCCTTCTTGGTATCAATAATTTGCAAGCGGGATGGAAGAGAAGCCTTGATATTATTGGGTAACGCGTGATATAATGTGTCCCTCATATTAGGCTGAACAAACATCGGACGAGATGCCTAATAGAAATCAACTTTTTGATTAAGATTTCTACCAACTATATTAGCATCACACTACACAGTAAAAGTACATATTTTCCTCCATCCAAAACTTACAATCATATTTATCTGACTGGTAATATTAGCATAGTGCAGCGCAAGGCCAGCATCGCCTAGTCTTTGAGGGCCCTTACCATTATTGACAACTGCAACAGATATACCTGCCATAAATTCACATTTTCAAGGAAAATTTCAGAGTATGATAACAAGATGAACCTATCTTCGAAAGATTAATCTGTAGACTCTCTTGATCTGCTAACGAGATGTAGATGGTAGTTAATGGATTGATGGAAACAGAATTTTCATACAAGTTTGCATGGACAGGAACAGAGCATGGGTTATTTATGTCGGACCACAGAAGATATTTAGCAAAGAGCATTACGCAGTGTAAACATGGCTCTAGTAAAAAAATGAGAGGTCATAAAGACATTCCATTGTGAGCCTCCAGGAAGAAATATTGCAGAATTAGGAGGTAGCAAGTTTATTTTTTTTCCTACCAAGGAGTTTCCTCCAGCGAATGCACAGATGGTGTCCCTCACTTCATGCAAGCTCACACAGGAAAATGTTGCTTTATTCTAAATAGCATGAAAAGCATTTTATATGGCCAAATATACATGAGTTCTCTTTACGGAGAATCTTGCCATGCCAAGAGGATGAGTTAATTAATAAAGCAAGTTCGAACTGCATGGTTTAATCTAAACTAGATTACTAGACCCTTCCGTACAGGGAGATGGGAAATGTTGTTAATTTCACATTATAAATGGAGATGCATATGAGATGTGATCTGATACCATAATTTCCAAGTGACTCAGAAATTGCTTGATGCATATAGATCACAATATCAACGAGCTTTTCAACTATCTGAGAACAGAAAACCCAATAGAATAAGACAATAAACCTAATAAAGCGAAATACTAATAAAAATTTCAATTCTAAAACAGATATAAAATATCCATGAATATTTCATTAAGGCAGGGAAATGCCAGGAATTACTTTATTCAAGAAACAATAGAATTAAAATTAGGAAATATTATTTCCTACAGATTCCCAAAATTTATATATGATTTAAAATATACCCCCTCCAAATTTTGAGACCACAGAGACTTGTTTTTCAAGCTTCTTACAATCTTTTTTTGATGCTTCAGCTCACTCTGAAAAATTGTGAGGCTCTCCCCTGCAATTACATAGAAGGTGACCCTCAATCAGCAGTGTTATATAAATTATTCTCCCCTACAACATTAGTTTTTTTGGGTCCACAGGGATAGTATATTTTTTTAAGATTAACAAACAGCAGTGATTATCTGAAACCATTTCTTGATTTCAAGATAGCATGGTCACGGCAAATTTTGTCAACTTAATGTTAAACATGAATAGAAAGTCATAATCCAAAAGCATGATTAAATCTAAAATCATCATTGGCAAAGATATAGAAAATCAAGGAAACAAATTGAGCAAACAATATTGCTGTTTCTGACCTTTCAGAGGAAGATTTAGGGACTCCATTTCCTTAATCTTTTGCTGATAATCTTGTTCAAACCGGTCAAAAGCATTTAATTCATGATATAATTCCTATCGAGAATGGAGGGAGTTAGTTCTTTCAAATAGGAACTACTAGTTGATTAGCAAAAGCATAAAAGAATCAAATGGCCAAATTCTTCAAGAAACATAATTACAGCTGCATCTTATTAATTGCAGATATATAATCTCAAAACATCTGAGAAACAACATTGCACAGCATAAATGTAGGAAACCAAAATTACAAAATTGGGGGTGCTCAATCAGTTCTCCAAGGAGATAAAAGGTCACGTGAAGCTTTATTTAAGACTAAAATGAGCTTACAGCAGTATACTGAGCTAGAGTGGTCAACTCCTGCATTGTCTTTTCTGCCTCTGCCCTAGGTTGCTTGTCACCGAAGGCATCCAATTCTAATCTGATATAATTGAAGTCATTTAAGAATTAAATCAAAGCAAGTGAGCAAATAATTGTCGTAAGTTGTCATATAAAAGTAATCTCACCTTGAGAAATATCGATCTAGGTTGTGCCACTGGGGGTCCTTACATGCATCCCCAAATCTAGCTACTTCCCGCGAGAAGACATTAAATTCTTCCCTACGAATTGCCCCCCAAAAAAAAAAAAAAAAATCAGAGAAATAGAACACGGAAGGGAGAACAAAATTGCACATAAGGCCTATAAGCAAATTAAGCCCCTACGGGAAAAATGCTATTCTCTGAACAAGGAATAACCTTTTGTCAGCTTCAGCAAGACTTAGTAACTCCTTCATATCAGTTGAAACTAGGTGTTGCAACCCTTCAGATTGTAAAACCTCCTTTTTGAGGGTCTGAATGTTCTCTTCTGAAAGTGATTGGAACAAAATTGATCCTTTGGTTATTGTGTTAGCTACTTCAAACGCCAATATAGATATTTTATTTCCTCTAGAAGCAATGCCAGAGGAAAAACCGGTACTGGTGTTCAATTTTGGCATGCTACTTCCAAGTGAGTCAAGAACTTCTACTGCCCTCTCGCCCGCTTTTCCCAAGAAGGAGCCTCTCTGGGTGACCTATCAAATGAAGAAGCTTCATTCATTAAGAAGTTTAAAAAATGATATATGAAGGCTGGGCGTTCGTCTAAATAATCCGATGGACCACCACAGGAACTTATTTCTTAAAGAAGGCAAAAAATCGAAAGACGAGAAAAAAATCAAATTATCTCTCTCCGTAATTTGATAAATTCAGTTAGCCACCACTTCCCGAGTCTGAGAAATAAACAGACTGTTGCTGGAATAGGGTAAGGATCTGAAATAAGCAGACTGTTGCTGGAATCGGGTAAGAGTAATACAAATTCAGTAAGCCACCAAAGCATAGATGTAAATGAATTATTTCCGGGGTATTCAATCAGCTCCCAAATTCAATCACCTATCCACAGGATGGAAGGATGGTTTGTATTGGATAAGATTACACCCCAACAAGTGAAATAAATTAATAAACTAGATTGGAAAAAACAATTAAGTGCACAAATTTTCTAACCGTAATAATCCAAATTAAGCCAGTCACATAGTTAAACATTATTAGATTTTTCCAAACTCCAGAAAAAACATTGACTAGCAGTGATGATAAGCATTTCGTAACTACATGTCACAGACCGCTCATGATGACCACTAAGTGAAACGTACCCTCCATGCCCCTGCTCGAGTTGGAGTCGACGACTTCAGTTCACTGGAAAACGACAACTGGAGCTCATCAGAGTCTCTCTTCTTTTGCCTTTTTCCATGATCTTTCTTGCTGGAAGCCGGAGAGGAATCCCCTTCCCAATTAGTAAAACTCTTTTCCTTCTTTAGCTTTCCGGAGAACCCGAAATTCTTCCTTCCAAATTCTTCGTTTCTCTCAACAGTCCCCGCCGAGCAAACAGCTCCCATTATGCTGTATCTGAGCCGATGAAAATCCAATGCCTGCACAAATTCAGTATATATACTAATTGACAAGAGGGTGGAAATTTTGTAGCGAGAGCTATGGCTCCAGGAAAATGGAAAAGCAGAACTGAAATAATATTATAAATTAATTAACTGTATCTAAATGCAAAACGTTCGGTTTTGCCGGGCTGGGTTCAAATAATGGCATCTAATGCTTCTTCCTTTTCTCCCCAGAGAATCCTGATGAGCCGCCAAAGAAAACCCTACCTACTAGGATTGAAGAATTCAGTTATCACAAGTGTCCACGAAGGTTTGGAATATACCTAATTACGGAGAGTATCCAGGTCGAATACCAAAGCCAGAGTAGAAGAACAGAAAACAAAGATCTTGAGTGAGAAAGAATAGGAACACAGGAATTGACCAGCTAAAAAAAAAGGAGAATAGTACGATTTTCGGGTTTGACTGGGGGGATGGGTGGATAGATGACATTCATAAGAATGCATTTGTGGGCAAATAAAGAAGGCAAAAAGAAAAAGAAATAGAAGGGAAACAAATTAAAAAGGAACGCGCAAATGGGAAGGAGAGGAAATTTCGTGGCAGGGGTATTGACTCGAATGAAAGAGAAATGTGCCAACCGACGACTCTGAGCTTCCTTCTCCGTCAGGGACTGCGTATGAAAGAGAAAAACGTGAAAGCGCAGCCGAAACCAAGTCCTACCAACCTATGCCTTGGATTTTCTGTGTCCACTTTTTACTCATTTACCACGTTTTTCTTCCGCGCTCAGTTCTTTTCTTTTTTTTTTTAATGTCAAACGGAGAATTATTCAGAGGATAATTACTTTTGTTTTGTAGGTAAAACAATAGTTTGTTTTTTGTATTACAAAAAAATAGTTTGGTTTTAAGAAAGTGTATAGTGGATCATTTTTACAATTTTAGTTGACTAAGCTTATCTTTGGTACGGGGAGAGGGAAAGAAAGGGAAGTTTTAATGGGTTGGACTTAAAAAAAACATTAAAAGTGTGATTATAAAATTTTAATTAAAAAAATGTAAGATAAAAGAACAAGAACAAATATAATTAAAATCTTTTAATGAAAATTCTATAAATTTTTAGATTGAACTAATAACAAATTTTTCTTTCTCTTCTTTTCATTTTTCTCATACCAAATAGATTTTTGTATAAAATCAAACAGACGCTTTTTTAATGAAAAACGACTAAGTTGGGCCTGAAGATTTGCAAAGCCTTATTTGAAAGTATACGTTGATTTCAAATATATTCAATAAGTACATTTATTTTGATATATTTATTGTTAACTAGCTTTTTTATTAATATGATCTGACAAATTGTTTCTCATAAAAAATAATCAATAATGGAATGAGACGATCGCGGTCGAGTGCCGATTGAATAATACGTTTCACGAATGTAATACGTAAACATGCACACTTGTTCAAGCTCTACGCAGCTCGGGTACTTACTTTGTTCATCCTCAATATGATGGCCCCCGGGAAAGCTAATATTTAATCCCCCAAGCTAAGTCAACCTGTTATGAGAATTTTTTGTTCTTGTTTAATCACTGGGTTAGTTCCTATATATATACGCTGTAATATAGAATTCAGCACATGCATATAATAGATAATACGTGGATGAACGTTGGCCCAAAAAAAAAAAATACGCGGATGAAATAGACATTATGACGCGGAAATTAAACCTTCTGAAAGACGTGGACGTGGTTGAGCGATAAATTTCTGGCCTGATCATTGACAGCACAAAATAGCAGTAGTAGTTAATATGACACTTTTTTAAAAAAATAATTCTAATTATTGCAAAATAATATATATCTCTCTCCTATGAACTTTGGCCAAAGAAAAACTCATATGAACCAAAATAATATACGTGTTATCAGGATTAGTTTTCTTTTCTTTAAATAAATTAAATTTAAACGTATCAGAGTTTACATCTCACAATTAATGCTATATAGTTGGGAAAAAATTAATGTTATGTATATAATTTACAGAAAGTTAGATTATTATACTCATGACTCATGAATGACTTGTTTTCACACACACACACATACTGACTCCTACATTATAATTGTAAATAACGATTCTCGTGTCAACGAGTTTTAATTTGAAGATCTTACAGTATACTAGAACCTATCTAGGTATGCCTCCTCGAGTGTATAACTAGTGACGTTGCAGAGCAAATGACATTTTTAAAATAATTCCGCCACACACACACATATATATTGTGCACGTTGTTTAACAAGAATAGCTCCTGAATATTTTGTATGCACGGTGCAGCTAATACGCACACATGCAGTAATAATTATTTAACATTTCAAACTGCATGTTGCTTTTTTTTTTCAGTGTTGTGTTCCGTCAAAAGAATTAAATCAAATTATCGAATAAAACAATAAATAGCATAATAATGTGCTGCGCGTGAACTAACACACATCCGTAAGAGCCACTTAAGGGAGAGTTTCCTTTTTTTCTAAAATACTTTTTAAAAGTATTTTTATGTAAGTCGAAATAAAACTCTTCTTACATACATACTTTATATATCATAAAATTATTTTTAAAATTATAATTTGGCTTCCATTTAAATATCCCTTTATAGTCAAAAATCCCCATAGCGAGTCTCTGCAATTGAGTTCCCATGCTCTTAAACAACTGATAAAAGGCCAAAGTATTCGGAATAATCATATATACATTTGTTGGTATATGCCGCTGTATTGTTAGAAGGGCATAAGGGTTCAGCTTAACCATCCAACAAAGCAATGGCCGCTCAAGCGTGCATTTAAAAAGGCCTATACTCATGGCTGGATCAGATAATTTCCAAGTATGAGAATATTTATTAATTACATGCTTTCACATTTTGTTTTCCATCTGACTAGCTAAAACCTACGTATGCGCCCATTTGATTTGAGGGGAAGATGGCAGCCCATACACACACACACACACACACATATATATATAGACATAGACGTCCTAATTTAATTTTGCGATAAAACTAGACGAAGCTGCTGGTCTGTTTCATTTTATTTCTAATGGCTCTGCCTTGACGTCTCCATGCACGCTGCAAGGTATCCGAAGTAGGAATAGCAATTCACCTCAGAATGAAGGTAACTAACGAGCCAACGTTCATTAAACATTAGCATGAACCCAAACCATCTCTGATGCTGATGCCTAAAACATTAATGATGATCAATGACAATAATTAAATATTCTAGTCTTATGATTCGCTGCGTTAACCACCAACTACGAAGCAGGAAGCGCCGGCCACTTACCTTTGCCTCACAATCCTAAACCCTAATCTAGAATGGAGAGATTTATTTGATCTTGAATGGAGAAGACGGAGGGATGGCAGTGTGAGGCTTAAGAGATCTGACCGCAGTCGGCAATGACGACGGGCTTGGAGGTTTTGCCGGAGGAAGATCCAACGGTCTCGATCGCCTTGACCACCTCCATGCCCTCCACGACCTGCCCAAACACCACATGCTTGCCATCGAGCCAATCCGTCTTGGCCGTACAAATGAAGAACTGCGATCCATTGGTGCCGGGGCCGGCATTGGCCATGGATAGAACTCCGGGACCGGTGTGCTTCTTGATGAAATTCTCATCTTCGAACTTGGATCCATAGATGGACTCGCCACCGGTGCCGTTGCAAGCGGTGAAATCGCCTCCCTGACACATGAAGCCGGGGATGACGCGGTGGAAAATGGAGCCCTTGTAATGGAGGGACTTGCCGCTGCGACCGGTGCCCTTCTCGCCGGTGCAAAGGGCACGAAAGTTCTCAGCGGTGCGGGGGGTAGTGTCGGCGTAGAGTTCCATGACGATGCGACCAGCGGGGGATCCGCCGACGGAGATGTCAAAGAAGACACGAGGGTTAGCCATGGGAGAAGAGGGTGGGAGATAAGGAGAAAGAGGAGTAGAGTGAGCAAGTGAAGAAGGGAATTAATAGGGAGCGGAGAGAAAGGGGGTTTGGTCGGTTGAGAAGAACGGGGAGGATCCCAATGTTAATGTTAGCATGCTCTGGCAGTCACGGCCTGGGATGAGCAAAAGCGGATCTACTGGCTACAGCCTACAACCATGCGCCTTCTCACAAGTGGATTTTGATTTGATGAGCTGAGCTGAGCCTATTCCCAGGCCACAATGGGCCTGGTGAAGTCATGTTGGGCTCTGACCCAAACTCCACTTCTCCTGCTTCACATGGTTTGGATTCTCTGTTAATCATATGTTATACTCTTCCAATCACTATAAAATAAATCTTATATTTAGAATCAAAAAGTATATTGATATAGTAACGTGTCAATAATTTGATGCCGGATTCTTCTTTATATGTGTGTGTGTTGAGCATCGTGACATGAATCATAGATGTATATGGTTTCAATGCGGACAATTTTACACTGTATAAGAAAAAGTGCCCTCAGTGTCGGTAAACAACACCTGACAAATTTATTGGCAGGAAAATTCTGGTCAGCGAAAGTAGAACAAATTTAATCTATTAGTCCATGCCGCTTTAAAGAAAAGTATACTCGTTAGTGTAGATAATATATCTCATAATTTATTAATTTGTTCCAGCAGAATAGAAATTACAATTTAACTAGAGACAACAGAGTGTGAAATGATTCACTTCAAGATTTAATTATATATATTTCTTGTTCATAATTACGTGTGAATGTACACTCAGGACGTTATTTTTAAGAATTATATACTTGCCATGGTTTTAATTGTAATTTGATGATATGATATAAGTTAGTTTTGAATGAATAATATTTTATAGGTTGATTTTGCATATGATTCGTAGCCACTCAACAGATGCAACAGGGCCATAACAACAACGTTTCATTGTGTGAAGGACGATGACCTGGAGATATGTTTGTCTTAACCTGGCCATTTAACTAACTCTGGTTGTTAAATATATAAGCTTAAGTAGGTAAATGACATGCCTTGATCTTTCATGTGCTGATGTGGTAAATGGAAGCGCGGGGATCTGAATCTGATATTGGCGTGAAGAGCCAGTGCAAATCCGGGTCCCGCAATCATTGCCTCGGAGCGGGATAAACAGTGCCGGATCAGGGAGTCGGCGCATGCCTATTTTGCTGATCTGCCCTCCCATTAAATTGACACACCACGAATTTCTCCGCGGGGGATTACTGCTTTCCGGGAAGAGTCGGCTTCGTTGGAGGAGAGACGGGGCTGCTTCACCCCTGTGGAATTCAATCCACCAAAGTCTCACAATTCAAGTCTGCCCACGTGGCCAATTAGTGCCCAGGATGTTGACCCCTTATTCTATTAACGGTTTTTTCTCCTATGGGCGAATACACTTATACACCTTTGTTGACAAAGATAATCATTGATCAGGGCCAAATCCTTCTACTTTTAAACACAGAGGCCCTCTTTTTTTTTCTAACTCAATCCGTGGCATCCGACAATTTTTTTTTTGGCACCCTTCTGCTTACACATTTTTCTGTTCCTTTTTTTTTTTCCTTATAACAAATAGGTACTATAGCTAATAATTACCGTGAACTTTAAGCTCAAAGAAGATTTAAAATATTAACATACTATTTTTAAATAGATCATTTATCACCAGCACATCACGTATCCAACAAAATATTCCGCAGATAACTCTATTCTACAATTTTTGCGAGTCGCGATCCTATCAAATATATCAGTATCACGAGAATGAGAACAATTTCTTCCGCATCAAGCCATATACCACTTAAGGGCAAAACTGTAAAACCCACAAATGGGATAAGGAAATAATAATAATTTTAATAATAGAAAGGGAAAACTCATCTACTCATCTACTAGAGGAACGTGGTTTACTGGTTCCCATGAAATTCTTAACCCTTTTAATCATGATCCTCTTCTGCCTCGCCTGAGCTGCCATGAACCTAGAGAGTTGCTTGTTAGCCAAACTTAGCTCAAAGGGTTGAGAAGAATCAACTGGGATTGTGTCGTCGGGGTAGACGTTCAGATCAGGAATTCCAAACGGAACGATGCCTGATCCACTAGTTGACGGCAACGACGTCGTTGGTTGACAAGACTCGCCCGCTTGGCAGGCGATTCGCTGCCCATCGTGATGACGCTGATCAGGATCTCTATTTTCAGCCATGGAAGGCGAGTTCCCCGAGGCATTGGCTCCTTGCAAGCCCATGTTCATAGAGGAATTCTCCTTTTGACGACCAACACTCAACTGTTTGGGAAAAAACAATTCAACATGGTTTAGACGTACATCAGATAGAGCCAGCGATAAAGTAACATAAAACTCAGGGATTAAAAAAAAAAACAAAAGAAAAGGAAAGAAACTCAAACTAAAGGAGCAGAAAAAAGAAGGATAAGCATTATGGAAGGGGAGGAAAAGGAATAATATGGAGGGGCAAAAAAGAAAGGAAAAGAATTGACTACCTCTTCTTGCCGTGCTTTCAGCTTCAAATTGTGGGCTTTCAGATCGTCGTGATAACGTTTCACATTATCTATCTCCTATTTGAATTTCACAGATCAAACAGTAAGCAAGAAAACCAGATACGGCACCTATCTTTTAGAACTAAAACTAAACGCTACGTCTGTCACTCCGGGCAGAGTAAATGACGGGGAAAAAACTTACCCCTAGAAGTAATTGTTTGCTTTTCGTCAATTCTTCTATCGTCCTCAAAAGGTCGTCTCTCTTCTACAGATTTTAATAACAACAAAAGTTCAAAAATTGGATAACGAAGAGATGAATAAGCATAAGTAAATTATTATACATAATTATATAAAACAGAGTTTTTTTGTTTTAAAAAAAAAAAAAGGCATTCGAAGAATCGAAAGCACAGGATCGGCAAAATCCCGTTACATCAGAGCAAATAGAGGAGGAAAAACTCACGAAGAAGCCATAAGAGAGCAGAGTGAGATAATTAATGAAGGTGAAAAGACGAGAGCAAGGCAGCAAAACATACCCTTTTCCGGGATTGTTTCTTTTTCAAGACGACGGGCTTCTCGTCAGATTCGCTGGGAGAAAACGAAAGAGGGGTAGCAGGACTAGGAGCATTAGCCTTGACCACCGGTAAACTATCGGTGTCGGATGTCTGAGCAACACCATCTTTAGTAGCGGGATGCGACGGCGACGGCGTTTTAGACACTCGAAGACGGAGACGGAGAGAATGGGACTGATAAGAGGGAAGGTCAATTGCAGATCTCCTCCTCCTACAGCCCCAGGCGGATGGTAACAAAGAAGGGACCTCAGATTCAAAGACTAGTTGCGGCAGGCGAGCAAGGATTTCAAGAACTTGAATCTCCTCGGGAGTTAACATGGTAGAGGCAGAGTTGGGAATCGAGGGGAATTGCCAATGCGTTGTTTTGCTCTGTCGCTCGCAATCCAGAGCTGGTCCAAGTATCCGCAGAAACAGAGGAGCTTCAGAGCACTCTGGGATAGATAATACGGAGAGAGGGGAAGGGAGGGGGAGGGGATTGGATGAGAGGGTTGAGATGAGAGAGAAAAAGGGGAGTGATGTGTTGGGGGTAGGGTGAGGGAGGGAAGGAGACGAAGAGAGTCGCAAAACTAAAAATAAAAAAGGAAAGGGCAAAACAGGGCGAGGCGGAATCATCTGACACGTGTCAAGGAGGGAAAGATTGAGGCTCACTAGGGTTTATATAGAGCTTTATATGGTAAAGCCTCTTCTGCGTCCACTTGGATCCTTGGACTCTCAGACCCCGAATTCTTTTTCTTCCATTCTCAAATCAATCCTCATTCCTTCTGTTGCTAACCAAGTACCGCATCTTTCACTTCTTCTTTCTTTTTAACTTTTCTTTTACCACACGTGTATATTTAAAAAAATTAATAAATATAAAAATAATTCTTATATTTAAGATTAAAATTAACTTAACAATTAGATCGACTGATGAGTATATATATATATTCACTCAGTGTGTAAATATCCGCAAGTAACACATTTACCTTTTTATATTCGATCGAGCCCTTGAGGCCTCACTCGAACTCTTCTTCCCATTCTGTTTTATCCGTGCTTCCATGGTTTAATGGTTTTTATTCAACATCTATATAACTTTTTTTGTTTATTTATTTTAATAATAATTAGTCTGGTTGTTAGGATATTTTATTTGCTCATTTATCGTCTTCATGAACCACAGATTGTCCAGAGAAGGAGGTAAAGCGTGGTGACATGGGAAGCTATCATCAGCGTTAAACTGAAATTTCATCAGTTCAACAAAAATAATTACCCAGTAATATTCGCTGGTCAAACAAAAGAAGAAAGGAAATTAGGGAAGTGATTTATGTGATTGGAATGATGAGCTGCCTAAAATCGATATCAACTTTGAAATCGAGCGAAAATATAGGGAAATTGCTTGTGGTGGATAAGAGGAAGAGTGCGCGCTCAATTTTGGTCACCGAGGCCAAATAAAATACTCCTCCGGTCCTTATTATAAGACCCAATTTGACTTTTTATTTGGTCCTAATTATAAGACTCAATCCATTTTGTCTCTTATATTTATGTATTTTTTTCCAGATAATCCTTCTAATAATGATAGTTTAGCCAATATACTTAATTAGTAAGGATATTTTAGGAATGACAACACTTATTTATTATAAATAACCAACTTAACTTACTTCCTTAATCTCATCAAATAAGTCAATTGGGTCTTATAATTAGGACCGGAGGAGTAATGATTAGTGATAAAAACTACTCTAGCGGATCACAGGATTAAAATTTCAAAAGTGGTTTTGTTAGAAAGACACGAGTTTGTTCAAATATTCCTGTCTTAGGTTTTATGCGCCCAGAATTTTTAGTTAGCGTGATATCTTTTGTAATCCCAATTCCTACACCGATGATCTCATGCCACCCATACGAGCCCAATCTTTGTGCTGATTTCTCGGCAATTTTGCACGTTTGGACCCCTTAACAAACAAAATGCCGTATGGACGCCAAATCTCATGTATTGATGATCATTGATTGTATAAATAAAATAATACCTTTTTCTTATTTCTTTTTTTAAAAAAAGGCATCAGAGGGGTCTTTTTAAGAATTGAAATATCAATAAATGATTTCCCCTTCATAATATAGCGGGGAAAAAGCTACAATGCACTACACTTGAGGAAAAATAGACTATGTACGCATTGACTAAATGATACGATATGACGACCATACATACCGTACAAAGGATATGCACCCATCTCGTTACTTTGTATTTGTCTTTGTCGTTCGAATTTGCAAAGCAGAATTGCATATATTCTTGTACTCATGTGATGCTCTCGCACTCAAGAAAAGAGTGCAAATATTCAACTCGTAAATTGTCGCAACAATATACTCCTCTGGTTCTTAATGTAGGACCTAATTATTGAGTTGGTTTTGGTCCTAAATATAAAACCTATTTCTCATACTTATCAATACTTTCTAAATTACCTTTATGGATACTTCCTCAGCCATAATCAAGTAGAAGATGAAGGGGAGGTATTGAAAAGATGATTATGGTGTTTTAGGAAAAACATGTCATATTTATTATAATTTACCAGCTTACCTAACTTTCTTAATCTAATCAAATTAGTTAAATAGGTCTTATATTAAGGACCGGAAGAGTATAATTTATGACTTGTTATATATTCATACACGTGGCTCGTCTTCACACTTATGCTTAAAATGTTTAAAGGATTCATTACTTTTTTTTAATTTTGTAATGAACTGATTTTTTGATTAACTAACTTGTCTTATGCCATCATACTATACCACGTGATAGTGATAAACTAACAACTAGTATATATTCAAACTGGTGTTGCGTTTTATTGGACATGTGAAAATTTAGCTGAACTAAAACTTGAAAGCTCATCAATATTTACGTCGATGTTTATAAATCGTACATTTAAAAATTCTCACATTTGCGGCGGCATTTAAATTTATAACTTCTTGAATTAATGACGAAATTCTTACTGGCTGAAATAATCTTCGTGAAATTGGTACTCGCTTGACAGAGAAGTATAGATACACATCTTAAGGTTTCGTAGGTCACATAAATTTCGAAGAAGTTGATAAATTGATGAACACAACTAAAAAGAAGCAGCTATATTTTACATTAATTAAAAAAATTATATATGAATCCATCAGAGGAGATTAGGAGAACCTCGAACAAAAGTTTAAAACACCACAAAATTTTTCCTTTAAATTAATATTTAGCTTTGAAAAATATTTTTATTTCATTTTAAATTTTCAAAACCATCATACGTTTCAAAATATACATATTAACCTGGTAATCAGAAATTATGAAATTTAAGTTTCCCAAACTAAAACTTCAAATCAACAAATAACAAAGAATGCTTTATTTATTAGTAAGTCAAATTAAATTATATACCAAACCAAACAAAGAAAGACAGAAAACAAACGTATTGACTTAATGACTTCCAAGAAAACGAGAGAATGCAGATGCCGCGCAATCCCCATACAGCACCCTCTTAAAGCCCTAACGGCGGCTGTTGAAGCAGCAGGACATTGAAATCCAAGAAACAAAATACTACTAGATAGACATTAAATCGCTTGAGATGGTAATTCAGGAGTCAGACCAGGTCAAACCAGTCATATTAAAATATAATAATTTAATTAAAAATAATGAAAAATAACAACATTAATAATCACTACTAACAAAATATAAAAAAATATAACAATAGTTTGATTGTAACAATAACAAAATATAATAATATTAAAAATTTTGATCTTTACAATTCATTAATAATTAAAATTAATAATCATTGGTATCAAGATTATTACTAAAATTCATTAAAATTTATAGTGATTGAAATATTAGAAGCTAAATGGAAAAAAAAAAGACCAATAACAACATAATCATTTAAACCGGCTCACAACAATTTCTACCAATTCAATACCGGTACAACTCTTGACTGGTTTAATGCCTAGACCGAACCTACCACTAGCCGGTTCAATTCTTGGAACTCTAATGTTACTTATTTAGTTTAACATCACAAAATCCATCATATATGATTAAAACCAATTATAAATTACATTATCTATAAGTACTACCTCCAGTCTTTAATACAATATCTTATTTGACTTTTATTTTGCTCTTAAATATAAAATCTTAATCTACTTTATCTCTCATATTTACCTATTTTTTTCAAAAATAATGCTTATAATAATAATTATTTTAGCCAATAATATATTTGATTAATAAAGATATTTTAAAAAAGATAATACCTATTTATTACAAATAATTATATTAACTAATTTTCTTATTCTCTTTAAATTACCCAACTAATTATTATATTAAACCCAAAGTTAGTACTTTACTTAACATTTAGGTTAGATAATTAATTAATTAAAAAGAATCATATTTTATTTCTTTTAAAATTTTCCTGACTGCCGCATGGAGAGATTTATCTAAGAAAGTGGTCAACCCCATTCGCAGATATAAAACCATAGTGTCAATCACATTACAATTGTCTAAGATTTAAATCGAATGTAAGAGAAAAGTTTCGTCAACATGCCAATTACCGGAACAACTAGGCCTCTTTCCTTTTCTTGGCTTTGGGTAATATAAGCTCGTCGCCGGAGTCAGAGTCAGTGTCAGAGTCATCCTTCACTTTCCGCTTCTTGGATTGCTTCTGTGTGGAGGCCGCTTTCTTATTTACTACACAAGGCACAGGGGTGGATCGTGTTTTCTTCTTCACTGTTACGGATTGGCTGCGGCTCTTCACTGAAGTTGCTGCCTTCAATGGCGAACTCAACTTGCTCTGCAAACCTTTCTTTTGCTTCTTTTCATACACTTTCATTGCCAATTCCTCAGGAAGCAAACCAGATTCCATCATCCTGCAGTTACACTCTATTATTATGGTCCTTTTTCCTCTCCCACAATAGTAGCAACTATACCATAAGATAGATATCAAAAGTTTCAACAAGAAACCGTTCAGATCAACTACACTGAGCAACAGCACCGATACATATCCATTAAGGGCACTGTTCATTCCAAGCGTTATACCGGCAAAACAAATTAATTATCCAGAAGCTAGTAAAGGATAACCTTGTGGACTACTCTCCCTAAAAACAAAGAAAAGAAACGATAAAAGAAGCACACTTGCGGGAGATATCTTGCATTACTAGCTAGGGTAACAGTCAAACAGCGTCTTCCCCTTCATCCAATTTCAAACGCGCATTAAGGAACCATTCGCATATAATCATCTTACATTCCTTAATATCTATGGTAGATAAGATCTACAACTTTGGTATAATAATTGAAATTTCAAACAAAAATTGCAGAAGTAACTGAAGCTGAAGATTCAAAGACGTAAAATTGCAGCAAACTTGGTCTACGGGTAATATTAGTCATTTTTTATGCCATCAGGTAATGAGAATATCTACAAATTTCTTCTGAAGTTCAGAATGCATTACTTCAATAATTCTTTAATGAATAACTCTAGACAAATTTAAAACAAATATATTAAATAAATACAACAAGAAACCCCACAAAACCCCAAAAAAAAAAAGAAAAAGAAAAAAGAAAACTTATAAAGAACGTGAAACTTGAAAACTTAAACATTCGGTCTCATATATTAAGGGCTCGTGTCTAACCAGACTATTTTTAACTATCAAATTGGGCCAGTTGAATCGCTAGCGATGAGTCCAGATGGATGTAAACTCAGCATATCACAACTCCAATGCCATGAACTCACCTAATTACTTAATCAGATAGGAACAACAACACAAGAATCATGGTTCCCATACTAGCAATGAAGAAGAGATAGATCTGATCTCTGAATTTTAAATCAATCCATTGCAAGGCTAAGAATTGAAATATTAAGGGTATCATATTACACATGCAAATCCAACATGATTGGCAAGAAAATATGAAAAGTTAGACCAATGCTTTTACCTCATGAGATCACACTGCCCATTTAACCCTTGATTTGAAAGTCACTAAGACAATCAACATGGTCAAAACATTGATATAGGTAGAACACTTGTAGCACAAAACCCTCCCAAATGCTGTAGTGTATAGTGCAAAGTGTTGTGCCAGCTATATTAAAGCACAGCACTAAAATATATAAACAACACAGTTTCCGATAAATAAAATGTGTATTGAAAACCAAACTCACATTAAAAAAATAATTAAGAAAATAACAACACAATATCAGCTAAGAATCCTAACAAGGACTTAGATAATCAAAGCCATCAATGTCTATTGAATCTGAGCTTTATCTTGAGATATCTACATCAATTCCTCTTCATCACATATAAACATCCTAACATCATCAATGTTTATCATTCTAGGCAATCTCAATTTCCTCTTCATCTTGAGTTTTTCATTGTTCATCAACTATATCAAGAGTTTCGTATTTTAGCTTGCTGTCCGCCTTGCCAATTGATCACTCATTGCTTAAGTCAATATCTTTCAATGAGATGGGGCCAGTGGCATCAGAAGATTCAAATTTTTCTAGTCAAATCCCTGCTAAGCTATACTGAATCATAAACTATCAATCACTCAAGGTCAGGGATGGGTTGAGTGAATCTCCGACGACAGCCTATGCAAAGTATAGGACTGTCGTTACCATATAGTCCTGTAGCTCAAGAGCTACAACTATAGAGGAGCTACAACAGAGTTGCAAGACCATGTAGCATAGCACCAAGAACCATGCTGTAGAGCCTCAAGCTATGGCGGCCTATTAATATCTGTGAACACCTTGTTACAATGAAATTTAGCTCACAAATGCTGATATGTGCTTTGAAAGTTGCAATGATACTTTATTCCAGGCATATGCTTAATGATGGTCAAACATATCACCAAATTACACGAAGCATGATAATCCTTCTGTCAAAGTTTGTTAGTCATTCATCTAAATGCCTACTCCTCACTCACAGACGCAAGCGTTTCAAAGGCTCTTAATCTCTTATCATACTGACTCTATAGTGTTATTCTCCGCGGACCCAAGGCCAATCATAAAGGCTACCCCTTTATCCCACATAGTCGAAAGACAAATCATTAGTCTTTTCAACTGATGAAGAAAATAGAAGAAACAAAGCATTCAAAATAGCTTCCTCCAACCTCCAACACAACAGTTAAATTTTTATTTTTCAACATGCTGTAAAAATGGAGATGGGCAGAAAAGCTCACCACAGCTGTGCCATTTCGCTATCGGGAGCTTGCTTGTACAGAGTTTCGTAAAAAATCCTCAGGGGGTCTTTCTGAAATATTTGTAATTAAAAAAAAAAAAAAGTAATCATCACTCAAGCCTCTGCGCGACAAAGTTGGAATGAGCTAAAACATGAAAGCAACGGCACACCTCTTCCGGCGGATCCCGTTTCTGCCCAGGTAAATCGTAGACCTTCCTTTGTTTCTTCTGCTCGCTAGCAGGCTCACCTTTCTTCTTCCCTTCCTCTTTTATCTTATTCTTCTTCTTCGGTTCCTTTTGCCCCAAACAGTCACATCCATTAATTTTAATTTGGCTTGGTGATACAAACCTTTGATGAACCAGAACATAGAACTCCATCCATTATACAGAGCAAATATTTTACACTTAGCGGGGGCACGGAAGATGAACAATTAAGAGGATGATTAAGGCCCCTTTTTTGCGTTTTAAAAGAGAAAGGTCGACAAACCTTTTTGAGGCTCACTGTGGAGCTCCGTTTGGCAAGTGGAATGTCATCGTCGTCGGCGCTGTCTTCAGGCTCTTCCTTTTTGACTTTAGGTTGCTTGGAGCGAGACGCGGAACTAGCAGCCTTAACGGGTATTGGAGAATCATCTGCTTCAGGTTCCTCCTTCTTCACTTTTGCAGTCTTGGTGTGGGGCTTCGCATTTGCAATCGTGGCCTTGATGGCCTTTTTGGAACCCAAACTCTTCTTGTCCTCTTCCTCTTCTTGATTCTCAACCTTCACGGCCGTTGAATCTTCTGGAGGCATTTCTCAGGAAAATCAAACGAGGATAAAAGGCGCAAAGGGAGGAGGGAGAAGCAGAGGGTTTTGCAAGTGAATCCGAAATCCGAATTCAGAACCCCGGGATTTCACCACTCAACTCTCAGGTTTTTAAAGTTTGAAATGGCTTGGGCTGGTTCGATGTAGTGCGAGACTTGGGTTTTAATCAGTTCAGCGTTACGAGTTAGCCCAAAACAATGTCCTATCACCATCACTCTATCAGGCTTCAAGTACACCGCCGTCGGGTTTTAGTCTGTTGCAAAAATTGTCGCGAAATGTATAAACATGTGCGGCTCTCTCTGGAGACCGAAAAATGATGACACACTTTCAAGCATCAAGAGTGAGATTAAATCATTTTTGTCGTTTTTTTTTTGCCAAATTTTTTTCCTTTTTAAAAACACTTATTTTAATATTATGTGTGTCCTATTAAAATTTACAAGTTTAATCTGCTCTAACGTTTAATAGAAGTAATTACTTAGTGTTCAGAAAAATGTTTACTTGTTATATCAGAAGTATCATAAATATGGTAATATTGCCGCAGAAAGCATAAAACATAAAAGAATAGTATAAATTTGAGTATACCGGACGATCATAAACTAATAATCTGCCTTTCTCTTCCAAAGAAATTCCCGCCAACGAACGTAAAATGAAAAAGGAACGTAATTTTTCAACCATGAACACAGAACATTACTGATTCGCAGTTGTCAAAGGGATTGAGCACCAAATTATAAAGTTTTTTGCTACAACCAAATTATTTAGTAATACCGGTTAGCTCCGCCTAGCCTGAAGCAACGAATAAGTGAGTTGGGCTGCTAAAAATCAGCCCCACTGGTCCACATATTCAGTGGGCTGAAACGTGGGGCCCTTTTTTTTAACATCTCCGCCTCCCCACCCCTTTCTCTCCGTTTTTTTTTTTTTTTTTTGTGGTGGCTTTTGCAAAACACTTCTCCGTGATCCTAATTTCGTCACGACCGACCCATCGTCCGTGGGTTCAACCGGTGAAGGGGTGAGACATATGACCAAGTTGGCATGTGTTCGATCCCTGGGGAGTACCACTTTGTTGTGGTTCCAGTCGCGGCACTTGGAGAGGCATCCTAGCTCCTAGGTGCCTAGGTAAACACCTGAGGGTAATTGACGGCTCGCCATGCCCAACATTAGTATGACCTAGGAGGAAGGGAGATTTTTGCTCTGCCCTTGGATCGTGGGTGAGCCCAACCCCTTTCCAAAAATTCTATACCAAAAAAAAAAAAATCGTCACCGACCGCTTTTTCATAATTGATCTCTCTCCCTCCCTCCCTCCTCGTTTAGAAAAACATGTGAATTATGAAGTTGTGATTGTCAATTCTGAGGAGAATTCGGAATGGTATTCTGATTATTAGTTATGACCGTAGTGAATTGTGATTTATGTTAACGTTTTGACAATATGCTTTTCTGAAGTGCGATCGTGGATTATCTTAGCCTAATTTTCTATTTTTGGAAAAAATGGAATGGCTAGCTTGGCTTGTCTGCTTGTCCTTAATGAAAACTGCTAAAATTAGAAGTAAAAAGTTTTTAATGTGAAACCGAGCATATATTTTCTTTTTTTGGTTACCTGGTATCCATTGAGCGTTCAAAAAAGAGCATGTGCATGTATACACATTTTCTTCTGGTCCTATTTATATGATAGGAAAAAAAAGAAGACATTTTTTAATCCTATTTATAGGATATTTAGGAAAAAAATTTATATACATATATAATTTTATCCTTCATTTATTATTATGTCAACTTTATTTATATGAGGTATAATATATATTAAATATAAATAAAATTAAAAAATTGTTGAATTTTAAATTAGAGTTAATAAAATTTAAGATTTTTTTTTGTTGATTTATGTAAAATACATTGAAAGTTACCATGTAAATCATATTCCAGACTGAATATCTTACCAGACTTAACGTTATTTTATTGAAAATCAGCTTGGTGTTCGCAATGATTATGATTGTGATTAATGATTCCGCCGGTCTGGCGAATCAGCGTTTTTAACGACGATTCTCTGCAAGCTCATATATGTTGACTCGCAACGCAAATTGTTGCACTCTCGCTAGCTTTTCTCTCATTCTCGTACGTGGTTTCGACTCCCAAACATTTAGACGAGTTTCCTATTTCTTGTAGACGAGCCAACTGTTGATTACAGAGTAATGTGGGAGATTTCGGAACTGGAAAAAAAAAAAATCATTTCTTCACCTCACGTTATCTGCATTATTTTAAATTTTAAATTTTGTGAGAGTCTTTTTTTTTCCACTCATTTTGTACGAATATATTTGTATCATACTGCCGTGGATAGTTTTTTTTTTAAACAAAGTTTAATTAAATGTGTTATTGTATATTATTAATATACAGAAGATTTAATCCTGATTCTTAAAATCAAGGAGTGCACGAACTCAACTTTGAATATAATGATCTCCAACATTATTTATAAAATAAAAGTTAATACTATTTTTAGTCTTTAAAATTTTACATCATTTTAGTCCTTCTCTTTAAAATTTAAAACCAATAATTTTTTAAATTTGACTTTGTTTTTATTTTAATTCTTAAGATTGAAAACTATTAGTCTTTTTCTTGAAATTTAATCTTATTCTGATCTGATTAAAATTTTTTATTCTTAAAACAAGGTTAAACCCAAAATAAGATTAAATTTTAAGAATTGAAATTATTTGTTTGAAATTTCAAGGGCTAAAATTATTGGTTTTAATTTTTAAACAGTAAAATTAAATTTTAGAGAGTTAGTGACGGGCCGAGCTTGCATTGTACCACCAATATAACAGGGAGGGGGATGCTTTTGGCACATCAGCCTCGGCCAAGCATTGATTGAAGGAATTCACTGACACCGCGAGAACCCACTTGGTTTTCCATTATTGGTTGTTTTCGAGGTGAGCGTGACGGCCAATCACAGACAAACACGGACCCCCACTCTGATCCCGATTCCAGGAGCCAGTAACCTTTCCCCTTAATCCCAATGGCTTCTCGGCAAACCAACA
Organism: Neltuma alba; assembly: GCF_004799145.2. NCBI lineage: Eukaryota > Viridiplantae > Streptophyta > Magnoliopsida > Fabales > Fabaceae > Neltuma > Neltuma alba. Next base: position 416,704 of record NW_021632837.1, on the reverse strand, counting down.
CAATTTTTAATTTTTTTGGATCGGAAACTAACACACAATTATTTGCGCCTTTAGCACCAATGTTAATTGCAGGACATGATGACGTGGAACTGGATTGACACGCTTTCATTTTCAAGTAATATGAATATGATTAGGATCTAACACTCTAGGAAAGCCTAGGTTGCATTCTTAATGTGGTTGGCTGATGAGTCGTCCTCTAAGTCCAGCTCGGCCTGCTCTGTCCTGGAATATTTGGTATGTATGAGCAAATGACAGCTGTGGCAGCGCCATGGTGGGCTTCCTCCTCCACAAAAACGCATTATTCTCAACACAGTCCTCCTCCATTGCATCCGTCTGATCCATTCGCTTTCAGCAGCTCTTGCAAAGCCTATCTCGCCGCAAGATGTCTGTCTTCCTGTCTCATCATATTCATTTACACTTTTGAGCATTAGCTTCAAGCCGAAGCACCGCCCTCATTTGGCATGCTCATCCCCACCTGCTCCGGCCATGTCATCTTTAACTTCTCCGTACGTGTGTTATTAGTAAGTGCCACATAATTTGTTAATAATCAACAACAATAATATGCCATGGCTTGCCCCGATCAAAGGGCCAAGGCAGCCAAAGGCAATCATCAGTACCGTGCCTGCCTAACTTCTTGAGTTGTAGGCAGTTGGTTGGTTCAAAATCGATGATAACGTTTTTAAGAGTAGAGTCTAATGATTGATACGGATGCAAGGTGTCGCATTGTTCAAAACAGAAACTGAGAGATACTGTGAGAAGGAGCAAATGGGAAGACGTTCTAGATACTTGATGGCATCCACCACGTAAAGAAAAGTATATCAGTTATTATCAGCTTTGCCTCTGGATGCTTCCAAAGCCGATTTTGGCTACCAAATGTTCCCTCACCAGTCACTGCCACCTCTTTCCAATTTCATTTTTCTTCCGCCTACACTCCATCCCAGTGGTTCTTGTCCCACAGTAACAAAGCGAATAGTGATGTACCCGCACTCCCTCCTCCGCTGCTCCTATAAATAGCCAACCCGCTTCCCTCATTCTCCGCACACTCAACCATAAACGAGCATTTCACCCATGGCTCTCTCAAAGCTTCTACTGGCATCTCTTCTCCTCTCTCTTCTCCTTCTCCATGACCTCGTCGACGCCGATCAAGCAGTACAGGAAAGCGTTATGCAGACGCCGGGATCCGTGCTTCAGCAGATAGGTAAGTGCTTCTGTGAGTTTGGTTGAAGAGAATAATAGCAGTGTAGGATGATGGCATGATATATGTTGTGGTGTGGGAATCAATTTCAGACTGCAAAGGAGCATGCAGTGCGAGGTGTCGTTTAGCGTCTCGGCAGAGGATGTGCAAGAGGGCGTGCGGGACTTGCTGCCGGCGATGCAACTGCGTCCCACCGGGCACTGCCGGCAACCAAGAAGTGTGTCCCTGCTATTACAACATGACCACCCACGGCGGCAGGCGCAAGTGCCCTTGATTATTATATACGCGACTCCCTCAGCTTCATCGTTACCTGCTCCGAGCTTCTATATATAATAGAACTCTCTTGTCTTCAATAAATATTCGAGCTCAAGCGCTCTCTTTCCACTGTGTGTACCGTGCGCCTGTCCTTCTCCGTTCTCCCACAGTACTTCTACCCTACAAAATCAATAACCATGCACGATGCGAGTGTGTGTGTGTGTGTGTTTTCGTAATTAATTTCAGTTGTTCTTGTTGTATTTGATCGTGTGTTGTGCTACAAATGACATGGATTAATATTTTGTGTGTGTATTGAAACTTCAAGTTGCCCATCATCATCATCATCAGAAAACGGAGGGGGTCCCGACACCAGTATTGCCTCTGAATTATAAATTATAAACATCACCGTCCTCAATACCTACGCTGACAAAAACATCATTTCGCTGTTCTTTCTTGACCCCACTCTTCAAGAATATCTTGAATAATGCGGCAATTATTATTAATAATTATGATTACAACATAAATATTTGGTGAGACTTAATTTTAGCCCATTCATCCACATGTACATGGCTGCGTTCAGTTTCAATAGTGATAAATGTCAATATATCAATTTAAAATGTAAAAGTTATATCAAGTTATGCTATCATGTGGCGTGATTCGTTCAATTTGAATCAATATACAAAAAAAATATTAAATCCATGTATAAACATCAGTGCATAGTTTCTCAAGTTTTCATATTAAATCTTCAATGAAAATCCAAGGGGGCAAGAACTTCTTTTAATAATCTTTAACAAACAACATTTTTAAATACACACATTTGATCATCTAACTTTATATGAGATTCTATTTTTTTAAAAATGTTTTTTCAATCATTTAACCCCAATACTGTTAGCTTTTTTAAATGGTAGTTTTCTGCACCTATTATTATTATTTTAAAAATAAGACTTAATTTGTTGTCACTATGCAAGATTTTTTTAATATTTAAAATTTTAATGTTACAATTTTTGTAATTAAAACTAATGATAATATGAAAGTACTGAAAGTATGTCTTATAAAATTAAGATATCAAAATAAAACTTTATATATTGCCATATTTTCATTGTTTGGGAAAAATACAAAAGCAAAACATCTAAATTTAATTAATTTTAACAAAAATTTAATACTACCTCCGGCCCTATTTATATGATCTCATTTGTAAATTACAAATGAGATTTTATAATTAAAACCGAAGGTAGTAATTAAATTTTAATTCAGAATTAAGAATTTTATCATGTTAGAGCGTACATGATAATCTTGTCGCCGGTGCATTGATTTTTTTTTTTTTTCCTGGATGATTACTATTTTACTTATTCAACGTTTCAATGTTGAATGTCTTCCGTTTTCGTAACATTTAAATGACTAGATACGAGAAAGATCACACTCCTCCTAGGCTTCTTCACGTCAGTGGGATCGTATAGAAGCTTCATTTTCATGCTAGTAGAGAACCTCAGGCGCATGGGAGAAGCAGCAAGATGCAAAGTTTTATCTAAAATATTAAATTAGACTAGAATTCAAAAATAATACACTGATTTATTGCTCTGTACTATATGTTCCCTGCTGACGATAGATTAGCGAAATCCATTTTCCTAAGAATCGTGCTTGTACATGGAATTTGAAGCAGCCAGAAGAGCAGCCCCTATGCCAGATCCATCTTTGGAATGTTCTATTACCAAATTGTTAGAGTTCTCAATTCCTAGAAGCTCCATGACAGAGTCTCTTAAGTATGCTCTGTATTGAGGATAATTTTCGTATAAGCCCCCATCCACAGCCACAACTGCTCTCTTCCCAAAGACGATGCCTTTGGAATCCTGTTCCATTTTAGACAGAATCCCCACAATTCCAGCACCAGCTAAGCGCCCACCACGCTCTGTAATAGTGTCACAAACCTCTACAACGGTCTTCATTGCATATAAATCGGACTCAATCTGAAAAAAGGGAAGAAGGTTATGGAAATTGAGAACATCCAATAACAATTGCTATTGTCACTTGTCAGCAAGACTGCGAGTTACCCCTGCTATGTCGTAGAGGATCGATCCAACAGCTTGTAGATCATCGGATTGGTCCCGCTGCATTGCACATAGATCTGGGGTCCTATTGGATTCATTCAAATACATAGAGTGTAACCCAAACAAGACAGAGATGCAAAGAAAAGGTAAAAACTATGAATGCAGAATAACCAAAAAAAAAACTTTATCAATCTATGATCTAACTCTAAATCTTAACTGCAGCAAATTCAATCGTTACCCAATTATAAAAGGCTTGGATAGTTTTTGTGGCACAGAATTTCCAAACAAACCGCCCACTTGAGCCATTTTCAACAGCACTCTTCTTGCAATTTCACCTAGATACATTCCTGAGATTGTCTTCTCGAAAATCTGTTCATTAAGTATGAAGAGATAACGTTCTCATTGCTGCTCTGCCAACACTGAGGTTAAACCGGAAGATCGTTGTATGATTTACCTGCTCACCAGGATTGATGCTAGCTGCATCCATATCTCGATCGTATTCAGTTAAAGGGAGACCATTTGAGAAAGCCCCCCATTCAGTACTGATGATCTGGATTAAGGTATGTTTTTGTCAGATTAAAATATATTGGAAAAGCATATAAAGAATGTAATGTAATTAAGGTACTAACCATTCGGCCAGAGGGAGAGTGATAGCCCTTTAACTTAGGAATGGCATCGATCCGCTCAATGTAGCAAGCATTGGTTCCAGTACCCAAAATGACAGCAGCTGTGACATCATTGTCCCAGTACACTGCTCCAGCTAATGTTCCCACAGCATCATTCACCTATTTGATATCAACTAGAATCTCATATCATTGCAACTGTTTACATAAGATAAGCACAAGAATAACGTACCAAAGCAGAAACTCGCATGTCTAGTCCTTGCCTTTCCATAGCCTCGTTTAGACAAGCAACCACGTCTCTTCCTGCCTGTAAAGAGTTCAAGCTTTTCTCCATCATGCTAGTATTGGATAAATATATTTCTGCAACCATTACATAAAGCCAATTACAATATTAATTGCTCCTATTAGGCCACGTTCTTCATAGTCTGAAATCAGGTTCAACTTTTACCACTAGTTTTCAGTTCACATCTTGTCCGCCCAGGAATCCCTTTACTCCCCCTATATCTCCAGCAAGCAACGTTGGAATCCATCATGGAGTCAGCGTACTCACACACATCCGTTGGTGTTTTCAAGACCATGGCATTATAATTTTACTCAAAAAACTTATGCTCAAGCATTGTTGAGTACTAATGAGCATTCAAAAGAAAAATCCTCAAGCATATTGACAAATTAAGGTCAGGAACTGACCTAATAAACAATGCACCGCCAAATTACAGACAATAATTAACATTGGTGGTTTACAAAAGAAATGCATACTGTTCCAGAGACTGCGAAACCCTTGGTCCACTTGATCAAAATGCCAGAATCAATGGATGTCTGCTTCACAGGAAATGAAAAGGTGAATCCAACTTCCCTCTTTCTTCCCGGTGTGACGTGAAACTCATCACCCTGCTTCTGCGCAAATTTTGCCAACCCTAAAGCAATGAAGTCGAAAAGCTCCTGCAGCAGCAGGTGCTCTCAGATATTTCCATTACGGAAAGGCACAAAACAAATAAGCAAACATTTACGCAGGAACAGCGTCAAAGGCCGACCTCAGAGGTACAAGACATGAGCTTCTGAGGTATGGATACTTGATCAAATTCTGTGGAAATCACTCGATCTTCCTTTCCACCCAATTGCAATCTCAGCACACGGAAGTTTGATCCACCGACATCCAAAGCATAAAACAATCCTTTCTCAGTCCTTTCAGAATAAGCAACATTTTAATTAACAATTGAAGGAGATAAAGAGATAAAGAAATAAAGACTATGGGGGCACTGAAATATAGGGAGAGGCTTAGAGAGGAAGATACCCAGTGGGAAGATTGTGAACATAGGTGGGTATCATGGGGAGGCCAGAGGCACCATCGGCGGCAAGGCCGGTCCGTATAGCAAGTGACATAGCGTCGGCCACGCGCTGAAGAACAGGCAAAGGAGTGGCACAATCATGTCTGAGTTTGGTCAGGAGGCGAGCAACAGAGACCGCATCAGATCGAAGGGCCATGGAGAATCGAGGCCCAGTTCGCCACGGAGATCGTGGAAGAAAGGATCCAACAGCCAGGGGAGGGGAAGAGATGGCAGCGACAGACATTGTAGCGGATGCTTTGTATGATGAATGTAAGGTTTAACGAAGAAGAAGAAGAGCATAGTAGTAGTTACTGGTTAGGGAGAGTGAAGGCGAATGTTATCGAACTTTTAAGGGGTCGGTAGCGGACCGTTCAATTTTTTTAGTTTTCTTCTTCTTTTTTTTTTTTTGGTCGCAGCACTGCCCAGGTAATGAAGCCGAAGCTCCCGTCAAGTTGGAGTTTGGGGTTTGGGGCGGACAACACTGTCCCCCCAACATCTCTGCTTTGTCTGGATGTGATCAGATGCTCTGACCGACACCCGTGGGTGAAATGGGATGATGAGCCATTTATGGGGGAAAAAAAGAAAAAACAAATGTAAATGGAAATTTTTGTAGTTTAAGATCGTACGTTGACTCTTAACTAGTCACTGAGTAATAAAATAATATTAACAAGTTGAAATATGCTCTGTAATAGAAATTCCTTTTGTTCTACGCCAATGACCAATCAAGCACATCTCCAACCCACGTTTCTTTTTTCATTGTTTGGTAACTACTACTGATGATCCGTCATTAGAATGAAAGAGCATGTATCGTTATTTTGGATGTATTGATGCTTTTCAATGAGATGAAGTGTTGTGATTATGAGATTAACATGTTTATAATGTATATTGAATACATATTCATTCAATTCTACAAGAATAACATTCTGTCTGCTTTTAAAAATCTTATATACGTATATGCTGCTCTTTACATCAGACTAGTGGAGAGCTATATGATTGGGGTGCATTTCAAGAGAAAATATAGGTGTCTTTTGAACTTTGCGCGGAGCTTGAAAAGAAAATAAACTGCTAAAGTTATCACAAAGGATAGAGCTTGGTGTTACTACTTTTATATTTTATGGGAGTAAAGAGGATGGTGGAATATATAGATTGAGACGGCGGTATTGGAACGTTGATGATGATGGCAAGGGGTGAAAATGAAAGGCAGATGTGAGTTTCCAAAGCTGACCAAGCGAGGACTGAGCAGGAACGGAATGAAGCGAAGGCCCAGATTAAAGAAGTGCGGCTCACTCCATAATCCATTCCCGAATATAAAATAAGAGACGAACGATGACATGGCCGTATCTTATTAGCTTATGTCAGTAATCAATCTCCCTCCACGCAAAGTATCCCTCTTCAAATCCTTTTTTTTGTTCTCACTCTGTTTAATTACCCACACTCCGCACTTATTCCTTTCTCCCGGTCATATCCTACACCCCAACTCCACCCGTCCCAAATGCTGCACCATCTCTGATTTTAGCCTCCACTCTACCATCATCCTAAAATGTCTCCATTCTGCCCTTCATCATATTGTACATTCTCATGATTGGTTCCCCACATAGCCGGTCCATCTACCACCTTACATTTCATGCAATAACTCGTTAATTATTTGTTACTTTTCCAGTCAAAGTTGGGAATTAATCCGCTGTGTAAATCAGCAGCACCCGACAGCAGAGGCATTTTCACTCTTAGAAGCAACGGAAACTAAAAAGTTCCATCCCTATGCAACTTTTGCAATTTTTAGGACTCGCGTCCTGCTGAGGAATTACATGCCCGGGTCCAATTAGGTTTAACTGAAAGTCCATTTCATTTAAGTCCGACAATGACTACCACAGCATCAGGCATCAGCATCTACCCACCGCCTTTTTATTCAACAGAATTCTAGTGAAGTGGACGCCAAGAAACGAAGCTCTTCTTTCATATTAATCTCTCAAACCTCGGTATTTCTTTTTTCAATCCCAGGAACTCACGCTTGTCACCAACCTTTCTCTGTCTCACACCAACACCGAGAAAAGGACATTCACACGAGCAGTAGCATCGACAATGAACAAGGAAGACGGAGTGATGTTGATGAAGAAGGCGGAGATTGATACGAGAGCCCCATTCCGTTCCGTCAAAGAGGCTGTTTCGCTGTTCGGTGAGAAAGTCCTAGCGCAAGAACTTTATGCCACCCAGCTCAAAGAGGTCCTCACTTCTCTCTTTCTCTCTTTGTATCCATCTCCTGGTACATCACACACACACACACACACACTCATACATATTTTAATTTATGAATGTTTTTATAGCACGGTTTTCGTCTTTCTCTTCTTCCGACAACCCATTAGCCCTCCCAGTAGCTTCAAGTATCCCTGCATGCTGGATTGCCCCAGTAGTTCTTTTTATCAACAAGTGACCTGTAACCTTTGGCTCTCATTTTAATTCATTCTCTATATATAATTTCACATGAATTACTTCTAATCAACAGAGAGTTATATTAGTTCGAGACAGTCCTTCCTGTGCTAATATGCTGGTGCAGCCCACCAAATTCTTTGCTAATCAGCGTCATGAATAAAAAACAGAGCAAGTACATTGGGTGCTCATAGACAAGTCTGACTTTCCGAGGGTTGATGTTTGTTGTTGTTTCCATCTATTTGCCCCCAGAATTCGTATGGGGGAAAAATTCTCCAGTGTTGTGCTTGCTTCATGGTGGTGCAATCTTCAAGTGGTTAAAGCTGTTAACAGTCCAAGGATACGCTTGCTTGTGTTAGAATGTTCCTGCTTCCTTTTGTCATGTCGGGTGACAGAATAAAGACAGGGACACTGAACAAATAATAAATCACAGCTTAGGAATTTTTATACAATACTTAATTCCATTTTCTTTTTTAATTCTTTTGACATAACATACTGTATCTCAATTGCCTAGCTTTCGTGACTGTATCAATTCAACATTCTGATTCTGTTTTTTAATGAAGGACGGGGCGAGTGATGAGGAGTAGCTTTATCATCACTTCTTTAGGAATATGTAATTGCAAAATCGATCTATACGTATCATTAAAAATGAGATAGTCCTGCATAAAAATTGTCGGTGCAGGGGTAGGTGCTAGTTAAACTAAAAATTGAAACAACTCTGACACTTCACTTCACCCCCATAATCATTGTCTTACATTGTCAGTTTATCTATCAATGACATCACGTAGCAGGAAGCCCTGAGAGGCTGTCAAAATATCTGGTTTGTTGCTGTGCTGGTTATTGAAAATAGAACCAGTATGAGAATCTGATTATGATGCACATAAATGCAGTTCCAGAGGGGAGGGAATGAAAATGGGATGGAAGAGTCATCGAGGCTGGGAAGAGTGGCAGTAGAGCTAGAGGAGACGAGGCAGAATCTGGAGAGGGCGAGAGAGGAAAGCATGTTAATGGCGCATTGCCTGGCGTCTCTGCAGGAAGAGCTGGAACGTACGAAGCAAGAACTCCGACAGTTGAAGCAACGGGAGAACGAGGAGAAGCATGCAGTGGAATGCGAGATCGAAGACGTCAAGTTTGTTGAAAACATGAGCAAGTCGGAGCAGGAGAGGGTGGAGTTTCAAAAGAAAAGGTACGTCACATTTGCGAATCCTCCCTCTGTAGCTCATGTCATTCACCCACAGGGACCTGAGAAGCTGGAGAGGCATCCTTCTCTCAGGAGGAAGAAGAAGAACCCTTTGATTCCCCTCATTAGCATCTTCTCCAGGAAAAAGGCTCACCCTCAAGTTGCCTGAGCTTACTTTCAATACTTTTTACGTACTATGTTTTCACCTGTGCTCTACATTCTTTTCTTCATTTACTTTTTGTATCATACTAGCCGCTACCCTTTAACATATTCCGCCCAAGTGAGAGGACCGTGTCAGCGGAGACGCACATTAAGAGTCTTGTATTAATAACGCACCATTATTACATGCAAATTAAATTTCGTTGCCTTTTCAATTGTTTTTGTTATATTCTTACATAACATAGGTACTGACAATTAATTACGCCTCCTTATTCTGTAAATCAAAATGAGTGTAAACACGCTCAATATGGTATGAGGCTGAAGGCGTATATTCAGGATGCTTTATCACAAACAGTGAACCAACTCACGGATTATATGGACATAGCTAGAGAAGAACATTTACACTTGCAAGAGCCCATTAAAGTGATATAGATGCGCATAATTTCCAGGTACGAAGTTCCAAGTGGTTGTTCAAACTTATTGAAGGATTTCGTTCTCTTTTCAGTTGCTGAATCCTTTCGTTACTTCTCTTCCTCTCTTTTACTCATTTGACCCTGGAATTATAAATGGCTGCTCGGTTGGATCTGGTCCTTCATCATCATCTAACAAGCGCGAATAATAGTGAATAAACGGTTTTACCGAACCAGCGATCATTGACCTTATGGCAACCACAGGTTCTTTTTCGCTATTTCTGCTTGCGTAAATTAAGCTGCAAGCTTTTTGGATGAAAATAAAACGAGATAAGCAGACCATTGATCAGGGATTTTTTTTATACAAAAAATGGAAACCGGAAAGTTAGCGGTGGTAGCGTTATAGATAGGAGGGAGGAAAATCAAAAGAAGCACAATGAAATAGGGGAGCCGAATTGATATTGAGACTCGTATACAATGAATAAATGAGAATAAATCAAAAGGAACGAACCACGTGGCAGCCTTATCTGAGAAGGTCAGACGACATCGGAGTGACGAGGCTGGAGGTAGCCGTCTTGGGCTGACTTGTTGAAGAACTCAATGCAGTCGGAAATGGCCTCGTTGTAATGGGAGTAAGAGGAGTAATAGGAGCTGCAGGAGGTCTTTGGAGGGTCAAAACGGTCGTTGTGTTCGTGCTTATGAGCAGAAGAAGCCTTTCCGGAGAGGAGGAGGAGACGCGCGAGGATCTTGCGGAAGCGGGTGAAGAGCTTCATGGTCGAAAAGGTGAGGTTGAAGCTGAGAGGAGGAAGGTTGCAGTGAGGGTGAGGGCTCGTGTGGCCGTGAAGCGGCTCTTGTGCGTCTATGATGACTGGTATGACGAAGCTCTCCGTTTGAGGATTGCGCTGCATGGTCACCAGCTTCGCCCTGGGAAGTGAAATGCCATGATGAGTGCCGTTCATCTTTTAAAGGGCCAGCCTTTGAGAGAGCCTGCGATTATATTCCATTCTGGAGGGCCTTAAAGTTAAAGCAGCGCCCATGTGGCCACATCATTGGCATGGGCTTCTCCTGTTTTCCCAAACGGGGTTGGTTACAGCAGCTTTCTGGATTACGATCTAATTAAAATGGAAATCAGGAGCACAACATCTCGGCTTGGTCCTCCTAATTTGAGTTGTTCGGGTGGAGCTTTTGACAGGCCACCCATTGATTAGTGGAAAGGAGTTAATGATGATGGACCCCGGCGTTTGATATATAAAACCTTGACGAATCTCCGGAAAATCCTTATTCTGGGACATGAGTGGAAGTGGAACCCATCCGACATGTCCAACGTTATCGCGAATGATTTGGCTACGCCTACCTAATTCCTTAGCTGTTTCTAATTCAATCCTCTCGGCTTTCACGTCAGTTTTCCAAAAGCATAATGCTAGAGTCAGCTCCCTGTCACGCTTTTTCTCAACTATCACTCTTTTCGGTTTGGCATGTTTAGAGTTGACCGCCCTTTTTCCTTCTGATGATTAACTTTTTTTAGTAGAAAATTTTTTTTTTAAAAGAAAATTTTTCCCTTTTTCGCAAACCGCAGTGTAGGACCAAGGATGGCTAGGCTTTCCGCCAGGGTATGCTCTTTCACCGTTAACAGTTTTAAGATAATTATATATATATATATATATATATATATATTGAACCAGATTGCAATTCCTCATGTTAAGTTGGATGGAGCACGAAGGCCCTACCTGTCAACCATCATTTCTTGCCGCCACGTGGCTTGATTTCGTGGGGCTTAGGCCTGGCTTTTCCTCCAAAATCAGAAGCACGCACGCTTCCACTACTTCAAATTCTATCCCAACGCACAGCATGCATATTGGGCTCAGCCCAGTATTGAGACCTAATTAGGCCGAAATTACAATCCTAGGACATTTCACGGTTCACAAAGTTACTTCTCATGCACCTACAGGGATAGGTCAAGTAGAAGTCTAGAAGAGATTAGTTCCTCACAATATAAGAAACCAAGGTTTGAGTCTCTGTTTAAAAAAGGGTCTACATTTAGTTTCCGATAATGTTTCGAATAGAATTACTTCTAATAAGAGGATATCTATGTTTTAGCAAAAAAAATTGCTTGTCATGCTTGCCTCTGGGTTTATTATATTACTAACTGTTTTTTCAAAGTTGTCACTCGGACTTGTTATTACAATATCTAAACACTTTTACAGTATCCAAGGACTAATTAAGTCATAGGAGTAGTTTTTAAAGGAAATAATAGTAATAATTTTGAAACTTTTTCCCAATCGTAATATTACTTCTTCATTCAATTATTGTTTTCTTAGATCTTTAAATATCATTAATCTATCTGATAGGTCCTTGAATCAACTTCTGTTTCTATTTTCCCCATATTCCGCTCAACGAATCCTTGCTCAGTTACACCCAAAAAAAAAAAAAGTACCGTGGTAAAAAGGGGGGCTTAAATTGGTCGGGTGTGCAAAACAAATATGGTTCGCACACCGGAACTAGACGAGTGGGCTTTGAAAGAAAAATAAGATAACCCGTAGGTGAAGCCAAGAATAATTCTCCTGCAGCCTTCGATTCATTTTTATTTGTAGATTAGGAAATCCATTAGAGGGACTTCGTTTCTTCGTCTTGTTTAACACCTGCAAACTCGAACCATTTAAAAGTTCGCGCGCTCAGAAAATTACTTCCTAGCTACTTTACGTGCCGGTAAGAAAGAATCTTGAAATGTATGCCAGGAGGCTTCCGTTCCGCAATGATGGTAGATACCTCGATTTCACGGTAGCTCCACTGTGAAGCAAAGTCGCGCGATACCCCGAATTAAAGTTATTCTAACACGTGCATCCTCCACAAAACGGTTCTATTTGCAATATATTATTCTGTGATCCCGAGTTCAAACTGAACGTTGCTGTTAATTTATGATTTTGAAACGAGACCAACCACTGCACGTCCAGTGTCCCTAGTGTAGTGGGATATTTTCTCAAAAAATCAGTTGTTGGCCAAACAACACATATACGGTGGGATATTGGATTCGCTGAAACTGTTTATATATGAGTATAGCTGTATATCGGTGTCCCCTAAAGTCCAAATGCCAGGGACGCTAAGAAAAAAACAGCGAACCTGCATGTGATGGCCCATATGTATGCAATCATAATCTTCGTGTTCTCCAAGACTCCACTCAAAAAGAAATAAAACAAGAGGGGCAAAAGCCATATTCTTCTTGTTATGAAAAGCGCCGTTCGGTCAAAATACTTCAACTCCTCTCCTGCCTTTCAATTATTACAGATTATGCAGCCACTTTGACCGTATAATTACGTTTCCATCTATACATTCTTTACGTTCATACCCACAAGCAGCTGGACAATAATAATAACCAGCTCTCACATCGGCCTTGATAAGTTGATGTTACACCTCAGATAGGAGTATTTTAGGTAATTTTATTCAACACTAATTTATTTCAGATTGGCATTTTTCAAGAATCCAAACACGCGCCCTTTTCTAACAGAGCAACAGGGTTGAGACTTGAGAGGGCTCCAACTGCTTCCAGGGAAGAGCGAGTTGCCGAATGAACATTTAAGCCTCGCAATTGCGTTGCGTGAGTCTGCAGTGGCAAGCCCCACTTATTTATGGGATTGCTGTTTCTATCACGTGAACAATCCAAGTTTTCAGTGCCCACAATTAATGCCCGGAAGAAAAATCCAGTTTCACAGTTTCACTCAACCTAAATAAATTAAGTGAAGCCATGAAACTGGCACGTACTACTATATATTGAAAAGCACGCGCCAGCGTGCAGTTAAACAGTTGGCCAAAACTCATTAAAAAAGAAAAACGGGGGAGATTTTGTTACAGCGTACATCCTACAGCAAGAGATAGCACTGTACACATTAGACAAACAGTAGGGTCCACTGTCCACCCCGGCTTTATGCGGGAGCAGAGGAGGCGGGTGTAGCAGACCAGAAAGTACATCCGATCTCTGATTCTCAATAACGGTGACCTTCCTCAACATGGCATCACTTTGTAAATCACGACGAAACAAGGAAGGATAGCTTTCGGATTGAACACCACCAACTCCTCGAGATTCGAGTAGACCCCGGCGCTCCCGGCTACCGAGTCATAAGACCCAGCCGATACGGTCTCCTCCTCCGCCGGAGTCTCCTCCGCCACGCGCTTCACCCTCCCGGCAATGACACGGCACACCAGCATCGCCCTCCTAGTATCGTTACACTGCAAGGCGTCGTGGGCCCTACCGCTGCTGGCCGTGGTCCGCACTCCTTTGCAGTGTGGCTGCTCAGCCGCACCGGCACTATCAGACTTGCCCTGGAAGCCGTGGCGGATGATGGTGCACACACCGCAGCCGGGGAGCGAGCCGCACAAGGAGGAGGAGCCACGTGCACCCAAGGAGCATGAGAGGCTGATGCAGTGGAATCGCAGTAGCTCGTTGCCGTCGGCGGCGCACCTGGGGTTCTTCTTGACGCTGTACTGAGCACGGCTCTTCACTGCGTCTCGGCACTCCTCGAACCGTTGGATGGTGCGCTGGGTGTTGTGGACTTTGAGTATCCGCTCGATCTTACAGATGGGGCTGCCCTTCTTCAGCCAGCTTGACTTGAATATTATCTCCACAATATTTCGACCCGAATCCTCCGGCCCCAGCTCTGAAACTGTTGACCAAATGACAATTGCAGCATAGTAAGCTTCAGTTTATTATTCCCACTAACCTAAGAAAAAAATTAAAAATTAAAAATAGGTATAGAAGACGGGTAGCAGTCTACTACATTTTTTACGGGGCTATCGGTGGCCTTTCTAACTGTAGTATTTTTGAGGGCCAGTCACGAAGTTCCGCCACCTCATGGACTCAGATCATTTATTTCCTCACAGCACAGACAGCTGTGATCTGGCGCGAAGACCTTGAAGCTCCCACTAATGCGACTGGCGAATATATTGCCTCTGTTGTGATTGCTGGTGGAGTGGTGGTTATATTTGGTAAATGATGAGCTCTCAGGAAAATAAAATAAAATCTTCCAGTCTTTATATTTATTGATTTTTTGTATACTTTGGTGAGAGAATTAGGGAAATATGTTTATCATTATCCGTAGAAATGGAATGGATTTGCGCAAGATTGCCAGGATAAAGTTCCCAGGCAACCCACTTTCATGATGACATGCATGGGATGGTGGAGTCCTTTTTGTCTCCAAGTTTCCATTTTCATTGCGCAGTGCAAATTTTCTTTTCCTCAAAAGCTAAACCACGCCCCATCATGACAACGGATTAAGGGGAAACAAGCAACACTTTGTTTAGGAACGAGAACTTGAGTAATTATTAGAGGGTCCTGCTTGTCGAGGAGCGCTTTATGGAATATCGACCACAAAACTAAGTAACGAACATGCAAACATGTCGGGTGAAAGTGGAAGTAGTGGTTTAATATTAAAAGAAATGACTGATGCATGTAATGGTCAAAAAGAAAAGGGAAAATAAAGAAGGATAAAGAGTGATGATATACCGGCATGGCGAGTAGCTTGATGAAGCTCCAAGCTTTCCATCTTAGGGAAGAACTCTCCACAGTGAGGGCAAGAACATAGAGTGCTTCTCGGCATCGGGAGCCTGATATTTCAATCCAATGTTGATATTAATTTCTTTCCACAATTTGCAATTTTTCTCATGACATCATGAATAGCATTCCAATTGAAACGAACTGGAGACATGGAAATTAAATGAAAATCTTAACATTAACATTGGGTCTCGCATATATTAACTACCTGGAAGGGTCAACAATCATGCGACATTCATAACAGCCGGAGAGTTTCCTGAATTGCATCCCTCTAGAACATGTAGTGCCGTTTGGAGCGCCGTTGGATTTGGCCGACCGAGATGACGAGTTATTCGGAGGCTTCCGGCTCAGTAACCCGGCTTGCTGACCCAGAGCACTGCTCTCCGGCGAGGAGTTATCAGGCCTGTGAACAACGCGTGTGTTGCCGTGAACAACGTCTTTGAAACTACAGATGGAGCTGCAAGAAGATCCTAGTTTGGAGTAGCCCACTGGGGTGGGGTTTTTGGAGGGGTCGTGAACTCTCGACCCTTGGATCTGTTTGCAGGTGAGGAGATTCTTGATTTGGTCCCATGAAGACGGTGGTTTCTGCTTCTTCTGCGGCTTATTTCGCTTGCGCTTTGGGACTTGTGAGTCGGGACCTGAATCTGACTGTTCGGGCAAGGAAGTAAGGAGAGCCATCTCGAAAGCTAATTAAATCGAAGCAATTAAAAGAATGGAAGACAATGGAAGGAAACCAGAACAACTTCTCCCTGTCATGTAAATAGATACGAGAGAGGTCGAGGAGGGGGCGGGTTTTATATTTGTGAGCGAACGAATTGAAGGCGTCCCCGGAAAGGAGAGGCCTGATGGGATGAATGGGTAATAAAGGCAGGGCCCCCCTGCAGTGGGGCTATTTGCCTATTTCTATATTGATATACATAGCACTAGTACATCTCATTAACTGTCCCGGCTTTGAACTTTGTATTTAACATATATATAATGGGAATTACTTTGTCTCGTTCGCCCAACTCGACCCACCTTTGAGGCCTTCAGCTGCTATCAATCTTCCCAGAGTGAAAACCGCCATAATACCATAATGTTATTCTGTGACCTTTTGGTGTGCTGCGTCCACTGGTCCATATATTTCATATTCTGGTTCTTTACTGTGCTACATTTTGTTTGGAAAGAGTGGTCTTGCCTCAATGGCAGGATCAGAAATTCTTGCCCCCTGTATCGCATCGCCTCATTTATCCAATATTTAAGGTAACTCACTTATAGGGAAAAAAATAGCATACTTTGCGTTTTGAATTATTGCCAGTTTAACACACGATGTTTTGTCTCCTTAATTCACATCATATTTTCGTCGTGTAAAGAGAGATGTGTTTCACATATGAATACACGCGAAAATTGAGCGCACCATTAAATAATCACGCCAAAGTTCCCATCTATATTGTTAATCAAATGAATGAACAGCTCATTTATAAGGTTTTTTTCATAATTTTAGGTCATTAAAAAATAATCCCCTGTGTTTGACAAAAAAACAAATAATCCCTTGGGTGTTTAATGTAGACGAATTTTCTTGTTATTTTTCAGTTGTCTGATCTGGAGCTCCGTATGTACTTCTAGCCTATTAATACAATGCAGTAACGCACGTCCTCTCGTTCATTGTGGGGAGACTGGCGCGCTCTTCTTTCTCATGCATGGAAAAATTTTTAGCATCTACTACTTTGTTTTTATGTCTTACAATGAATATAGTTATTTTCTTAAAATGTGTAGTATATATATCAAACAGGAATATAACTAAAAAATTGTCATATTTTAAGAAGGAGTTAATACAGTTTAATTTTTATTTTTTCTTACTTTGAACATATATACATGCCCTGCAAATAAAACCAGCAGAGTAGAACATAATAATTCTTACACTTAAGATAGTTGACACTTTAGTATTTTAATTTTGTTTAAAAGTAGTGATCACTTCAAAATTGTAATGAAATAGTAGAGTATTAATTATATTTATAGAACTATTATACGAATTACTGGTAAAAAAAATACCAAACAAGGAGGAGAGAGTAGAAAATGATGATTGCTGTGGATGGACTGTGTTAATTGGCCAATTAGGACAGCTGTTATATGAATCATATTCTATAGATCATTTACAAGTGAAATAAAAAATTCTGTTTGTTTTGTGATGAATTCAAAACTAATTAAAATATTAGTCTGTATACGTATATCGGAAGTTAGGGACAGACACACTGACTTGTGGATCGGATTATGTGTTTTGTAAAATAAAGCAAGCCAATTCAAACGAAAATTCGAGGGGAATTCGTTTTTAATAGTTGATATATGGGGACTTGTATTTTATTTGGAAGCTAAGGTCAAACAAATTGGATGTTGAAGCAGAGAGCGTGGAAATAGAGAGGCGGAGCATCGGAACATGTGAGACCTCGGCAGTAAGTGACACGCAGTGGCGGCGGAGAAATAGGCAGTTGACCAGGATAATGCAGTTTCTCATGAGCCTTCCTCACCCTCTTCCCATCTAGAATCGTCTGGCTAATTATGGTTGACTCAACTCCATCGCCTCATTAATTGGTTTTCGAAAGCTTCCCGCGCTCCCCACGTTAACCAAAATAATAATACTTTCAGTCTTAATTATAAGGCTTTGTTTTGTTTATAATGTCCACAAATAAAGTCTTTTAATCAGAATTAGAGGCAGTATCTATCAAACAAAACTGTCAAAGAATTCAATAATTTACCGTACCAATCTCCGTAGCTTAAAATATTTTCCCTCGCCGCCTTCACTGTTTTCAGGTTGTTGAAGGGTTTGCCCCTTTCGTTCTGGTTTATTTACTTATCTTTGTTGGGAAGTTGGATTTCTGGGAAGCTCATGAATCATGGCAACAAGAGTAAATAAAAAAACAGTGACACGAGATCCGAGAAAGAAGATAGGGTAGGGAGGAGGGGCAAGTGAGGATGACGAGATGAGATGCAGCAGGAGCGGGTGGGAGATGATTCTAAGGCTCCGAAAAAGGCAAGGCACAAAGAGCCAACAGAGCATCCCATAAAGCACGCACTAGAGAATAAACACTCATACATACTCCAACGTGTTCGGTGGAATCTCGTTTTCCTATCACTTTTCCCTCCCCAAAACATATATCACACGCTTCCATTATTTCACCCTCCGCAGGACCCAACATTATCTTTGCCCCTTTTTTGATTCTTGCATATATCTGAACTCGGACATGTAGTTTTGTTGAACATTAATCCTGCATGCATGCAATGATGTGGTTGGTCTCCAAGCAGTCAAATTTAATCAATCGGTTGAGAGGCCCCTCGATCCTTACGGAATATTGTTGGAGAGGGCGTAGTTAAAACTCAAAAGGGAGGCACAGATTTGGCCAACCACAATCCATCCATAAACATTTGTTATAATAAAATAATGAGGCGGCACAGTTACACCCAACACATCACTCTTAATACGTGGGCTCCTTAGCTTCCACCACAAAACCTTCATTAAAAAAAATGGAAGGACAAGAATATTGTTCTCCCAGCTCCTCCTTCCGCAAGTTATTATCACCATCAAAACTGCACATTACCTAATCATCCGGAGCATAATTTAATGCACGACATGTGCATGTCATGTTTTAATTTGCTTGGATCTACCTCGTTGATTATAACTGATTCGCCCAGCCAAGCTCCCTGTACTTACAGGATCTGATTTGCCAATTCCTCTTTTCACGCTAACAATCAACCTTGATCAGAGAACTAATGTTTCATCTAGCTATTAGTCTGATTCTTAAGAAAAGAAAAGAAAGAGTATAGGTGTAAGTAATATATTCGAGGTATCTAGATGACTGTTTCTAATTATACTGATACATTAGACTGTCGGCTCGACATTTTGATGAGAATTTCAATTTTCAAATGTGAAGATAAATACTTTTGTCCACGGGTATCCAAGACACCGAACGTATTATCGATATGGACTGAATTATTGATGTGAGTGTCACTGTCAATACCCGAGGACACCGGGCATGTCAAAATCAATAATCACGGTATTTATCGGGGCATTCGAAATCTTATATTGGGCCTATATGTTGATTTTGAGCTTCCGCGGTTGCAATTTCCTTTACGACAATGGGACCAAGCAAGGGCTAGGATGTGTGAGGCGTATCCTTCTGCTCGTTGTTTTTACCTTTTTAGGATAAAGGGCTCAAAGACCCACCAAAGAAACTGCGGCCCGGATTACTGCAGAGCATGAGAAGCCCAATGAATCGCAACCCTGAAGGATCGGACTTACCCATTCTCTTGATTAGGTGGGCCAGAAACAGGGAAAATTGCAAAGAAATCGTGATCCTAAATTCGTAATATCATTCCTTCTTCCGAGTGACTCTCGTCATTTTATGTCATTCTCAAAGCAAAGGTGGACTTCAGGCTTTCACAAATCACAGGCAAGAACATGGTCTTCATGGATTTGAGGTTGTCCATTCTGACCCACCGCGGTTGAATTAAATGTTGATCACATGAGATTGAGAAAGAAATCCCAATATTTTTAGAATTACTGTGTCTGATGATATCATCTGAGACGCTATAACGCAGTCCAGCTGGGAAGTCCTTTCACTGTTAAATTTGTTGACAATGAACTGGTCAGTAGATTTGTTGCGATAGTCTCACGATGTAAGATCCAGCATCCGTGATGCATCCAACGAAGGATCACTACACATCCACGCGCTACGAACTGCTAAAAACAAAATTCGATTTACCACTACCAGATTGCCATATTCTAAGTTCTCAGCAATCTGCCAACTGTTTACATGTGTTTTTCTCATAGCAATGGGGTGGGAGTGGACTTGCTAATCAAACAACAGAGGTAAATTTCACGTGAGAACGCCACATGGACTCTCCCACAGGCATCATGATGAAGGGGTAATACAAGAATAGGATCATTATATTCCAGACTTAAATATATGTATATGTGCATATCCACGTATAAAGGCATGCAGACGTGTGGAGGTTCCCCAGAGGAGGAGAGAGAAAGAGGGTTGGGTGGAGGGGTGAGAGCCTGAGAGGGTTGGTTTCTATGTTTCTCCAGCACATGATTGTTTCCATCTGGTTGGGAAGTGCAAGGTCACGTCCCTCGTAAATAGAATGATGACAGCCGTTTGCTAAACTAGGTTTGAAACTAAAGTTTCTCCCGCTTTACAAGGAAGACTCATGGGCCTAGATTTGGGTGTTTGCGTAACATCTCCGCTATCTTTGACATTTATCCTATCACTAAATAGTCTTGATTAACTTTTATAATTAAAATTGGATGTAGTATTATTTATGGGAATTCACCACTTAAATGAATTCATAACAAGATTTTAATTTGCTATGTGATAAATGTCAAATTGTCAATAAGCTGCATTTTCAAGGAAAATTGCATTTGTATCTTACAAACATGCGTGATATTTTATTCCGAAATATTTGCATTTCGATCCTTGAATTTTTTAAATTGAGAGAAATAATGATCTGATTATAATTTAATAAACATATTGACAGAGGAGTTACAAATTAACCTTTTCGAGAATAATTTTTTTTTATCTTAAACATTATTAAATTATAATCTTAGGTTCGTTATGTTGAAGGGTCCATGTCACTCAAGTTTCTGGTCCCGATCATCACCAGCCCACCGACAAACGGAAACGGCTCATCTCTTGACTTGTGTCTTTTACACATGTCACCCCCCATTCCTTCCTCACCTTCCCGGTCTCATTCTTTACCAAATGAGCAGGGTCATTTGCGTCATTCACCTGATACCTAAAGAAGGGATGCCTCGAGTATAACTTCTCGTCGGTGATCCTCGGAGCCCGCCATTTTCAGTTTCCACTCTCCCCCACCTTGCGTTCGGGTCGGGTCATATGTACCCCTGGTTAGTTTAGATCCATCTTTTCCACTATTCTGTTGCTGGCGCTTGCTTCCTTGCTTAAGGTTTTCCAATTTTAATTCCATGCATCTCAAGTCAATGTTCAAGCCTGTATAATAACTGCATTCCAAACGTAGCTGTCGTCCAAAGCTAGATCTCTCTTCTTTCTCGCTGTCAGGCATCTATCAATTTCTCTCCCACGTTGCGCTTCACGGGCACTTTGGAAGTCGCCCTTGTTTTTTAACAATGTGTTGAGTTTGGCATAGATCCGGGGGCTGACGCGGTAATCAAAGCGCATTTTCTGAAATGGCTGAAAAGTCGAGGTCCGGGGGATCTTGTTGTGGCTGGTTTGTGGCGTTTGTCGTTCTCGCTATCGTCGTCGGCGCCGTTGCATATGCGTTAGTAAAGAAATTTGGTCACCACCATAAGAGCGCCCACGACGAAGATTATGCCTCCGCTCTCAAACTCTCAATGCAGTTCTTCGATATACAAAAATGTAACGTTTCTCCCTTTTTTCCCCCATCAAAAATGCATCACTCATTTGTATAGATCATTTTTCGTTTTCCTTTTTATCTGTTACTTTTCTATGTGATTGATTAGTTTCTATCCCTTTTCTTCATTATGTTCCACCTTCCCAGGAGGGAGTTTCATTTTCTCGGTTCCTGACTGCCTCGTTGTGCGTATGACATAGTTGGGATCTGAAATTATATGGGCTTCTTATTTCGTTTTTGTTCCAAGTATTCGTGTTTGTTCTGAAGCATACTAATTGAGCCAACAAACCAAGTCTCAACATCTGTATTCTTTTGCCTGGCGTTTCTTAATTTTCATCTTTATTTTTATTTATTAAAATAGTGGTATTCTGCCCCTTTGATTTGTAGGTCACAACACTAATCTCTTTAAGAGATCGTATATGTTTCTTTCAATAAAAATTCCATAGATTTGTTGGTCTTTCGAATTTCCTTGATTACTTCAATCATGGTCTGCTATGCTATTGCTTAGATTTCATAATTTTTTTATCCCTACTTTATGTACTAGTTAAGTCCATAATTCCTCAATGCAGCTGGTAAGTTGGCTGACAACAAAATATCCTGGAGAGGGGACTCTGCTCTTAAAGATGGAAGTCAAGCAAAGTTGGATTTATCAAAAGGGATGTACGATGCTGGGGATCACATGAAGTTTGGTTTTCCAATGGCATTTACTGCCACCGTGTTATCTTGGGCCATCTTGGAATATGGAAATAATATGGATAAAGTTTCGCAGTTGCAACCTGCTAAGGAATCACTCAAGTGGATCACTGACTATCTCATCAAGGCTCATCCTTCTGAGAATGTGCTTTACGTTCAGGTACTGTAGCTTTAACTCAATTTTTTTTTCTTGGGTGGGTTGTCAGAGCTTTCAACTTCCATTTGATGCCAGCATTATGTGCAAGTTAGCTATTGTGTGGGCATAAATTTCAAATGCTCCATGACTCTCGGATAGTCTTAGACAGATGCATTCTCTAATTTTGTGTTTGTGGTATTAATGCCATGGCATGCTGTGAGATTAGAAAATGATTGTTTTTATATTGTCTTTTTTTTTTTTTAAATTTTAATACTGTTCCTTTATCTTTCTATTATTCTTATTCATGCTTTTCAGACTTCACTGCATTGTGGTGATTATTGTACAGGACTGATCAAGGGATAGTGTTCATATAAATATGAATTATTCTTTGCCTTCATGTGCCAGCTGCTTTCAGCCTTTCTCTTTTGGTGTTAGAACTTTCTCAGCAGCCCACTCCTTTAGCAAGCTGGATTCATGATGACCTAATCTGATCTATTTCATTTCTTAAAATTTATTGTTTGGCAGGTGGGTGATCCTGAGGCAGATCATGCATGCTGGGATAGGCCTGAAGACATGACTGAGGCACGACCACTTATACAGGTCAACACATCTAGTCCTGGAACAGATGTAGCAGCTGAAACTGCAGCAGCCATGGCCTCAGCATCTTTGGTCTTTAAGAAAACTGATTCTACATATTCAAGCACGCTCCTCAAGCATGCAAAAGAGTTGTTTAATTTTGCGGAAAAGAACAGGGAATTATATAGTAAGAGCATTCCTGAAGTCCAGACGTATTATAATTCAACAGGATATGGTGATGAACTCTTGTGGGCAGCTAGCTGGCTCTATCATGCTACAAATGATCATTCATATCTTCAGTATGTGACCGGCCAAAAGGGAGAAGACTATGCTCAATGGGGACTCCAACCTGGTTTAGTTGGGACAACAAGCTTGCCGGAACCCAGGTAGATTTCTCCTTTATTGTTGGTGAATTCCAATCTTTGCCCTGTTTTAATGCGTATCTTTTAGCCAGAGATCATCATAAATTACATGAATGCGTCAGTTGAAAATGGGCTTTGGATGCTGATTAGAACCCACGGATCACATTCCCAGATGGGACATAAAGAAGGCTAGGGGAAACTAGTGGCTTGAAATTAAAATTGTGTTCATAACAGGGTTTAGCTTAATTGCGAGCACTGTTTCCTTCACCTTAGATGATGCTTTGCTTTCAGCAGTAATGAAGAATTGGTTTTTCTTTGGATTTTTTTTTTAATCTTTAATACTAGTCTTTTCTGGGAGCAGGTTTTGTTATCCAGATTAAGCTTCTTTAGGGCCAATGATATTTCCGACTCATATGGCTCTGGTCTCCAAAGTTACAGGAAAACGGCTGAGGCTGTAATGTGCGGCCTTCTGCCAGATTCTCCGACTGCCACAAAAAGCAGAACTGATAGTAATGCTCTCCAATAAAAGCTATTTCTGCATAGTCATGTTAAAAATGTTTTTGTCTTTGCACTACACATTCTTAACATCAGCTTAACATTCCATGATCGTCCGATAGGCATGTTGTCAATGATTAATATCAAATTTCATTATCGTGCTGATAATTTTACCGTTGTGTCTTCAGTAATTAGTTTTCTTCATCTATGATACAGATGGTCTCATATGGGTCAGCCAATGGAACTCTCTGCAACAACCTGTTGCTTCAGCATTCTTAGCTACTCTTTACAGTGATTATATGCTTACTTCGAAGACTCACAAATTAAGTTGTGATTCGGGTTCTTTCAGCCCAGAAGATCTCCGGGACTTTGCCAAATCTCAGGTAACCTTCCATTATCATTTTCACGGAACTTCAACTATTCTGTAACACGTGATCCCTCTCCAAATTGAAAACTTCTTGCTACTTGTGCAGGCTAATTATGTCCTGGGCAATAATCCTATGCGTATGAGTTATCTCGTGGGATATGGGGATAAATTCCCCAAATTCGTGCATCACAGGGGAGCTTCGATTCCTGCTGATGAAAAGCCTAGTTGCAAAGACGGTTTCAAATGGCTCGAATCATCTGCTCCTAATCCCAATGTAGCCACTGGTGCGCTTGTTGGTGGACCCTTCTTAAATGAGACTTTTATTGACTCGAGGAACAATTCCATGCAAGCCGAACCAAGCACCTATAACACTGCCCTTGCAGTGGGCCTCTTCTCTAGTTTAGTCTCCACATCCTCCGCAGTTCAATCCTTTTCCTGAAAGTTATAGCTTCTCCTGGCCGCAACCTGAGTTCCGTGCAACCGAAGGTAAACTGGATGTTTGAGTGCGAGTGTCAATTGTCAACCATATTTCGCTGTAGCTTTATTCATTTTGTAGCTAATTAGAAGGGGGCGAAGTAATGGTGCACCAATATGCTTGATTGTATGTATTGTAGTGTATGATGTGGTGTTTGCTAGTTCGGGATACATTGCCACGCACGGGAAAATTTGATTTGTCGTTGTCAGCTCACCATCTTTGAGCAGCTGTGTTGAAAATATATATTAATTGTTTTTTTTTTTTGAAATGATTATGTTATGATAAGGAATTGCATTGCGTTCTCAGATCTGTATACAAAGATGGTTGGGAGCTCTCTTTGCCTGAGCAGAAAATGGTTTTTGGAGGGACATTAAGCTCACGAATAATAAAATGGGAGTGAGAAGTTTAATGAGTTTGAGGGCATCATGCTGTAGTTGAGCAGTATAAAAGGGGAGGCTAATCGACTCATCTAAGTACGAGCGAAGAGTCAGAATTGAGAGAGGGCACTATATGGCACATATAGAGCTGATGAATTTGATATGCAGAGAGTGCTGATCGGAATCCGGGAAAAAGAGAAGGCATCACGTTGATTAGTAGCGATCTGGAGATTTGGAGACGAGCTTTCAGTAGCTTTTGTTCTCAGAAATCAAGAAATAAATACTGACGGTTTGGGATTATAATTAGGGTCAAACCTTCGATTTCTCATCTATATTAAAAAAAAAAGAAATGTTGATCTCACCAGCCGACTCGTCACTGGTAGATAAAAGAGTAGAGGAGATAACGACGGAGGGAGAGTTGCGATAGGAAAAGGCCAAACCCACGTGGGTACTCGCCGGTCCAATGTCCGCAGGCCCTTTTCATCTGGAAGACATCAATGCCTCCTGGTTCATCGGTAGGCTCCTCCCCATCTCCCTTTCTTCCCCAGTCTTCCATCCCCATACTCTGTACGGTTAAGGACAGGTGTCCTTCTGCAGTTTATTGCCTTCAACTTTTATTCCCCTGCGCATCACCATTCACCACCATCTTTCATGAAATCACTTAATTACAAACAACCCCCCCCCCCAAAAAAACCAATTGCTGTCAAACTCAGACTCTTCGCATTATTCATTTCTACGATCCCTTTCCCCCTATGTGTTTGTGACTCGATGGCAGTAGGTGCGCTGCATAATGTCCTCCGATGTATTCATCCCCTGCGTACTCTTTGGTTCCTTTTTAATTTCATCAGATGTCCCCGAAGGGGCGGTTCCTTTTTAATTTCGAAATGTCATAATCGTTACCCATTTCCACCACTCTTTTTTAATTAAGAGCCTTATTCAACTTCATTTATTATAACAGTCATGCACCATATCATGAAAAATTCCTCCACTATTGATTGATTTTATTCATGTGGCAGATTCCAGCGCACAGTGAATCATCCCCTTCTGATTCTGCTTCATCGGTCCCAAATCACAGCAGGAAAAAAGAGAACAGAGGACATTACACACACACACACACACATTTAATCTTGTATCTTAAAAGCGGCAAGGAATCCACAGCTAATCAACAGAAGAAGAACTGTGGGGACTACTGCGTGGAGTTGACGTCTAGGATGCTGCATGTTTGTGTGTTTGGTCAACGCGAGATGTCTGACTTTGCAGTGTAAACCAAGTGTTGCTCCGTCTCCCAGCCAAGCCTAGGGGCCACCCCGTGGTGCTGGGGAGTGTATTCCTGCCCAAAGTAAAGGAATGAAGTGCTCAGATCATTGCTGACTGCGTAGTATCCATGATGTGTCATGGGAGCCACGTGTAGAGAGATATGCATGTATCATTGAAACGTGATCACATCCATAAAAACATCTTATCCCAGTATATTAATTGTAGAAAGCAGCAGTGTGTGTTTTAGGAGAGTTATTGTGATATGATCTAAGCGGTGTGATGAGTACCTCGAGCTTGGACATTAGGTCGTGGGCAGTTTGGGCAGACACAATAATGTGACGGGCAGCGGGTGCGACGAAGCCTTCTTCCACGGCTTTGTCAACGAATGACAGCAACGAGTTGTAGTAGCCGTCTACGTTCAACAAGCCCACCTGCACCCATTGTTTTCATTTTCTTTTTGGTTAATCATTCTCCTTCTTTTATTTACCACGTCATCATTATTTCTTTGACAACTCACATCTCTCCTAATCATCATAAACCCCTCGCATTCCTATTTGGAATTAACAATAGATAGATAAATAGGTGTTGCGTTTTTCTTCCAATCTTACTGGTTTGTCGTGAATTCCCAGTTGAGCCCAGGTGATGATTTCCAATAGTTCTTCCAGGGTGCCATACCCACCTGCACATATGATTTCCCAAACAATGAGTCATTTATCAGAAAGCGATCGAGATTCCGAGGAATGACAAGGGAAAAAAAAGTGACATGCGATGATGCAAGGAAGAGAAAGTGACGAGCAGTGGGTCAATTATTGGGGGATGAATCAAAATGGGAAAGTATGGGGAGTGGTGTTTTATTTTAATTTTGCTTCTGGCAAGAGGGAAAGAACCTGGCAAGGCGATGCATGCGTCGGCTTGTCGAGCCATCTCGGCTTTGCGTTGGTGCATTCCCGATACAGCTCGCACCTCCCCCACCGTTTCTCCCGTTATCTGTATTCATTCCCCAAAAACCAATCTCATTTCTCAATTCCTACTCCTACTCTGCTTTATATTAACCATTACATTCATGTGATTATGACTGCAAATACACACACACACACACACACACAAAACCCACCTCTCTTGGCGTAAGTGTCCTGGGAATGACTCTGCAAACAAGAGAACAAAGCGTGCGGGTGCGATAATTAACAACAGTGAGCTGAGTTCATAAAGAATTGGGGGAGGCAGGGGGAAAATGAGAGGTACCCTAATACGTGGCGACCTCCGTCACGGACGGCCTGTGACACCAAACCCATCAGCCCAATGCTGCCTCCTCCATACACCAAGTCCACGCTCCTTTCCACCTGCATATTTAAAGGAAAAAGCAAAGAAATTACCCAATAGTGTCGCTCTCTGCCACTGCGACAACACAACGCAAGTTCAATGGAATTTTAAATGCAGAGGCAGGGGCTGTATGGGATGGGAGGAAGAATGAGAGTTGATGACGAGTAAGGAATACCAGTTGGTGAGCGAGCTGAAGAGCAGCTCGCTGGTAGCTGGGGTTCTTGCCAGGGCTGCTGCCACAGAACACGCAGATACGTTTGAACCTGCAATTCATTTGAGGGTAAAGTGTGCTCGCCACTGCCAAGTGCCCAGGGAGGGAATGCCAAGATTGTTTCAAACTCATTACCATTCCCTCTCTCTCTCTTATACAATGCCACTCCCCCTCCCTCTGAGCGCCGGCATCAATCATCCATCCCCCCGACCCCACACATGACGTCAACCCCTCCCTCTCTTCCCCCAGTCACTTCATTCATTGTGCACATGGCCTCCATTTTGTCGGTAATTATATCACTCGACGTCTCCTTAGATTCTAGATTCATCTGATCAGGTGCAGCGTAGGCCCTTTCAAATGACCAGCCCTCCTCAATTAAACCATATGCTCTATCGTCACATGACCTCCTTTTCTTATTTGTTGTTGCCCGCAAATCCTGTTCACAGCTCGCCTCACTTCCCATCCCTCCCTCTCCTCTCGACTCAGTATTTCTTATTTAGTTCCAATGAGAATGCGTCCGACTCCAAGTACTTCTTTTTAATGAAAAAGTCCTGAATTCGGAGAATCATTTTTAATCTGCCACTCTCCTCTGTTCTTCTCGGAATTTTCCGATAGTGAGATTTCATTTGAGTAAAGGTGCTCACTTGCAGCCTCCACAATTATTAAATAACAGAATTGTGTGTGGGCCTTGCAAACATAAATAGAGCAGTACGTAATTCAGAAGCAATATATAAATTAGCTAAAACGAGGTCGTGCCATTCTACGAAAGAACAGGGTGGGGAAGGAATATTCCATGATGATTGTTTTTGTCATTGGATGGATGGATTGGAAGTTGCCCGGGGGTGCGTCCCTTAATTGGTTGGCTCGCACGGGACTTGAGAAGCTCCGAGAAAACCCAATGCCCAAGGCAATTAGTTTCATAATCGAATACCGCGTCCTAATTTCTCCGTTACTATTACATCTAATTAATTTACATATTGCTCTCGTTTTTCACAGGTTTTGCTACGAATAGGTTGGTTGCAAATACACCGTTTGTTTTCACACGCGTACGTTTGACTCTGAGGGTTCTTCGCGATCGGCCTCTTGCGCAGCGAGTCAAGGGAAGCTCCCCTCTTAGCGAGTGAAATTTTGAATACATAATTTCGTTATATTATATTTCCAACATTCACGGGACAAACAATTACAGCGACATTTCATCCGATGAGTCCCGAATAATCATCAGTGTCTGTATCAATCTGAAACAGCGCAGATACGCTCCATTTATCGAACAGCATTTGGTGGCGAGGATAGAGGGGGGAGGGGGAGAGAGAGAGAGGCGCTATCAAACCCATCAACAAAGGAGCGCTCCAAATCCAATCGCCACTGAGCGCTCTCTCTCTCTCTCTGTTTTTTTTAAATAATCGTATTCTGAGATTTTTTTTCTCATGTAATAGATTGGGAACTAGGGTGTGTTTGGATGAAACCAAACCGTGGTTTAGAAAAGTGATTCTGAAAAATAGATTTTGGGGAGAATAGATTCTGTGAAGAATAGATTTTGTAAAAAAGTGATTCTGAGAAATAAGAGTGTTTGGATAGTTGTTATCAGAAGCACTTTTTATATATACAAATTACTAAAAAAAAGACATAAGTTAATATGATAATTACAAAAAAAATAGATTTTATGATATATTTTAATTTGAAGGAATAAAATTGTTAATAATATATTTTTTACCAACATAATTAATAATACATAAGATAATATAATTAATAAATAATTAATATGTATATATATTTATAAAATATTATATTAAATATGTTTATAAAAAAAATAACAAGATACATATCCTATAGGCTCTCACACTCTCCCTCTTTTCTCCAAAAACAAAAAAAATTTGCTTTTTCCAAAACCATGGCTTTGGTTTTTGGGTGGGTGTTTGGGTGACTTAATCTCCAAACTATGGTTTGGGGTGTGACCCAAACACACCCCTAGTGTTGTTAGTATGTTGATATTTCTTTTAACTTTTTTAATATGTTTAATTTGTTTTTTTGTCTGTTTTTCCTTCTTCAGAAATTTTACCAGCCA
This sequence comes from Neltuma alba, assembly GCF_004799145.2. Lineage (NCBI taxonomy): Eukaryota > Viridiplantae > Streptophyta > Magnoliopsida > Fabales > Fabaceae > Neltuma > Neltuma alba. The sequence continues at coordinate 386,846 of NW_021632837.1, read as the reverse complement.
AAATTAAGAGTAAAAAAAATAATTAATGCTATATTAAATTAACACACACATATATAATTGATTGATATCAGGCACAATTATACAAAAAGATTTTTTTTTTGGGGAAAAATCAGATTATAACGATCATTTGCAAGGGCAAAGCATATGAGATCTAAATTGTTTAATCTATATTTAAATATCTAGTTTATAATTTTTAAACAATAAATTATTTTTATTTAAAACATGCAGATAAATAGAATTAAATTCCAATTGTGCAGGCATTATTCGAGAGGCTCTTCAGATGTCCGTCGATGGTCAACTGTCACGGCCTTTTTCTCTCCAACTCGAAGTTACGTCCCATCAGCCATCTAATCCCCCGGACTCATTCACGGGAGGATGTGATGTTCGCCGACGCCCTTCGCACATATCTTAATGCCAACAAATATATGTATATATATATATATATGCGTGTGTGTGTGCGTGTGATGACGAAATCAGCACTATGTTCAGGTCAGCCATGTAAAAGTCGGAATGCAAACTTGAAAATCTGCCTATTGCACTAATTTTCTTTTCTTCTCTTTTTTTTTTTCCCAAGGTGGTAACTTTTATTGTCTGGCACGTAGCAAATTGCTCAGGGAAATCACTCCAAGCATTTGAGAATATCCAAGACAATCAGTTTTAGAAGATCTCTCACGGAACCAGTTACAGCTTTGGCTATGGTCTCATACAGAATTCTCACCCGGGGGGGAAAAAAACTCAAAATAGATGGATGTGGTGTCTCGATATTCCTTTCCTGATTTAGTGCTATACAGGATACAGCCTTTCAAGGCACTCCTACGGATGACCCATCATGTTTTAATCTACACGCATTTCTCATCATAAACACAACGCTTTAATTTTAATCGAACTGCATCAGCATATCCTTTCATGTCCAACGTTATTAGAATGCTGTGTTCTTTACCTCCAGTGATTGAGCAGGAGTAACTTTCAATAAGATGACTGCGATTGTAAGGGCCATTTTTCTAACGTACAAAATAAACTTTCAAAACAATCTTTTTTAAAAAATATATAAAAATGTCTAAAAATTATACCATATTCTCAAAAAATTGTCAATAAATTTGTACAAAAAGTTTCTTGCTTTTAAACTCACCCTCCCTCTTGGAATTCTTGGGTTTGCGTCTTAGCTGGCCCATTACATCACGTAAGTCAGACAACGCTCCCTAAAGTCTGGGCTTATTGGGCACCAATGACCGATCTTACTGGACTCAATTTACTCTCTCTCTCTCTATGTGTGTGTGTGTGTGTATATATATATATATTTAAATTCCAAAATCATGGACTCAATTTGTTCCGCCCTTTTTTTGTTGCTCCGGCTTCATAAATCAACAGAGAAGAATTTGATCTTATTCTGTAGATAAAGAGGTGACCATAAAAGTACAAATAAAATTACATATTTCATAGTTTTCGTATTTGGGATTTACATCACATTTTCATGTTGTTTTATACTTATTTTGAAATATGTACCTTATTAAATAGATGTTTCAGATCTAGATCCCTGTGTAATTCATGATGCATATTAAATATATTCGACTTCAACATGATTAACGGTAATTTTTATTAACTGAATAATGACTTCAAAATAATACTCTTCCGGTCCTAGATATAAGACATTTATACAAGTGTGTATAAGGGTCTTACATTTAGGACTGGAGGAGTACGAAGCAACAACTTTCTTTGGAATAATTATAGCAGTTTTTTAGAGCTATCAGTGAAGTTCGGATTCGCGGGGGGCCATCCGTGATGTGTACGACAATCCCATGAATATTGATGAACAAGAGAAGACTTGCACTTACCCGCATCTTGAAGAGGAGTTGTAGTTCAAGCCTTCGCGAAGAATCTGTACAAAATCCAAAGCAGGTACTCTCCTTTTTACACTGTTCATACTGTTATTTCGCTTTGCATGAAGTAAGCTAGATCGGCATTTTTGTTCATGAAGATGCTGCAATCTTCCTTGCCTATACCCGCTTCTGCCTCGGCTCTTTTTCAAGATCACGCATCTTTGATAGGGACCCCTTTCTTAGGGCCGAAGAACTCTTACGGTGACCATAATCTGTTGTATTATCGTTGAAAGGTCACATTGAACTTGAAGTTACAACTAATATATCCACATACATCCCAATAAGTCGGACCTTCCGGGTAAAGTCGTGTTTCCCCTGTAGGGTTCAGTGCCTAAGTTTGTAAACAAGCTTGTTTGATATTATCTCCGGTCCTATTTATAATATCTCATTTGTCGACTATAAACAAGGTCTTATAATTAGGAAGTAGGTAATATTTAATTGTGTGTGGATGCCGGATGCTGGGGCAGAGAGGTACGTCCATAAGATGGCACGTGGTTTTCAGTTGAGCTGTAATGGGCTTCCCCTTCGTCGCTGATAGTACAGCACTTTACTAGCTATATATACATGGTTTTATTTTACAGAAGTTGATCACCGGGCAAGTTAAATTCATTAATAACACGCAGGCATATTCTTTATAGACATCACAATTCGAGTTCTTCACCGTCATTCTTTACAAAGCAAAACGGAGCACACAACGCCCACATGTAGAACAGTTGCTTAGGGGAGTAATATCATTGGGTGGCCTGATCTGTTGTCCATATTTATTAGGGAAAGCGTGGCCTCTGGTAGAACACAAGGCCAACAGAGAAAAATTGATGGTGCTGAGTGCTGACAGTCAGCGGTCGCTGTCTATTCAGCCTTAAGAGTGCAAAAGTAACATGCATGCCTGCTCCAGCCTCCATCTACTGCACCAAACGCTTCTTCTTCCCTTCTACCCTTTAATTATTGTGTTACTAGATTGGCAATATATGGTCGTTGGATTTTCTTCCCGTGACAGGCCATCACCATTTCTTTTCTTCTTCTTTTTTTCCAGGAAAAGGGGCATTTTTGTTTGTCGATCACGTTCCCAGAAAATGGTTAGCTTCTTTTGAAGACTTGAGCCTCCTAAGTATGCCTCATCATAGCTGCATCTTAACCATCCTTCATCTTGACTAAGGGAGGCGGATAAATGTAAAAGAAGCTTGCAAGTTGTAAGCAGTACTTCTTTGTAATTCTCGTTTTGAATTTATGAGTCTGCTTTTATTCTTTGAAAAAAAGAAAAAACAGAGAGAGAGAGAGAGAGACTGGGAGCCTCTTCCGCATACAGGATGGTCCACCACTTTGTTTTTTTTTTTTTTTACGCGTTCACTCATCATTTATTGTCAAACAAGTTTTTCCCGGTTCTCCTTTGCTTCTTTGCGAAAAAGGAGATGGCAAGATGGGTAGGGTGAGGCTAATGAGGTTGAGATGTAGCATTGTCATAACAATATCAGATTAGAAGGGCGCACCCATCCATCACCGCGTTATATATATATATATATATATATAGCATTATCGTGTAGCTACGTGTATTTCTTATCTCATACATATACACTGTTATCCCCGATTGTTTAGCCACGGGGTTGTATGCACATTCATACAAATTTTCATAACATAAAATTAAACAGCATAAGATGCATGGCAAGAAACTTCCACACATCCAGTCAGCATTTTCTTTTCCCTATTGATAAAACAACCACTCATTATTAAAAATGACAGAAGAAGAAGCTAGAAAGAGGAGCGGCGTGAATTGATCCACACCATTTTCACAGCCACTCTGGACACTATATATGTATTTTTGGAGTGAAAGGTGTACATGTGATGCAGCCGGCATAGGAATAGGATGACATAAAACATGCAATTAATGCTGGTCAGCCATAGACGAATCCTGACGTATTTACTTGAGACACTCACAAGGCATTCGTCAAGTAATGCGTTTGCATGGGGATTTTTTCTCCAGTACAAAATAGATCCTATTATGTTCAGTTCAATTCAAATAATAAAGGCGAAGGCGAAGGAGCGGTAAGAGTACGGTGTCGTATTAGTCGGTGGCACTTTGTTGGCCTTGGAACATGGGGAATGGGATGGCAAAGTGCGTTTGTACGTAGGTCTTTCCTTCTCAGTAGACATTTGGGTCATCAGTTGGTAATGGTTTGGTTGTCATCATTTAATGGTCAGAACCAATTAATTATGACAGCGAACTTGTGTTTCTGTAGCTGCATTGCTGGCTAGTGGCGTGTGTGATTATGAAAGGGGACGTACAGGACCACGTTATCCTCCACTCTACAATCCATCCCCCGTGTCTATACAGAGGCAACAAAATGAGCATGTGGCGCTTCCATTCTCAACTGGTCTCAATTTTCGTGTTTCTCTTCCCCTATTTACTAAAACCCTCATAATATATTCATATATTTGTCCATCAAATATCTTCTCTTAACAATAACGGCAGACGTTCTTTTGGATTTAACGCCCATACCCTTCTGAATGGTTGCATATTCTAATTCTACTTCTGGTCGTGGCTTTAACTGCATTTCAATTTGCGTCGCTAGCCCCTCTTGGTCCTGGGCGAGAGAAATGAAGTCACATACATAAAGGGGAACATCGCAATCAATGCGATCTGTGTGAAGTAACAATATGGCAATGCGGCGATCACAGGCCGCTCTCTGCAAACAATTCAATTGTGGCAAAAGTTTAAAAGATAGATGACCATGTTAATTGCTTTAAGACTATAAATGTGCACAGAGGTAGGTTATTACTGCAACGGAGCAGTCACATAGGTAGGCCTCCCATGTCTCAGAGGAAGCTAGCTAGAAAAGAAGGGGACGGAAGGACAGTACTATAACGTAGACCGCTGCTGTTTGCAAGACATGAATGCATGTGAATTTGTCATATGACCACCACTCTCGATCTCGTGCAACTTGATTGGCCATGGGGATTAGGTTTCTCGAATTTTCTTCTTTTTGGGCGTAAAATGACAGGACTAATAAGGATTTATTTATGTAGTTGCGAAGGTTTGCGTCGAGTTTTTTTTTTTTTTTTTGACCTCCAGGTCTGTATCAAGTTGAAACCATCAAATTCGGACGTTCTGTCATCGCCAATAGCAATTGGAACCAGGGCCATGAGGAGTCACCGTCCCCGTACGACCCGGGGGAAGGAACCTCAGCCGAAACAGGAAAATAGAAAACTCCGCCAGGGGCAATTCTGTAATTTCGGTACTCGGAACGATGCGGACTGGTGCCATTAAAAAGAAGGGGGCAAGGACAACGTCCTTTTTACATATAGTATTAGTTAAAGGTGATGGGGCTGAAGCTGAATATTACAATTGCAATGCTTTGTGAGAAAAAGGGTTGGGGACGGTTTCAAGTTTCAACATTTGGTTTCATCTTTACTGCGTAAAAATGCCTTGGGAGAGAACCGGTAAAAGGCAACATTGGAAATTGCAGGGATGTTACATTTTAGTACCGTACGCTTTGACAAAAATATCATTTGAAGACTAAAGAAGGGACCGGGCTGTCCTCTAGAAGGGCAACATCATGTCCTTCAGCTCACGATAAACCCCAAAACACCCATCTCGACATTGTCTTGGGAAAACCCCATACTTGTCCTTTGCGGCACCCCAGCTTCACATAACTGGTAACTCTGTTCTTCTCTTTCCTTCCCTCCTCTGAATCTCACCATAAAAACCTACAGATCCTCTCGTTCTCTCCCACCATCTCTGCAATTTTACGGAGCTCTCTCCAGATTCACCAGACACATCAGATCAGCATTCTGAATCCATAATGGCTCTGAAGAAGCCCAGCAGACTCCCTCAGACCGCAGTTCTGAAGCAAATTCTAAAGAGATGCTCGAGCTTGGGGAGGAAACGAGGGTATGTTGAAGAAGGCTTGCCTATGGACGTGCCCAAGGGTCACTTTGTTATATATGTCGGAGAAAACAGAAGTAGATACGTTGTCCCAATTTCATTTCTAAGCCGCCCTGAGTTCCAAAGCCTTCTCCTTCAAGCCGAAGAAGAGTTCGGGTTTGATCACGACAGGGGACTCACAATCCCTTGTGAGGAAGACGCCTTTGAGTCCCTCGCCTCCACTCTTGGATGAAAATGTACATCAAACTAAGGAGACACGGGCTATACATGGAGCTGCCTCACTGCTCTCTCACTTTATTTTCTCTGCTTCTTTTGTTTTATATTGTAAGAGGTTGTTCTTTTAAAGTAGCAACTCTCACCTCAACAGATTAACCCCATGAAATCTTGTTATGGGATTAGACTGTCTGTAGATCTAGAAATTAGCTTACCAATTTTCATGCAGTGGTGGAGGCAGAAGCTGGCTAGTGTAATGCCAATGCACCCTATGGAGAACTAATAGTAGTCCTTTGTTTTCTGGGAAATAAATTATTAAATTAAAGTCGTTCTGTCATATACGATATTGCATCACACAAACAACTGAATCAACTTTTGAGAAATCAGTTGTTTCAACTTTCGAGGGTTTTGTTTGTTTTCGAATATTCAATGCCGAGGTTGTCTTTTTGGGGCACTGCATGTTTCACCGTTATCGTTGTTAGATCTGTGATGAAATCACTCCCAACGGGAACATGAAAACGGAATGTCTGGACAGGAGCAGCGAAATTCAACTTGGCAGCGACGTCTTCAATTTCTTTTCTTTTTCCTTTCGCAGTTTGTTGCTTTGTATTTTCAAGATTCTGCACAATTCTTCTATGTCTCTGTAATTCTGTAGTGTTACTGAATGTAGGCGAAATAAGTATAGGGTTCACTGTTGTTATATTTTTCTCACTTGCGTGTCACCCTCACACTGCATGCAGGGCAGATGGTTAAGATTTGAAGACCACTGCCATGTTAGTGCGTAGTTTTAAGTTTTGACTTCTTATCATACTTCGGCTCCTATCCTTGGAAAAAATTCAACGGAGAACCACTCAATAATACCTGACATTGAAGCTCGCTTTTGTTTTCTGGGTCTCCCTGAATGGTGGGTTTGTGTGAAAAGTCACCTGTATTATTCCACTCGGTAGCTACGATCAGTTCGACTCCAACAAAATTGTACTGGCTTATGAGATGGCCCGCCGACTTGAGACCCACAGGGGAAAAAAAAAACAAAAAGAGGAAAGAACGAGTAGTTGTAGTTCCGGCATCTAGCTAATTATATGTGTGTGTGATGTTGAATATTGATTTTTTTAAGAAAAATTGTGCTGACCGTGTCCGTGACCCTATATATGAATATATGATCCAGTGAACATGACATTATAGGTTTCGTGTACTTCTGCGTTATTTGACTTCTCACCATAAAAAGTGACTACTCAGTAATGTTCATTAAAAAAAAAAAATTCCTAAAGTATAGGTATGTTGTTGGAGACAATTCTATTTGAAGTACTATTGAATACTAAATGTGTGTACCTCTCCTAGTGGGAATTCAAACATTGATTGATGGTTTGCTACATTGTGAGAGATTAGTCCCTTCTGTTAAACCCAATCCTTGTTGGTTTTTTTTTTTTTAAATTTTGGAAAAAGATCAAAATGATAATACTACCTCCGGTCTTAACTGTAAAACCTAGTTTGTAGACTAAAATTAGGTCTTATAATTAAGACCAGAAGTGGCATGTGAAAAATGAAAGAGTTGTAAATAAGACCTAAGAGAAAGATAAGAGAAAGTTCAACCATACAAACAGAAAAACTCTACTAAAACCTATTCTAACAAACAAAAGAATGAAAGAAATAGGCAAGATCCTGCCAAACACACTATGGATTCGGGACTACTCACTACTCGGTAACGTCTTTTAAGAATTAGGTTTAGGAGGTAATCAGGAGAAGACGACAACATTGGCATCACAAAATCCGAGGCTAGCCAAACAAATTACACCGTTGAGGTTTAATACACTGAACCAAGTGAGCGCGGCCAATCCTTTGAATGGCTTACAATTACTGTCCAAGGGTCAAATAAATATTTGACGCTAGCCTTAATTAATTATACAACAATGCTTGATTTCCAAGGAGTGCTAGTCTTGACCGAAACCAATTTCAGTATTCATCAACTTGATAAGCACATTAAATTTATCATATTTGAACCATTTATATCTTATTTGAACGGTTAATTTAAATTTTTTAATTATTTATTTTTAAATAAAAATTATTTTTTGAAAAAATAATAGTTAAGAGATTATCTCTATTTTAAATTATATACATTAAAATAATCATTTTGAATAAATAAAAAAAATCAAATTCAAACCATCCAAATAAAATATGAACAATCCAGATATGATGAGTTTAGAGTGTACCAAAACTGCTTCCCAATCTGCTTTAGTGCTTTTAATGAATGGGACAAAAATAGTCAAACTATGATTATAGATACAGAAAACTAACATGCATATGCATTTGAAGATTATATGTGTGTGTATAGGCCACCATAAGAGGTGCAAATAGCCTAGCTAATTGTTGCGTTGATGTTGGAAATCATACAATCGTGACGTATCTTTTATATATATTAATTTCATCTGATCCTTTTTTCTTTTTTCTTTTGAAATATGGTCGCGAATTGCAACCGCGGGACGCACCATGCTTTATTCTAATTATTGCCATTCAATTCAAAGTGCAATCGGTTTGATGATTAGACAAATTAAGGTTACATACTTAATTCGGGTGACCTGTAATAGGCAATAGATGGTTTTATTATTTATTATAATGTTAACGTTATTATAAATTAGGAGAATACCAATCAAATTCGGTCAAAATACCTAAATTTGGATTTAAACTTACACTTTTAACAAATTTTTAATTAGACCATGAGACTTAATTAGAAATTTCTGAATATTGTTAAATATCAGAATGTACTTATTTAATTCAAAAGGAAAATTATTATTGGACCTCTCTCAAGTGACCCTCATCTCTTAGAAATTTTCTAGACCAAAAAATATATAATTGATTTTACAACGTTTGAAATTTGTAATACAACTTACACTATTAAAAATATTTTAATAAAACATGTTAAATTACAAATATAAGTAAACTTTAAATAAATATTTTTTATTTTCAGTTTTTATAATTTCAGTAGTTAATTTTATTTATTTAAGTAATGTTGGATCCAACTGAAAACATAAATTATTACAACTTAATACTAAATATTTATTATAATTAAAATATTTTAAAATCTTAAAATAAATATTTAAAACTTAAAAGAAAAAAAAATATTTATTTAAAGACTACTTATATTATAATTTGAATGTTTTATGAAAATATTTTGAAGGTTTTAGTTATACATAAATTTCAAACATTGAAAATTATTTACATTTTTTTGTCTAAATATTAATAATAAGAGATGGTGAATCCCTTAGAGAGATAAATAATCAATTTTTATTTTTAAACCTAAAGAAAGGCATTATGATCACTTAACAGTTAACATTCTGTAATCCCTAATAGGTCTCATTCTGATTAGAAATTATTAAAAGTATACACCTCGATTTGAGTTTAAATATTTTGGTTGGATTTAATTGGATTTTTCCTTATAAATCTGGGAATCAGTTTGAACGACGTTCTTCCCTAATACACAAACAATCCAAAAGTCCTCGAAAAGGGCCGACGAGACTTATCAATTGTGAATCTGTGGTCACCTTATGGTCTTAAATCTGAATTATCACAGCCTGCGAGCTGCATGCTTAGTGACCGTTCCTTCCCTTCGATGAAAGAATCTACTAAAGCCTCGTGCGTGCTTCTCTGGTGTAGGAGTGGAGGAGGCAGATGAGGAGGTTGACATCGTTGGCCTATGTTTCGAGGCCTCACCGGCGATCTATCTGGACGGCTTGCTTCATTGTCCGATGGATTGTAGACGGTGCTGGAGAAGTGCAGAGGCGATCCCCCGCCCAACTTCTGCAAATATGCAGAAGTAGCATTCTCCAACTCGACCTGACCTAATTCTTGCAAATTTGGGCTGCTAGTTGTAGGTTCATACTCCGGGAAGCCTTCGACCTTTGCATTTCTTTCATTGTATGGAGATCCATTTTGCTCTGTTTGAGGATGCAAAGCTTTCAACTGCTTGCCAAGAAGATAAATGGTTTCCTGACACTCAGCTAGCTTTTCAGCAGCAGCCGCCAAATCCCTCTCCTGCAGTGAACAAAAGATTTCAATCAGATTTTTCGACTCGTCTAACATTCATTCAGGACACCTGGATTGAGAATGAAATGCATATTATCGTATTTTTAACTATCACTGGATATTAAATGTCACCCGTTTTCATATTTTCTTTCATATATGGCTATATTAGATGCTACATCCAACATCGCAATCCATTTTCACAAGGGAACTACAATGTTACCTGCTTGCTCTTTTGGTCACTATCAGCTGCTGAACTCTCATTCCTGACAGAAAAAGAACAAAACATTAGTAATGACAATTGTTACAGGTTATGATACAAGGAAAAAGGTGTGTGCACAATTAACCCTGTCAATCAAATTAAAGATATGAAGCCCAACACCAACTAAAACTGCCATCAACACCGGGCACATATTCCTGCAGTTAGAACACAAAATAACTCAGAATAATGATAACCAATATCATAATGGACGGGCTTCCAACCTTGGTAATTGCTCTTCTAGCTCCTTACACTTGGCCAAAGCATCTTCATGACCGCGCTTTTCATCTTGAAGTTCATTCTCCAGAGTTTCAGTCTTAGCTCGCAAATGAATTATCTCAGTTTCTAACTCATGGGCACGTGTTTCAAGTGACCTGTATGACTTGGATTGAGAATGAAATGCATATTATCGTATTTTTAACTATCACTGGATATTAAATGTCACCCGTTTTCATATTTTCTTTCATATATGGCTATATTAGATGTACATCCACATCGCAATCCATTTTCACAAGGGAACTACAATGTTACCTGCTTGCTTTTGGTCACTATCAGCTGCTGAACTCTCATTCCTGACAGAAAAAGAAGACAAAACATTAGTAATGACAATTGTTACAGGTTATGATACAAGGAAAAAGGTGTGCACAATTAACCCTGTCAATCAAATTAAAGATATGAAGCCCAACACCAACTAAAACGCCATCAACACCGGGCACATATTCCTGCAGTTAGAACACAAAATAACTCAGAATAATGATAACCAATATCATAATGGACGGGCTTCCAACCTTGGTAATTGCTCTTCTAGCTCCTTACACTTGGCCAAAGCATCTTCATGACCGCGCTTTCATCTTGAAGTTCATTCTCCAGAGTTTCAGTCTTAGCTCGCAAATGAATTATATCAGTTTCTAACTCATGGGCACGTGTTTCAAGTGACCTGTATGACTCTGCCATACACTTCAGCTGTGTCTCAGCCAAGCTATTTGATTTTTTTCCGTAGAAGCCAATTGTGATTTAGCTTCCGCCAGAAGTTGCTCAGTTTCCAGTAATTGAGACTTCGTCATTTCAAGACTTTCAGTGCATCTTGACAGATCCATTGCTGCCTTCTCTTTCTGTAACTTCAATTCTTCAAACTCCTCCACTGAGAATTTTTTGAATGTAGCACTTGGTTCATAGGCTGAGAGAAGATTTCCATCATCAGGAACCTCAGGATCAGAACGAGGATTTAGAATATGAGAACAATCATTTTGAGATCTCTCTCCCGGTGAACCCTCGAGGTAACTTATTTTCTGGCAAGGCAATCTTGTCAATGCAATCAGGACTGTTAGTTTCAGCTTCTGTACACTTGTAGCCAAGGACATTAAATCTGAACTCACTCACTTTGGCTAAAACACAAGACAAGTCAAGAACAAATGCGACAAACTTGCTTCACTGCATAGAACTTTATTGAAAGTGACAGAGAATTCTCAATCTTTTGGCTCATGCCATCTACATTACACGATGTGTCACGAACTGCCATAGCTTCTCTGCCTAAGAACAATACAAAGTCATGAATCTGAGAAATTGCAGCTTCTATATTTGAAGTTATCTGCACACATTCTGTTGCTTGCTGGGATGAAGTGGAATCCTCTTCAACACTTAGGCCAGCATCTTCAGGATTAACATGCCTATCACATGGAGAATCAGAAGGCTGGAGCTGCGGAACAGCCTGAGAAATGCAACCTGAAGGGTGCTGGACATAAGTGTCTCGTGCATCCTCCAAAATATGTTTAATATCCTCCAGGACCCTTCCTTTATCAGCATCCTTAGGCATGGACTTGAATACTGATAATATTCTTGATTGAAGCTCTGTAAATGAAAACCCATCATCAGATCCAGAATGAGGTACTGATAACTCTGGAGCAGAAGTCTCCGGATTTGACAATGAATTTGAAACAATCTGTTTATCAGAAGAATCATCCCTGCCATTATTGATATGTGATACATCATTGGTCACAACTTCAGATGTCTTGTTCGAAGAAACTGAGGCAGAGGTATCTCCATTTGACTTGTTTGATAGATGAGCCAACTTTTCCACCTCCAGGAAATCATCCATTAATTCCAACGTATTAGTGGATTCAGGTTTGCTTGATTTCTCAGTCTTCTTTTCCTTTCGAAATTGGGAGAGCTCAGAGATTAATGCTGTAGCCCAAGACTCGGGACAGCTTAACGCATCATCGTTTCCATCTTCAGATATGGAGGTTATACTTGGTGCATAGCTTGCACTGTGACTATATATACTTTCATGGGTAATCGGGGTTATGGATTTTGGAGATCCGTTTTGCTGGTTACATGTTTGATGTTGAGCTTCCAAGCTTTGAAGCTTCCGTAAGGTTTTTGCGCACATGCTTCTTGAGGCCTGCAATTCACTGTTACGTTTAGCCAAAGCTTCCTTGAGCATCTTAGTTTCTTCTTCCATTACCAATAAACGCTCCGCAAGAAATTCATTCTCTTTCTGGAATTTCTGTGCATTCTCTAAGGAGAAGTCAGGCAGAGGAGACATGTGAGGACTGGCAGGCTTGGCAGGAGACTTCCTTAGTCGATTTTCTCCATAATCTCGGCCAAGACTCTCAACTTCTAGCTTCATCTGTGCAAGTGCTGCAGGACCGGGCAACTTTTCCGCACCAGACCACGTAATCTCTGGCATTCTGCCTCTAATTTTGCAATTTTTTTGACCCCTCCGTATGCTGCTTGTTAGCAGCTTCTGCAGATCTCATGCTCATGTTCTTTTCTTCATTGCGAATTTCAAGCTCTTTGGAAACAAGATGAAGTTCATATTTAAGCGAATTGATTTCTCTTTCGCATGATTCTATGTTGCTCTTCAGAAGCTCAATCTCAGCCTCAGCTTGAGCCTTTTCTTCACTTATATTTATCAGCATGTTGGAGCGCTCCTGCAAGGACTTTGAAAGCGCCCCATTTTCAGCAGCTGACCTTAGGAGTTCCTGTTCTAAGTTATCAATCTTTGCCTCAAGGTCCCCCTTAATCTTGTCCAACTGCTTGGTTTTAGAGAGAGCAACTTCTTGTATTTTCTCTTCATGTTCTTCCTTCAGGTTTCTTATCTGTCGCATGCACTCTTTAAGAGCACCATCTAGATGCGACGCACGATCCTCTGCAGTGAGTTTTGCAAGAGTAACAGATTCTAAATGATTCTTCAATGACAAAGCTTCTGCTTCAGCCTTTTCCCATCCTGCGCCAGTAGGATATCATTAAACTCTAAATTCAAGAACAATAACAAGCCCTCAGAATTGACGCAAAATTGAAGTTTGAAAATCTTCCAGGTAGTACGTAGTTCCATCATTAAAAAAGCATACCAGAGACAGCTTCTTCAGCTACTTTTGCATGTTGTTTTACAAGGTTTTCCTTGGTTGTCATCTCTGAATTTGCTGCTGACAGCTTTTCATCCAGCTCCTTGATCTCATCCTCCAGAGTCTGAACTTTTTCCTCATACGTCTTCACTTGATCCTCCAAACCAGTCAGATGTGTATATGACTCCACAGAAATTTGAACATAGTTTGGCTTTTTGTAATTATCCTGCTTGAACAAGACAGGAACACGTGAGAAAAGAAGAAAAATACACGCAATTAGCATTGTTAAGCCGAGGAAACCAGAAAAGCATTCAAGTAATCAAAACTTCTAACGAAAGAGCCGCAAGTCATGTAAATTTACAGGTGCTAAAGAGAGAAAAGACCACACGCATAGTTTATGCGAGGAAGCTAAAACAAACATCAAGCTATAGCACTCCAAATGTTCATTCAAATATTTAGGAGAGAAATATGGTTGAAGATGTTATAAAGAAAAATAAGATTCATAAAAGCCGAATGCGGGCAAACAAACAGGAGACTTGCGGAAGGAAAATTTGAACATTTAAAATATCTTGCTGTAACAAATTAGTGAGACAAAATGCAAGAGATGTTAAAAACTAGTAACATTAATACGTTAATACGAATAATTCTATATGAAAATTTTCTCGACGCAGGCCATCGACTCTGTTTTTTCTTTTGAGGAAATGCTAATAAAGTCACCTGATTGCCCTGGGAAGGAGCACTAACAGAGTCCAATGCAGCAGCAGCTTTCTCAAGCACTGCCTTATCAGATGATTTTTTCTTCCAGGGCCACCGCCGGTCCATCTGAAACATCGAAGTTTAGAGGCGGATTATTCCCACAGTGCTAGATTCTCATGGCGGGAAAGTACAGAATACAGTGTCATAATGCCATCGTTACACAAAATGCTATCATATTACCGCCTTCACAGATACTAGATGGAATGATGTTGATAAAACAGCCCGCAAAAGAACATTCATGAGAAACTGAATTGACTCTTCATCCACGAATGAAAACATACCTCAAAATTCGCAACGGTATCAGTAAAGCAACACAGGACGGGACAGCCTCAATTTTCGACGGCTACGGAGTTTGCTTGATGAGCATTATCCTGAGCAGTGAAATTCTCGCAAGAATACGGCAGCTAGGAGGGCCCAATAATGTCTTCCAGGTTTTACGCGCAACACCCTGAAATGTAAATGATCATCATTTTCTGTTGTCAGTAAAACTTCGGTGCTGACAGCACATTGAATCCAATATTCTTGCCCAGGAAGCAAAAAGGAAAGTACAACGCGTTGCTTGAATTCAAAAACTCGTCACCGATTGACTCCGACTATTATATTCACGCAATGCTCCGACGTAGGGTGCAGTGTGGCAGAGCAACAAACGTAGGCAATGAACCAAGTTTCCCCCTCTTTTTGCGCCACTGGGATCTTGAAGATATGATTACTGAGCAGTTCTGCTATTAATGGCCTAAGACGAATCTCGAAAGTCTACGAATATAACACATGCTGTAACCAGCCGTACGCGAAAACACGAGAAATACTTTCAGTGCAAAAACTCGGGAGAAAATGAAGTGACGTGAGGCAAAGAGGGTGGGTGTGGTAAATAGTCTTCAGTGAATATTTATAGCTCGCAATCCCAGTTGCTCAAATTAGATCCAAATTATGCAGTCAGATTTTACAGAAGTGAAAAATAAGATATGGGCCAGAGCAGGCGATTCTAGGACATCTCCAAACATTGAAATTGCCGGTAAGAGATCTTGTGGAAAATTTTAAAATCCGATGAGGAAAAAACCGCCGACAGATAAATGGCTGAATTGGAATTCACACGATTCCATTCCAACTAACCCGAAAAAACGGAAATAGGAACAGAGCATCACCGACAAAGAAAAAATATCCAGTTCGGTAAAAAAAATACATATATGTAACGAAACCGGAAGCAAGAAGGAACAATCAGGAGCTGGATATTTAACGAGAATGTGCGAGGCAAAAAACCATAACTGACGAAGAAAAAACAGGGAGAGAGAAGAATAAGAAAGAGCATGGCGCGGTAAAGCGAAAAAGTAAAGGACGAAGGGTGAGTGAAATGGGCTTACCGGAAAGAATGAGAAGGCACAAAAACGACTCGGATAATGCTGTTGAAGCAGCGGCTGCAGCAGCAGACAGAATCGGCAAATGAGGATGTTCCGGAGATGAACTTGGTGGGTAAGCTCAGAATTAGGTGTCACTTAAAAAGCAGGACGTTGGTAAAGCTCCAAAAACTCGTCACCTTTAAATTGATGTGTACATTTTTGCTTGAGGCAAGATATGGGATGGAGACAGAGAGAGGAATGATACGAATAAAGGAGGAGACCGGGGTGGATGAGCGCTGGAAATGAAGGAGGGGGGGGGGGAGTCGATGGAGAAAGTTGAGAAGCGAAGTGGAAGTTACCGAGGTGGGAAGGGGACAGGTTGAGATTTGGACAAGGGATCGGAAATCATCAGAATAATAAAATGAGAATAAATGTGAGATTATTAGTAGTATAAAAATGGGAGAAAAGTGTGACTAATACGACTATGGACCACCGTCACTGGCCTTCAATCCTGTACAGCTCACTAATTTGTTATGTAGCCAAGCTGCCTTCGTTCCCCTTCTCCATGACCTGGCGGCTTTCTTCTCACACCTCCCAACCAAATTTACGCATTACCCCTGCCCGCCTTTTTACTTAAGGCTTCCCTTTTATTTTCTGTCAATAAATCCCTAAAAAGAAAATCCGCGACTTCATCGGGCAGATATTTTGGGCCAAATTTCGTACTCGTATGCTCGCCAAATGACAAATCTGAAGAGGCTGTTCCTTGTGCATTGATTGTTTTCTTGTGAGTCAACGTCAAGTGAACATTCCCCGAACTCCAAAAAACAAAACAGAGAGAAAATTGCTCCTATTAATAAGAGCTTATAATATAATCATGGGGGGATCCAATATATAAAAGGGTTGTGTTCCTGGTCGCCGAAACTAATGTCTAAGGCTTCTGATTTGTTAAGATGGATTAGATGACGACATGATCGGTTGGCAGAGGAAGGGGAGATGGAATATTGTATTTGGGCTGTAAGGGAAAACGACGCGCGACACGTAGGTTTGGAGCTGCAGGTTCTGAATTGAAAGTGCATGCCGTATGTATTCGTTCCGTCTGGGAGGATTTCTTCGACGTTTTTTCTTTTCTTTTCTTTTCTTTTTTTTTTTTCCCTTGCTGCCGCACATGGAACAGAATCTCAGAAAAGAAAAGCCAGAGCGTCCACGTGGAAAAGCGGAGCCTCCCGCTGCACCCGTATGCTTACCAGCTGAGAAAAGCATTTATAAGGACCTGACTTTTTTTGTGAATTTTATATGAACAAATTGCTAGTACGTTGAATTAGTACCAAAAAGGTGTTTGGATGGAAATTAAATCATGGTTTCAGAAATAATTTTACGATATGCGAAGCAAATATATAGAAGAGTTTATCTCGATTTATAAAAAAATACTTTCAGAAAAGTACTTCTTAAACCATCCAAACACCCTCTAAATGTAAAGTGGTTTTGTCATTAGGTTTTATGAGAAGGAATTAAATGCCGTAGAGTGTAAGCGAATTGATTTGGTGGTGAGACGGTGTAGTTTGAACCGGGGGGAGTGAAGTTTTGTGGCGGTAAGCAGAGATTTTAGAGACATTATATGGGTACATGGTGGGGAGCCTGGAAGTATACATGAGGAACCGAACAAATAACGCCGATGTTAAATGAACAGAGAAGTTATTTTATTCTTGGTGGGAATACGGGGTCAATTAGGGTGATTATCAATGATGCAGATGCAGGGAATGATAGGATGCAAGAAAGAGAGGGAAGAATAGTGAGGGGTTAGGGTGGAATGGAAGGAAGAGGAAAAAGGAGGAGCATAAATGGGGCAGGTGTATTGAAGAGTGTTTATGATGACTCCACTGACAGCTTCGATACCTGTGAGCTTCATTCTCAAGTCAACCCCCCCCCCCAAAAAAAAAAAAAAACAAAGAAAGAAATCCCCTTCTCCTCTTTTCCCTTCCCTTCTCAATTTCTCTTCCCCTCTTGACGGTTAGTGCTAGTAAATTCCCATGCACCTGTTCGATTACATAACAGGGCCTCTCCTCTCAAGTCCCATCTCAAATACTTTGCTTATACAATAATTTGTGAATAATTCGTCCTAAAACGAAAATAACAAAACAGTAACAAAAACCCGGTTCTGTGGTTAACAAGGCAATAACAAAACCTTCTAGGAGCATGACAAACAAGAGGGGTGGTCCCACCCGAATTGGTGACGGTGGGGCAGTCTTCCGAGCACACGCGTCGCCCCAAGCCCCTGTTTTCGGGTTTTCAGTTCATCGGAACCATACTCGCCCCACCGAAAAAAGCAACCAAAAAAAAAAAAAACCTGGCGTCGGCAACTACTAGCATTATTTTTTCATACATAACTACATTTCCTAGTAACTTAAGCCCTCCGTGACACGATCAGTTCAACACCATCATTTTTCATCTTTTGTTCTTTTCATCAATAATGACGACGCTACTTCTTTATTCCTCATCGGGATGATCTGTTTTCCTCATGCATTTCCTAATATACTACCTAATGTTTTTAATATAAAAATTAATTTGATATTCAATTTGGTTTTAAATCTAAAATCTCAATCCGTTTTCTCTCTCATATCTAATCCATGTAGTGTTGCATATGTTAAATATTTCATCAAATGATAATTCTTGCGAATACATATAACTAGTAAGGATATTTTAGGAAAGACAACAATTATTTATTGTAAATAACTAACTTAAATAATTTTCTTAATATATTAAAATTAGTTAACCAATTCTTATATTAAGAACCGAATGTATTATAATGCTCTTTTAACTTTCCAAATATTATTCATGATCGTAATTTTATATGTCCCTCAAATTGATTCCCAGCTAATGCATCCATAATACGCACGCACAATCAAGAGTTGGTTGGAGAGTTTCGTATTTTCAAGCATCCATAAACGACAAAATTAAACTCTTGCATTGAATTCGACGGACATAAAATTATTAAAGTGGGTCTGGTTCTCACGCACATACAAATGTGAAAATACTTACCGCCATATACACAGGGTTTAGGGCAAACTCCTGTATTATATTATTGAATTTTGTAGTATTTTGCCAGTCTGTCATTTGACGTCATGCGCGAAAAAATAAAATGGTGGCTGAATAAGAAGCCGGGGAAAGCTGAAGGGCGGGAGTGGCAATGAGAAAGTCCTTCAAGCCTCAATGTTGCGTCCCAATTGAAAAACACCTTAATCCCCCACATTAATTATGCATCACACACGTAACACTGTCTTTTTCTTGTAGCGGCATGTGTCCAGCAGGCCTGAGAACAAACTAAACATAAACCACATCGCAGCTGGGGAAGGCGTCTTGCTGAGTAAACAATGACCCCTGCCTGCATTTTCATGCAAAGACAACACATCTCCCTTCTCTTCATGCATGACATTGCCCGGCCACTTTTGGTTATTCCGGCGAGTCTAATTAATGGAATGAAACGCCGATATATCAGGAGGACAGTGCTCCGTTGCATAAGAATGATACACATTCACAGTGACGGTGACTGGTGAAGCGGACTGCGCAACAGCCCGCTTACAAGTAGTATATATTATGACCATAAAACACAATTATTTGAAGCCGCCGTTAAATTAAAGACCAAATGGAATGAGCAGCCTGACTTCTGGGCTATCCTATGGTGCTGCCGCGTTTTGTCTGCATTGCGGGGATGGGTCCCCGCAGGAGTTATTGTGGTGTCCACTCTTAGAATTCGGAAGCCAAATAACAAACCAAAAAACGACGCTGCACACTGGGGAGCCTTGGCTGTTTCCCCTGGCTTACTTTACCATTCTGTCTTCTACAGCGATTTGTATTCCTCCCTTTCTTTTTCTACGAAAATATAATTTTTTTTCATTATACAAAAAAATTTACTTCTTCTAAAAAAATAGTAAATATTTTATTCGGGTCCGCATTAAATAAGAGACAAATGTTCTCCCATTAATACATAATTTAGAGCTAGTTTTGTTGAGGATATCATAGAGAAGTTGTCCTGCCTTATTTTATAAAAGTAGGTACTTAATTTGCACTGGTTACAGAAATGGAAGGAGTATTAAATAAGCAACGTAAGATGATAGTCTAACGCACAGTAGCAAAACATCAACGTCAACGGCGGCTTAATCATCATATAATTATACATTCTGGCAATCATTAAAATTGCGATTGGATGATGCCCCGCCCCTGACACTCCATTTAAGAAGTCGTCCCAGCTGTCTCTCCTTTCCACTCGCTCCTCAATATCTTAATTAATCATCTATATAGGAGTATATCTATATAGGATTATTTTAGCTTCCTAACACTTCCCATCCCATTTCTGGAACTGCTCAATTATCTGATTATCTGATTAATTGATTCTTAACTCGCCTGCATGTTTTCCTAATTTTTAAAATTATGATTCCACCACTTATTCCTTAACAAACTTATTCCCTGTTAATAGCTCCCTAGCTCTGTTTTCTTTTCTCGTCGTCGCATGCTTACACGTACTTTCCTCATTTTTCCAGACACTTCAAGTTCGTTTAACCCGATAACTACTTTTCAATAGTAATGAAATCATTGTATGAAATAGTATTATATACGTATTTCGGTTCTTGGCTTTATGTGCGAATTTATATATACTCGCTCGTCCCAAACCGAAGCATCGTATTTAGTGATTAAAGCGGAAGTAATTCCATGCCGGTCGCTCGTCCGTCCCGCCCTCTCTGTAATTGTCTCTTGGCTATAGCCTGAGGGTAAAAAAATAGAAGTTTAAAAAAAAACAGAGAGAGAGACAGAGAGATCAAATTTGCGTGAGAATTGAAGTATAAATAAAACTAGCTAAAGTGTTACTCAAAAAAAGAAAAAAAAAAGAACTAGCTAAAGTGAAGGAGAAAAGGAGGAATAAGATGGTTCGTGGCGCGGGAGCTCGTGAGAATTGACAAAGAAAAACTCAATCTGCCAGCTGGAAGGATAGCGAGGCGGAATAAAGCGTGGAATAATGAAACAAACGACAACAGGGGTGTTGCCGATATTTAATTGGTTTGGTGTGGAGAGGGATGGGTTTTGGTCTAAAATGTTGTCGTCACATATTAAGTTTACCGTATATTCCAGCAGTTCCAGACTACATGTGTGTGTGTGTGTGTGTTAACCAATATTCGTCAGCCTTCAACCAACAAACAATGGGGGGGAAAAATGGCGCGGTGGATGAGAAGTCAGTAGAGGGGAAGAAGAAAGAAAAGAGAGGGCAAAGGCGCACGGCATGAAATATACATGCTGTGAAAAGATGTGTAAAATTGTGAAGCACAACGCTTGAGATTTGAGAATGGTTGTCGTTGTCTCCAAGGTTAGGCACGCACATGCGCGTCCCATTAACATAAATTAATACGAACCCCTACCTGGCAAGCTATTTTGGGTACAATCATTTTTGTGTGTGTAGTGAAAAAGTTGAAGACACACATCGGTTTTAAACTGCGTACCGGTCAGCGGAAGGGAGGGCAAGTAAATATAGGGGAGAAAAATGCACCTTCACAGGCTAAACAAGAGAAGAGACAGCTAGGTAGGTGACAATCATTCATTATTATATTGGACCAATATGTGAATGATGGACGCAACATAATGACTCCGATTGCTATGAAAAAAGGAAAAAAAAAAAAACCAGGGAGAGAGAGACGCACACATGCATGTTGCAGATAAAAAGATGAAAGAAATGATGCGTGTGTGTGTGTCTGTGTAAGTTCAGGCAAAAAAAAAAAAAAAAAAAGCGTGTGGGTAAGTATCGAAGGGTTTGCTTTGGAGGGAGGGAAGGATATTGAAAGGTGAGGGGTTTGGCGTGGTAGATTTTGGAGGCGTCAAAGGACTATACCCCGACTGGGACCCATCCCCCGAATATGATTCTATTTTCCCAAGTTTCCCTTTTTTCTCTCTTTTTCATCCCCCCTTTTTCCTCCCTTTCTTTGGATTCGTCCTTCGTCTCGCTCTCACCCCAGTGTGTCGCTACAGTAGCAGTACTTGTATCATTTGTTGGCTCCAATTCGTCCTTTTTTCTAATAAGATGTTTCGACCATTCTACATGTGCCAATAAAGGTGGGTTAACTAAACTTTTTATTTTCACTCTTAATCAATTAACAAATACACGCTTCAGAATCATATTCATGAATGTTTTTTCACAAGTTTTAAAGTGTTAAGAGAATAATGGTGTGATTTTTTTTTTTTTGCTTAAAAAAAAAAAAGAGGATACAATAATCCTCCATAGGCTGGGCAAAAAGATGTTCAAAAAGAGCTGTGACTTTTAAAAAGGAGGGAAGGGAGTATTGTGCAGTCGTATTGGGGAAGCAGAGTTAAAAGTGTAGGGATAAGAGGTTAAAGAGAAGAGTAAACGTGCATTGTGAGGAATGGAACAAACTAAATCTGGTGAAGGAGCGTCGAAACAAAGAGACGGAGGGGAGGCCACCGTGTGTTTCTCGGCATCTGCTCCTTCCTTTTCAATCTGAATTTAATATTGATCCTTCATAAACAGGCCACGCCCACGCACCCGCTTTTCTTTCTTTCATTCATTCATTCACTAACCTCTACTATTCCTCAACGCATGCATCATGCTCCTCGGATCACAAATAACGCAATTGCTTTTAATTAAACCCAATAAAAACATGCCTCATCAAACCAATAAGATAAATAAAGCCTGCGGCTGCTGAGAAGAACGGACATGGAAAGAAATTAAGCAAGGGGTCTGGGCACGGGGCAGACATAAGAAATCGTCCGAATAACGAACTCGTGGCCCCCACGTGCTGGGGATCTCGTTTCTGCATTTGACGCGCACGTCCATTCACCGTGGTACAGCCAAACCACGGGCCTAGCCAGGGTGTGAGTTGTTAAGCGTGGTTTCTTTTGCTCTGCTATATTTATAATCAATTTTTTATTCCCAAAAAAATAAAAAGTAAATAAAATTAGGGGATCCTTCATCCGACTTTCGACCAAAGTTACATAAGACCATTTCAGATAAATGAAATAAGACAATTAAAGCAATCAATCACAGAATAATAAATAATATGTATTTGTGATTAGGGGAACAATTTCAGCAAAAATAAAATTTTGGGGGGGGGGGATGAGAAGAGGAGGTTCAAGTGGGCGGGGGATGCTCATGCCTTGCTTGGCTGCTGCAACAGCAACAACATTTCGGGAATTTCCTACCCGCCAGGCAACGGCACTCTGATCCCCCTCTTCTCACTTCGCATCTCATCTCACCTGTGACTCATTGAGTTGCGTGCTCTACCCTATGCTCATTGCTCACTCTCCCTAGAGATGGACTCAGACGGACTAGGAGACAAAAATTCGCCACAGCAATGGTCGGCCACATTTATTATTAACAGTCACTGCGATTTAGGACCCACGCACGCCATGGAAACACCTTTGACGTGGCTCGCCGCTGAGCTTTTAGCGGCCCACTTTTCATTGTTGTCAATAATGCATCTTTATCTCTTTGCATATTTCCATCACGACATGTCAGTGTCGTGAAATATCGGAGTTGTGTTGCTGGATATGACTTTATTCGTTGGTTCTTCGCCTGTTCACAGCTTTTTCATAAAGCTAGGGCCGCAGCTAAGAAAAAAGAACAATAACATATACTACTGTTTATTGTCCGCGCACGGAGCTGAAGAACCAAAAGAACAAGGGGTGGGGGTGCGTCTTTAATGGAGACAAAATAGAGAGGCCTGACAATGCTGGAGGCTCAACTTTCACATCCATGCCGCAATGGGCTTCTCCGGCCCATCCTTAGCTGCTGGATTCGCACTTAAAACATCATCCATTGTGTGGTATGGGCCCACTTCGCCCACCACCACGCTCTGTGGGTAATCCAACAATATTTCTCACTGGGCTATGCTGGTCAGCTCTCTTCAAATATGTCCACACTAGACTCATTGACAGGGACGTAAAATTTGAGAAGCTCCTCGCCTCTTGCAGAATGCGAAGCATGCCTGACTGAACACACACAGCGGGGTGAGACTCGTCAACAAAAATACATTTGGGTACGGTCGCCTGGTCAGCGCCGTCCAACCAATCACCTCTTCGCTTTGTGGTGCGGTACGTCGACAACGTTGAGCTGATGCGGCGCCGTGTTGTTTTGAGCACAACGGATCAGCGTCTAATATTCATTCCGTCGTTCACGGCACTTGCTGCCGAAGCGTTTCCTCACTCCGACGAGTGGTGGAGTGGAGTCAGCAGACATTTGACTGGCTTTAGCGCCGCTTCGACGGTCGCATGAGAAGATCACAGCCTCCTTCAGTCTAATCTAATTTTGGGAAATGGTTTTACTTCCTACCCCTTAACGCTCGCAGTAAAGCCCAAGAGCAGCTTTCAACATGCACCTTCAAACAGCAGCGTTTGGTTATCAGATCTCACATGTGATAACACACCCCACCCCACCCCCAAAAAAGAAAAGAAAAGAAAAGTAAACAACAAAAAACACAAGTACACCTTTCCTGACAACAGCATGTGCTCCCTCATCTGGAAAAAAAGAAATATCATCGCTTTCAGGAAGTGATGGAGATTCGTGGTTAATTATAATACGGACTCTGCATTTTAAATTTGGAGGGAGAAAAATGCCCATTTTAGATATGGACAACTCCGCGCACGGTAAAAATAATTTCGAATTTACGAGATGAGAGGTTTTTCTTGAACCAAGTGACGATTTGAAGGATAGGCGCAGTCAATTATAGGTTACGAAAGGAAGGGTAAACCTTCCCACCCTCGTCCCTAGCTACTCCAAAATATTAATTGAAGGTTATACGCTGGCTGCCTAATTAATTTACTAACTTGCTGTGCCATAATTTCTTTCTTTGTCGGGCTTTAATGATCTCTGATGTGGTTGGAAATTTGGGATGCTGATTTTTCTGATTAATGGGTAAAAAAAAACACGGGAATGCTGTTCTGGGATGCCTCTTGTTTTCCTTCTTTTATAATATTTTCTGCGAGTGCAGTATTGCATCCTGAGCACCACGCAATTCCCGCACGGCCAAATCCATAATAAAACTTGCTCTCTGCCCAAAAACAGGCATGCAAATTGGTGAAAACGATGTTTCCATATGTTGCACGCATATTTAAAATCCAAGAACATAAAAAAAAATAAAGTTAAGAAAGTTGTGTATGTGAAAAAATAAATAAAAGATAAGAAAGAGATCAGAAAAATTAAAAATAAGGGAGGCCTGCCGGAATAGGTTTGAGATTTATTTTGTAGGAGAGAAAAATAAAAATAATAATAAATAGAATCAAATGCTTTCTCATGTTTGGAGTGATTAAATTTAAATGTAAATAAGAGGGAGTGCAAAAATGTTCCCAAGTCCAGAAAGCCCCGGTTAAGACCGTAACGACCAATCCTCTTTTTTTTTTTTTTTCACCAACTCTTATTTTTATATTTTTGAACTTCATGGGGAAAAAAAGGACGTGCCCAGGTGTGAGAATATTGTAGAATAAACTACTACTATGTAAGAATTCTATCAAATTCGTAATAATAATAATAATAATAATAATAATAATAATAATAATAAGAACGTCTCTCGTCAACACCCTTTCTTATTTTATCATTTTAATTACGTTAATTTGTGAGCTAAAGCTTTTGAATGTAAGCTGGGTTATGGTGGCGTTCATGATTCGAACTCCCTAAAATACACTTTACCAGTTTATCTAGAGGGCAGCGAGATTAGAAATACAAAGATACGTTGCCTGCATTGTCAAAAATAGGGCTTTTTTTTAATTATTTAAATGAATATCTCTTACTCTGTGTTAAGTGACGTGCATTCCAGGCGACATCAATCCTTGAAATTTACCTCACTTTCTGTATTTCGAATATTTTGTTTCTATGCGCGTACGTTACTTACAGGCCGATCCCTCCCCCATCCTTAAACCTCGTTTCTTCATCTGCCGGGCCTGTCAAAGAAGGAGTAAGTTTCGGTGCTCATCGTTTTGATGACCATCATAAACTCATCAAATTTAAATGTTTATATCTGATTTGAACAGTTTAGATTTAAACGGTTTAAATTTAAAATATTTAATTAATTATTTTAAAAAAGAAAACTATTTTTTGAAAGAATGATAGTTAAAAGATCATCACTATTTTAGATTCTATACATATTAAAATAATTATTTTGAATAAATAAAAATAAAAAAGAAATCAAATTTGAACCATATAAATGAGATATAGATGATTCAGATCTGATGAGCTTATGTGCTTATCAAATGGATGAGCATCGAAACTGATTCGTCAAAGAATGCTTCCTTAGTCTTGGACCAATCACTGGTCATTGACTACTCAATGTATTCGTCAATAATAGAATTTAGAATCAGAATCCTGCACTCTTCTCCCCCCCCCCTTCTTTGCCCCTGTTGGTCTGCCTGGATACAACTTCGCCAAGATAAAGTGGAAATATAGAAGAAATGAGGTCCTCGAAATGAAAATCGCCGTGTTTTGCACCCAAAAAAAAAAAACCTATGGTTGCAAATGGGAACATTTGCTTTGAAGGTAAGGAGGGGACTGATTCGTTGAAATGGGAAGAAAAGAACGGTTGACCAGCCTGAAATATTATTATGTCATAGAATTACAGGTACTTCATCAGTGGATCGAGTGGGAAGACGGGTAGCATAAAGGAGATTGTTCCTTTTACTTTGTCTGGTGTCTCCGTATATTATATTCCCCGGAACAGCCTAGCCCAGTGCTACAGGTTGTTGTGCTAACAAATTAAAACAGATTCCAATCTTGGGCTTCGAATTGAGACCGCAGACGAAGGAAAGGATCCGGAGCACGCCGGTTGATAAATCAATCAGGGAAGAGTGCATAATTGCCAAGTGGAGGAGGGAATAAAATTGGGGGGTGAGTGGAGACAAACTGGAATCAAGTGTAAACAGAAGAAATAAGAGAACTTTGCTTTGCTTTCACGTGGGCTGGTGTCATTATAACTCCCACAACGGCTTCCATCATTGCTACCTCCATCCACCCAAACCATCATTTTCCAATATTTTATACACCGCAGCATAAATATTAATATTATTTCGTACATATTCCATCAATATGGTTCTCTGTGTATGTTTGTGTATATATATTTATACAACAATAATAATGGACATGAGACATTTTAATTTCAAATTTCTCTACAATTTCATTAATTTCCAAAACGCCACCAATCAAATAAAGTCACTAATTTACAAAAGTCACCCCCTTCATCGGCGCTAATCCCACAGTTACATCAACATAAGCGGTCACCTTTTCTCAATTAGGGAAAGCAATGTCTCAGTGTACACAGCCTCCAGTCTTCGCTCCGATTCCAAGCCGGGACGACTCCGTGTGCTCCACGTATCTGCCATCTCCTCAGCTTCCTCCGCAGCATCATGTATAAGCTTCACTCCCCTCTGCTCCCCCGCCCGAGGGACCGACTCAGTCATTACCAAAACAATGACCCGGCCCAAGACAAAGGTCCTAAGGTATATTTACTGCTACTTGCCAAATCCTACGGCCTATCACTCGGCCGCGAAGACTACCACCGGTACTGGGGCTTGATCCGGCCTCGTAGTGGCTTTCTCCAGTTTCCGACCTACCAGATCGTTTTTTCGGCGAAACCATGAAGTAACGGTCGAGATTCGGCCCAAACCTCCAGATTGCTCCTCATTCCCACGAGGCAGTGCCTATGAAGTTCCTCCGTATTCGCAAATCGGGCTGACCTCCCTGACTCCGACCGCGAAATATACCCAAGAACCTCTTCGAACACGGCTTCGTCGCAAGGAATCGCCAGGGGCCCATGATTAGAGAAACCGTACTCCTCCTCGGCTTGAACCAGAAGCTTCTTGAACACAGGATGGTTCAGGTAGGAAGCGCGCACCACAAATCTCCTGGAGTTGTTGCCCACGCACACGGCCACGTGTCCGGCAGGCACATCAGAGGGTATGCGTCTGGCCGACATGCGGGCCTTGTTGCGCCACTGTCGCAGCATCTGGCGCAGCCTAACAATGTGGCGGATTTTGCTGCATTTTCCGAGTCCGGCAGACATTTTCCCTAGAAAGTGATCGTCAGCAGCAGCTAGCAGCGCTTTGGTGTCTCGGGCTGCTCTGCGTATGGGAGAAGGAAATAAAAAAAATTGGGGGGATTGGAAGAAGTGAAAGACCCGCGGCTTTATAGGGGCAAAGCCTCGAAAGTACCCGTGAACTTTCCCATAATTACAAGACGCCGCTTACCGCTTCTGTCATATTCAAGGGCTGTGATTTGTAGATCATGGCCTCTTGGGACAAGTACTGTTCTAGTGGACCCACCTTCTTTGTGAAATTACGGGCTCTTTTTTTCTTTTTTGAAAAAAAAAATATTTAGCCTGATTTGCTGACCCTAGAACTGATATTTTAGTAAGCAGACAGCAAGTTATTTTAATAGAAAGACTGGTTTTTTATTATAAATTTATTGTTCATCATCTCAAATAATAACATTCTATCTGGTTCAAAAAAAATGCAAGCTCAAATCAATTGAAAAAAAGTCTACGCATTTTATAAATATTATTTTAATGCCAATAAGATGGTTATAAGATCGTTGTGAGAAACGTGAGAAGTGGCGTTAAAATTTACATGATGACATTATGGTCTTTTGATGTCCTGAAAACTTTATCACATAGCTAAAATACGCACATACATAGTATTTGGTGAGATTTTGCGAGCATGCCGGACATCCTAAGAATCTCGCATGTTGCAAAATAAGCTGACTTTAGACGATTAATTCACCTTGACTTGAGGTTCTTTACCCCAAAATTTCATGAGCTATATAGAGGGGGAAAAATATAGAATTTGACATAAATTGAGGAACTAAGAACTGAATTGAAATAAACTTTAATTAAAAAATGGGTATATGATGTGGGAATTGAAAATAAAGAAAGTGATCTGCCATAATTTGAAGGGAAGTATTGCATTTTTTATCACCCTCATCTTTCTCCTGATTTGAGATGAATGGTTATGAAGGGGAGCTTTTCTTGTTTGTTGTAATTTTTATTTTGTTTTCCCCTTATTGAGGTAACAATATTCTTTGTTTTTTTTGTCAAAGAGGTAATGATATTCAGTTTTCACTAAAAAAAAAAATAGAAAGGCCGGTGAAATGGAGAATATGCCGAACGGTTAAATACAGCTGATTGAAAAAATAAAGAAAATGGCAGGGTACCTGAGCTGAATGTAAGTAAGGGCCACGTAGGAAGTCTGAAGAAGAACAGGATGTTGGGCAGCGTAACAAGTTGAGCAGGTGAGGGTAGCGGATGATAGAGAAGGGGGTTCTTTGTTTTATGTTTTATGGTGATGCATACAAGTTAAGTTATTTATAAATATGTTCTAAGTAAATTAAAATAAAATTATATTCACATATTTATCTCGTATTTTGTAAATTATGATCGAAATACTACTTATGAGTTATTCTAAATAGGTCGGGAAATACTGTGAAGCATGAATTCCCAAATTCACAATACTTCACCAATTGAATGATTGAAAACCAATCAACAATCAACATCTTCGTGTCATATTGCCAATATTATCAATCAATCAATCAACTTTATTTTTAAAATATTATAATATCCTATTTGGTCTGAAAATGGACCGAGTATAAAATTATGGGATCCAAATATATCCAATTAATGAGATTTAAATAATACCTCGACTGAAATTTGAATAGATTGAATTAAATGAAAAACATTATAAATAAATGCAATTTCAAATGGCAGCTTAAATAAATAAGTTAATAATTAATTTTGACTTTGAATAATATCTTAACTAAAATTTGAATATATTAAAATAAATGGAGTATCATAATTAACTAGTATGTCAATTGGAGGCTTAAATAGAGAAATAAATAAATAATTTCAAAATTTCATCTATTCCCTATAAATTATGCATCCCTGATTCAAATTTCATTAAAATGAATTAAAAAATATACTCATATCAAAAGTAAATCTTCAGCTATCTTAAATAATACAATTTATTAAAATTTTAAATCTAATTAAATACACTAATCCGTCTGTAGGCAGAAAATTTGCTAGTTAATTACCAAAACACAAATATAGTAAGCACGTATTCTTTGAAAATTGACTTTCTAGGCGCCTCTCCCGTGGACCAATGAAACTTTTGGGGTGATTGATATTTGATACTCCTCCGGCCTTTAATATAGGACCCATTTATCATATTTATTAATTTTCTTTAAATTATCTCTATAAATACTTCCTTAACCATAATCAGGTAGAAGAGAAAGAAGGGGTATTAAGAAAGATGATCATGGTGTTTTGAGAAAAGTATGTCATTTTTCTTATAATTAACTAACTTACCTAATTTCCTTAATTTAATCAAATTAGTTAAATGGGTCTTATATTAAGGATCGGAGGAGTATTATATAAAAATGAATGTCGTTTACCTTGTCATCATTTAATCTATAACTACTGCGATTCAATATGCAACAATAAGCAGTGCCGCGTAACAAGGAACGGTGAGTGAACGTAGAAAAGGGTGAAGAGCGGCAACTGGATGCAGACTCACATCACCACCTGCCTCCCCTCTACGTTGGCAAGGAAGCATCGAATTTGATTTTAAATATAAAATTTTAGTTAACTTCATCTTTTTATGTTTCTTAATTTTTAAAACTAATTTGTATATACAATAAGTAATCTATTTAATCCCTCTAGTAGATTTAAATTACACTTGATCTTAGCTAAAAGGCTGAGAAAGGTATTCTAGTACATTTAAATTAAGCAGTGGTTATGTTAAAAATAGGACGGATTAATTAAAAAAAAATTTAAAAAAGGAGAAGAAAAGCAAAGCCGTTTCCAACTAACCCCCATGTGCCTGCCCGGCCCCTCACTGCCTCCTTTCCCTAAACGACAAACCGGCGAAACCTCTCACGCACGCGGCACTCATGTGACGGTTCAGATCATTGATCAATCCTCCTCAACATTTCCTCTTCACAGCAGCAGGTTTGAAGTACTCGTACTCTGCATGTGTGCGCATCACTGCTGAATCAGGAGGGATGGAGGGTGGATTGGGAACGGAGGGGTCCACATTCCATGTTGTTGGGATTTAGGGCGGATCACGCTTATTTTCCCTAATCGTCACCCAGTGGAGGCATATCCGGAGCAACTCTCCTATTCACATTAATTAATGTAATCCACTAGTTAAAAACAAGACTTCAATGATCTCATGTCCCTGGAACCATGAATGTAACCATAAATTGGTTTATGCTTGGCTTCAATCCGGGGCTTTAATTAAACTGAATTATTGCATATCGTTTGTTGGGAGTTGGGACACAAATTTTAATTTGTAGCAACATACGAAGAATGTATGGTGCATCTCTGTCCATCAGTTTTGTTGCGTCATCTCAAATCAGTTTTCCCTCTCCCTGCTTAGATTATGTGAAAGTCTAATTATTATTATATAAGTTTTATACACAGCTCCAGAATTTTCTCGTGCTGACAAAATTATGGAAGCCAGTCACCAAAAAAACAAAATTACGGAGGCCTTGTTCTGGGTAGACTATAATTCTAACGGCTGAGAAATGAGAACGATGCTCTTCCCCTTTTTCAGGAAAGAAGAACGAAAGTTGGCACAACTTCATGGGGGTAGGCTTAGGTCAAAAGAAGTTACCATGGGGAGGCATGGAAGGGTAATTAAGGAATCAGAGAGAATTCCCATCTTGCGGTGGTGCGGGTGGTGGCCACCCCGTCCCGCGTCCACGTTGATGTTGTTGCTGGCCAACACTAGAGGACAATCGACGTCACCCCCCTCCCCGGCTGACATGGCACCGCCCACACATCCTGCTTTTCCTTTACACGCATCCCCCACTCACACTTTCCCATGTGTTTTTTTATAACTCGTTTAAAACTTTTCTTGCCTACTTTTTTTGTTTTAAAACTAATGCATTTAAGTTGTATTGTTCATCATGCAATCAATGGCCTTTAGGAACTGTATATACTATTTTTATAAAAATTAGTTAGCTAATTTAAATAGATTAATAAAATCTATTAAATTAGTTATTGGTAATAAATAAGTGTTTTTTTTAAATATTCTTACTAATTATGTGCATTAGTTATAACTACCATTTCACAGGACATTTAAAATATATAACTATTATAAAAATTACTTTAAAAAATAAATTAAAAAACAATAAATTATAACATCATATTTAAAATTAAATTAATTTTTATATTAAAAATCAGAGTTAGTATTAATCTGCATAAATGAAATATACATCATACGTGGGGGCAAATGAAATTAAAAAAAAGACTGCGGTGGGTCTGAGGGGCCCGGTCAAAGGGGAAAAGGCCAAAGAGAGTGGCGCTTTTGGGGCAAAAGTCGTTCGCCTTGGGGTTCGCTTCGTTGTACTCGCAGCGTCACGGACGGACACCGCCATCCTCCTTCTACTTTTTTGTACGGCCCAGCTCCATGCTGTAACTTTTTTTATTCTCATGACATATAATCATCGTATTAATTTGAATTTTTGTGGTTTAACGCAGATCTCACGAGTCATAATGCTCTTTTGATTTCTGTGGGCCCCTTAAGATTAACCACAAAGACGGGGCTCCGCGTGGGGAATAAAGGCGGGAGCAGATGAAATTTCGGCACGGGAGCGAGAGAACGAAAATGGAGGCTGTGGGGCCCACTAGGAGGTGGATGGTCGGGTTAATTTCGGTGGGCCCCCTGAGATTAAAAGGAGGAACAAAGGAAGAGCGGGGCAAAATTTTAGAAATGGGGCACATCAAATTAATAAATTCCCGTCCCCTAGCGTTAAGTTTCAGTGTTTACATCTTTAATATGGCGAGCCATAATCAAATCACCTCCTTTTATTTGTTTCCATTTTACTCTCCCCTGATCTTCTTACCTGCATGTTGTGTGAAGTCCGACACAGGGGGTAAGAAATATAATCAACGTGTGAATTTTTTTAACTTCTCTAATACATACGTTTTTCATTTCTTTTCAAACTGGCGGATAATATACGGATGATTTTTCCGGAAGCGATATTGTAAGAGAAACGGATGTATACAGATCAGGAAGGGACCAGATAACCAGGTGACGGTTTAACTAACTATATAAATTCTCTACCGGACATATATTTCTCTGCAGCACACGGTACCTTGATAATGTGAAGAGCAAATATATATGCAAGTAAAAGATAAGTTTTGTACATATCATAAGCTACCCCTATTTATGTGACGAATCCTTCCTTGTTGTACTGCACATGCCTCGGAGAGTATATGTTCAAAAAATATTTGTACGTAAACTCTAATTAATTTGTACCCCCATATATCATCTCTTCCACCCTATATATACTGGTAAATTCAATTGGACGTCGTCCAGGACAGAGCCTTTTTTCCTTTGTTGGGGGAAATTACCATGTTAGAATGGTAAGACCATGATGTTTCGGTGGTCTGAGTTGCATAGGATTGAAGAAGAGGAAGGATGGTGTCCTTAGACAGATCAGTTTGACAAGGAATTAATGTGGAAAGACGACGTGTGTTATAAAGCAGCTTGCTCATGGATCATAGAGACGCACACTGACCAATGATTAAGTAATGTTGACAGTTGAAATGTCTCAATGCGGAGAACATAAATATATATGCTGAAGTGATGAGGGAATAAGCTTTAATAAAGCAGTGGATGATCAAAATTAGAGGAGAGGAGGGCCAGCCCCACGCAGAGTTGCTGCTAATTAAATACCAAAATTATATCGCTATTGCTAGTATCCTCAGATTAAGCTGGCACATGCCGGACCAACTCGAGGGGTGACTATACTATTATAAAAGCAGCGATTGTTATGTGCAGGAATATAAGATGGTGGATTGATGGGCTGGGTTTAGTTAGAGAGGACAAACTTTCGGTGCGTTGCAAGAAGACCGTGCTCGAGAGAGCGCCACGTCTATGCTTCCACTCATCATGCAGCATTTATTAAAACTGCTTGTCATTAAGGTGCCTAAAACATTAACTCAGTAACCCTCCACATGCACTGGCAATGGAGTAGCTCCCGTCTCACCCACATCCCTCCAACCTGGCTAGCCATCTCACGCATCAAAATCAGAGAGCAGTGATTAAATTGATTCAAAAATAAAATATTTTTATAAACCTTTCCCTGCTTAAAAATATAAATTGAAAAATTACAATTAATAGTGGTTCTGAAGAAACGCTAGTTAATACTCCGACTTTTTATGCAAAATAATTGATATGTGCAGAATCATAAATTTGTTTTAAAAATTCCTAATTCATAAGACAGGATGGGGGATCAATTTGAAGAATAAATAATTAAATAATGAAACAAATGATAATGAGGCGAGGATAGGTTGATAGGGTTTCTCACACACACAAACAATCTCGTGTCAGACGGTCAGAACTCGTGGGTCAGCATTAATCTATCTTCGCCGCCTGCATATATCCATACATGCATATGCGTGCATGCACCTAGATCATGGGGCGGAAAAAAGAAGCCGTGGCAGATAAAAAATGTTGAATTCTTGGTTGTCAGATATATATACATATATATAAAATAAATGGTCACGGATAAATAAAAATAAGGACACAGGGAGGCGGGGATGATAAATCGTACGTGGAAATGAATGAAGGGGACTTCATGTGAAGAGATGATGCCTTCTGCCTAGCTTCCAAGTTGGACGCCGGATAAGTTAAGCTATATACATGTTGGCAACTGGGTGAAAGATTTGACGAGCTTTATTTATCATCTAAGGTGCTAAAAAGAAGGCAATTGCTTTCTTTGATTGGATATGGAAGCAGCTTTGGCAGGTTTTCCTTTGAAAAAAAAAAAATTGATAGAGAGCTTTAACAGATACTAGGGACACAGGGATTGGGGAAGCAACTGGTACGAGTAGGACGGTGGAGACCTGGCTTGTTTGTTTACTACACTGCGTTCGTATCCCCTTCATTTTTTGCCCTTCTTTTATTTTTATATTTTTCTCCCATGAGCCCCTTCCCCTCGCAAAATTTGACTCCTCCTTTATTTCGGCTTTTTCGTTACTTAATTAAACATTTATTTGGGGCGTCCGTTGACATTCACTCCTTAATTTGTTCCCAACTCACACCCGCATTAGTTAATTAGCCTAATAAGCAGATTCTGATGATGATGTGACATTGAATCATGTAAATACCGGTCGTCGCTGTCAAAACAGCGTTTTCCAACTAGTTAGGCAGCGCAAAAACGGGGAAGGTTTCAAACCAAAACTATATTAATTTTCTTTTTGTCTTTTCGTAGATCGTATTGTATTTTAAGTTTATTCTACATCTTTGTTTCAAATTTTACTTCATTCTTTTTTTTAACAACAGGCTCTGAACTTCTAATGACAATAATGGGATGCATATGGGATGCTTCGTTTCTCTAGGCAAAACTACTCTACTGCAGTGCTGCTAACCCCCGCCATATACCACCACCAACCCCTCCCCACCCCCCCCCCCCCAAAAAAAAATTGTTTAAGCGAAAGGAAGGGCCATTGTGTTTTCACGTCCAATGACAATAATGACATGGCATTTTGTGGTCCCAAAGTCTTAAAATGACAATTGACAAAATGCCAATGTTTACTTAGAAGTCACAGAATTAAAGTTATGAACTCTAATTGAAATCGTCTTCAATAAAACGTTTCAGGCGGATCTTGCAAAACCATTGATTACTCTTTAGAATCACAAATTTCTCAACAAATTCGATTGGAATATATTAGTCAAATCTCTAGCCTAATTTCGTGATTGCTGAGATTAGAAGTTAGATGGGGAACACCTTTGCAATTTTTACTCGGAAGGAACTCGTTTCCAAGTGGCTTATCTCGTATTTCTAAATGAAATATTATCAACGGAGCTTGAGCTTCCATTTTATATATTAGTCTTGAAATAATATGAAGACGATGGCTGGGCTCAGCGATAGCTCCGGCGATGAAGATATGCGAAATCACGCCTGCCTCAACCGCATCGATGTGTCTCCGCCATGACGACGTTGCTTAATTAATCAGTTCCATGATGGACCCTCCAAAACAAAAGCTTCGTCAGATTGAAGCTGCTTTTCAGCGATAACAAGATTCTGACCCGTTTCATAATTAATGGCTTTAATGCAAAAGGCCCACTGCTGATCTCATGCTTGGCGATCACTCCATTATTATTATTTCTTGGGAAAACCGTCGATGACCTCTCTCTAATCCATCCCTCTCATCAAATTTTATATCCGTACCCAAAAGCCCCCACCAGCGCAGTACCGCCTTTTCTCACCTAGCACTCCCGCTTTCACTCCCACCTCATATCTAACCGCACCCCCGTCTTCTCTTTGTTCATTTTTTCATCATTTCCGTGCCTCCTTTGCCGCTGTAATTCCTACATCTGGTATCCATATAACATTAATTGCGCCGAGCTTCATATATGCAGTGTAGCTGGGTTTCTTTCCGGCCTTATCATGCCGCGTTAGATTGTTTCATTTGATTTGTTTTGTAAGAGGAGCTTTGTTCACGAAAAAACGAAAAAGGATTAACAAGCATTGTTCGGCGTTCTTTTACCTGTGCCCGGCCTTCTAACAATTCCCAGGGATTTAGCCCTTATGACCAATCCTCCACTTTTTACGAGTGAGAAGAGCGACAACTTCACCATCTATCCATCACACACATATACATGCACTTGTAAACGAACACATGCAAGCAGCTCTGCTAGTTGTCCAAGCACTAAATTAATTAAATTATATATAAATTGACAAATAAGGAGTTGACGTTACTAAATTATGGTTGACCGGAATTACGGGCAATATGATGGGATACAGAACAATCCACTGGCCCGCCAGGTCCGTGCGATGTTGATGGGGATAACTTTTGGTGGGTGGGAGGTTTCCCCTCTTAATTCTTCATTTCACTTCCCTAATCATAACTATTAACTCCTTATTTGTTTATTTTTATTGTTTCAAATGATTGGCACCCATTAGTAACTAGTAATTACTAATTAACGAGCCGTTTCATATCCAGCTGCCTCGCTTCTCTGACGTTAACTCGTCAATAGTAAAGATGTGGGAGCACCTGGAGATAGAAAACTGAGAGTTTATATATCTGCACCCGAACGGGTGGCGGAATCGGGTGGGGCCTCCGCCGAAAGCAAGCCAAGAATCCTCAAGTCGAAATTACCATGGGTAATTTATGAGCAATTGTTTTGTTTTAACTGGGAGCACAGAACAATGTAATTAAATAATATATTCCTTGAATTACTCCAAGGCACCGGCTAAACAAGTGACATGCTGTGCTTGCATTCATAATCACTTCAGTTCCGTATCATGGCTTCCACGGAAGGGAAGAAACGAGAGGCGCATAATGACGAGACCACACATCTTAATTTGAGCCTTAATTTCTAAATCCAAAGGCTCATGATGATGCCCCATCGTGAGTTGTTGTTGAATGGATACAAATTGAAACTGGCTTCAAACGCAGGCAATGGAAAAACGAACAAGTGATAGGCGAACCAAACAAAGACTGAGAATGGACAGGTTTTCTTCCCTCGTGTGTGTACGTGAAAAGCAAAGGGGTTAGTAACTTAGTGAAAAGGAAAGGGCGGGAGTTTGTAGTGGGAAATCCTGTTGGAGTGCCGGATTATGCGGGAGAGACTTTTGTCATCAAACAAAGGACCTCACATGGGCGTTGGGTGCGTATGCGAATATTTCACCAACCTCGAATCTCCCATCTCCTCCCACATTTTAACTTACCATGCACTATTATTATTATTATTATAAAACTCCTTACTTTTCTCTCTCTTTTTTTAATGTTAAAAATATCAATACTTGTTATACGTCTGGAGGAGGCAAGATAACGATACAAGTTATTCACACGAGCTGTCCCCGAACGCCCATCATACCTATCTTTCCCTCCTGCCATTATATTCCATATCTTTTCAGTGCAAATGTTTAACGG
Organism: Neltuma alba; assembly: GCF_004799145.2. NCBI lineage: Eukaryota > Viridiplantae > Streptophyta > Magnoliopsida > Fabales > Fabaceae > Neltuma > Neltuma alba. The sequence continues at coordinate 349,249 of NW_021632837.1, read as the reverse complement.
ACAGCGTCGCATAAGCTGGGGAACATGGATGGATGCCGGAGTGAACATCTTTCTATCCAAGCTTAACAAGTAGCCCGTGGAAGATTAACTTCTCGGCGTTTTTATTTTTCACTGCTACGAAGCATGCGCATACGTAACATTGGAATCAATCACTATCATCGTGCGTGGATGTTAATTCAATGGCTGTGGAGAGGGAATACGGCAGAATTGGGCTTTGCTTTAAATCATGGCCCATAGTGATGGTCAATTCAGTTGGGTTGGAGCAAGACCATATTGTAGGAAAATCTTTATCAGCCAGGCGCCGTAAATGAGATGCGCCAACATGTAATGGCGCCGACTTGGTGAGGCCTTCGTTAACTAGAGCGTCAGCCAGACCACTCTGGATTCTTGGAACATGCTTCAATTTCACATCCCAGCAATACCCCTTCATCTTTTGTATCTGGAGAAAATCAAGCTGGAACTGCTGCAGTTGACTCTAAGCAACAACATGGCAACTGGATTGTATAGGATTAAATTCCTCCTCTGTCTAGTCCTTTTTCTATACTTTTTTTTGTCTCATTTGCACCCAAAAAAAAAAGGAAAAAACACCTCATGTTGCGAGTACAACTAGTGATGGTGCTCCAGAAAGCACCAAGGATTTAGGTTGAGGTGCTGAAAAATGAAAGTAGCTTGTTGTGCGGGGCATCCAGAAACAAGCTCAGAGAGTTACTCAGTCAAATCTAACCCTTTATCTGTTGGCGGCAGCACCTGCAAAATAAATAGTTAATCCGAGTCAAATCCTAAGGACGTTGTCCTTAAGAGCTATTCCGCAACCACCGGTAGATAAGGATGCGGCACTCCCCAGGATTAAACGGATCTTTCCTATATAACAGGGTAAACAAAACAGCAGAAAATAATAGTAAACTCAGCTGGTAAGAGAACACACAAGAGGGGGAAGAGAGGAGCTCGAAAACTCTAGAGCTGTATATATTGAACCTCAGACCAGAGCACCCTTTTATAGGTCTCCATGATCTGAATATTGCTTGCCTCTTAAAGCTAATCAAAGTTCAGTCTTGAACGTTGCACATTAAATGATTTAATTTGGATAATGTGAACGGTTGGAGGCAAAGAGATAAAGCTTCCGTTTTGTATTTCATAATCATTGTTTAATATATCAAAAGGAATAAAACCGCACCAACACTTCAAACATTTCAGACGTTACTCCATTTTTGAAATTCATGGCCATCATTTAATACATTAAAACATGTTTAAAGCACCTGGATATCAAGCGTTTCAAGGCGTTGGATAATCATAGAAAATTTCCGTTGAATAATTTAAATGCTTCAATGCAATAAAGGATTTTAATGGGCCACTTTTAAATCTTTAAATGCATTGGAAATCCATTTAAAACTCTTCTACATTTGATTTTCCTATTCATAATAATAATAAGAAAATCTGTCCATGATTAATGCTCAATTTATTTTTGTCTTCCCACATTCCCAATTAATGTAGGATCATTTCTTTGACACACCCAAAAAATATGACAACATTATCTGCCCTCGAGATAATTGAAAACGCCAGAGCAGTGGAGCACAGAAGTGGAGTCTGGAGTCTCATTACGCGGATGGCTCAATTAGTACTGGAATCAGTGGGGCTTGCATGAATGCATGGTCTCCACTTAACACTGACACGGCTCTTCGTGTTAGTACGGCAACTCTGAGTATCTTGAGTGCCCAACAACATCCCCCCTGCCTTGCCACACAACACTAACTGCAGTTTGAAGGGATGGCAATTTACGCTGAGCCTAATAAAACGTGAGAGAGATAAAAGAACCAGTACCCATCGTAGTAATAAGTAAAATCTAAACTATTTAAAATTAGTTTTAATGATCTGGATTTTCAACTAGTGATTTTTAAATAAAAATTTACAGTTAATAGGTTACATTTTTTTTTTTGGATTATTTACCTATTGAAAGGAAAATATTTTTAACAAAACAAAAGTATTACATATTAAATTTAGACCATTCATATTAAATTTGAATGGTTGAGATTTGATGAGTATCATGGAATTGATTTCAGAGAAAAATCATTTTAGAAAACTGCATTGAATTTTGATGCGAGAATGATAATTTAGAACACGATTAGAAAATTAATGGCAAATCAAAACCTGAATACTGCTGAAATTTCCAAATTTTTCATGCTCACAACTGGAATTTTTCGATGAGTCCTGATTTTAGGAGGAAAAAAAAGTGGTGGCTATAGTTGGACTGTTGTCAATAATCCTGGAGGCTGAGTTCTCCGAGTTAGAGCACTCCTCCTAGTGTTTGCAATGCACTGAAAACTATACCTATTTTCCAACTCGTTGAGACAATAAGTTAAGATTTAGTGAATTAAATCAGAGTTAACTTGAGATCAAACTAGTGAAATTTTTTTTAAAAAAATAGAAATTGATTTAGATTCTCAATATGCCACCCAAAACGTTAAATATTAATTTAATACCTTGAATCTCTGACAAAATAACCATATACTTATATTTTCTTTCCAATTTTTCCTACAATTCTCTTGACAAAATTGACATCATAATATCATATTATTAAAATCATTAAATATTCATTCTAGCAAAATACCAAAATAGATTTGTGGTAACAAAATATTCCCATCTACAATCCTTTAGTCACTAAACTGATCCCTCTAATCTTTTTTTTTATAAGAGCTTGATGATTAAATTATGCGGTTTTAAAAATTAGTTAAAAGTAATAAATATATAAAAAATGAATTTTGTTTACCAAGTATGCCCTTATTCAAAAGGGAACAAGTAAAAGAGAGAAATAGAGTAACAGTGGGAGAAAAGATGAAAGAGAGTGTAATATGACAAGTTGCCAACCATGCAATTAATGCAATATAAAAAATTAATTACGGATAAACCTGGTAAAAATATATTAAATGATTAGATAAAACCCAGCAGGATGTTATAAAAAGGATCAGGGTAATCCAAATTTCGGGCTCTTATGAAAAGGACTGAAAGGAGTAATATTTTTGCATCAAAACAAACTTTTGTTTTTTTTTTTTAAATGATGCACACACAACTGGGTTAACCTGCTAAATTAGTCAGGCTAACGGGTTTTTTCCTGGTTGACTTTCAATGGGTCGCCCGTTTTTCGTCGACGATCAAACCAGCCGGGTGACCGGTTTTTGGTCTGATTTAGTTTTTAACAATGTAAGCATTTGCAATCACGTCTGCTCTCTTGGCGTCTCGCCTGCGCAAGTCATCCCTCGTCCTGGAACACAACTCTGCTGCTGGCAAAACCATCTACCATTGTAATGCTAGCATGTTCCTTCTCTATTTACTCCTTTTTTTATTTAAATAATTTATCGTGCATGCTTCTCAAACTGCTTTCCTAACGCGCAGTTGCACGGTCCTCTGCAATTTGTATAAATTGATGAACGCTACTCTATTATTATATAACACTAGTTACGAAATCTCAAGCAAGAGATTAAGAATTCATAAAGTTATAGTTTTTTTGGAAGAAATATGTGGTGGGTAACAATCAGAACAAAGCGCGTCATTTTTGCGCATGCGTGATTTAAATTTGGGGATTAAAAGCCTCGCTGTGGAGCGCCGAGAATGAAACGGGCTTGCACATCGGCCCATCGGTTTACGCGAACAAAAAGGGAAAGGTGATCGGAAATTTATAATGAATAATAAATGAACACACTTGGGCATTGGCCCTCCTATGTCTTTTTTTTGGTACAAATGGCCCTCCTATGTCATGCGTGATTGACAGGGGCTTTGTCCTCTTTTTTATCAAAACAAAGGAAAAAAAAAAGAGAGTGCACTTGGGCATTTGCCCTCGTATGCGCCAAAGGTTTAAAAAAAAAAAAACGGAAGAAGAAGAAGAACGGCGAACGCACTAGGTAGAGACTTACAAGAAATAGATTGTTGTTGTTTATGGTTTGGGTTGGGTGGAAGACAAAATGAAGATAGGCATGATCAGAAGGAACAGAAGGCAGTGTCCCCCAACATGCCCACATCATCCACTGTTTCCAGGCCCTTCTCTCCCCACGCCTCCCCCCCCTCTATGGACCACCCCTACATTCTCCCTCCCCTCTTTTTTCCCCTTTCATCATTCCCTTCCCTTTCTGCCTTTCTTTCTCCCTCCTTTCCCATTTATTTCTCTTGTTGCCCAAATCCTGAAAAGAAAATTGTCAAACTCGATAATAATTTCAATCATTTGCATGCTTTGTAAAGCTCCTACAATCTAGTTTTGTGTTTCATTAAATAATGTTATTGTTATCTCCACTCCCGCCACCAGGCATCGCCCCAGGGGCAGCATCTTGAAATCATTATTTTTATATAATTATCCGCAGTACCCGAGATTTTCATAGTGTGAGCTGACGGGACATCAAAGTGAGACGGACAAAAGTTCGCAACGCATTTACGGCGACGGGGCTACACCTTACAGCTGATGCATCATGGACGACCACATCTTTTCTTCTTAATCACCGTCAACTGTATCTGTTGTCTTAACAGTTACTACATTAAAAAAAGGTTTGAGGAAAGTGGAAAGCAGTGGTTGCATGTGCGAATACGAAAAATACTGGAGCAGGGCAAGAAAACAAAAGGGGTGTTTGGATTCCCCATAAGTGTTTTTTAAAAATACCTTTTTGTAAATCGAAACGAATTTATTCACATATTTATTTCATATATCATAAAATCATTTGTAAAATTATGATTTAGTTTTCATCCAAACACCTTCAAAAACGATCTGCTGAACTCAGATGGTAAAGCTTATTACTAAGACCAGGCAGGCTGGGGGTTAGTTCTCAAATTCCGAAAAAAATAATTAGGATGCGGCATGGATGAATGAAAGCAAAGGCTAATTGACAGTCATGATTAGGAATGAGGCGCGTGACACCCTCTGCATCAAATAAAAATGTAGTGAACACTGGGACCTAGTCAATGTGTGGATCCCTTGCTTCTGAATTCATCATATGATAAATCTTGACCGAAATGCTTCTTCTTTTCTTTCTTTTTTTGGGGGGGGGGGAGGGGTGTTCCTCCTCGGGCTCACTTTGTAATTTGTGATTTTCCAAAATTCTGTCAACTTTACTCTTTTGGTGCCGCTACCACACTAGCAGTACATAACCCGGGAGGTCTACCATTTGGTCACGCGACGTCCGAAGGACTGGGCCTAAAATCTCATGTCTGTTCGCGCACTCTTACTATCACAGTCAGCGTGCCCAATAATAAATGCAGAAGGAATGGGTTGGAGAATTTGGAAGAGGGCACCGGAGCCCTTGCTTGATGGATGGTTGTGATTAAGTGAGGCTCCTACCCGTTGCTTTGCCATTGCCGTGGATGGGTTGCGGGCCCCGCATGGCTCCCCTTTTTGTGTGTTGAGATTGCGCATATCCGCAGTGCGCATGCTCCTGCCCCCAACCACTCACCAGGACCCACCCCCCTCTCTTATTCGCCCTCCACAGTCCACACCTTTGACTTGATCAACCCTCTTGTCTTTTTCCCATGAATTCTGCTTGCCTTCATGATCATCATATCCACCTCGTCCCGTTTGGTTTTTGACTTTTTTCTGAGAGGATTGTAACGAGGGAAGACTACTGTTGTTGTTTTTTACATGTTTATCTTATTTTATAAATTAGGATTAAAAAGATGTTTATAAACTATTCTATTGGGTGAAATTATTGCATGACCACCTTACCCAAGTCCCTGCCCTCATCTACCAGTCGAGCGCCCTGCTAGTGGCTCTCTCTCTCTCTCTCTCAATTCTACTTGATACTTTGCAGTTTCATTCAATCTGGTAACCAAGTAATCCTGACAATTGATCACCGGATTTATTAAACAAAATATTACACGCATAATTCACTTTGTCAGAAGTTCACATGGCCCCATGCGCATGCTCACAACTATGCGTGTTTGACCCAAGTATGTCTCTGCGTGTCATGCATTTTCCTTCTTTTTATTCTTATCCGCGTAGCACGCATTAGTTATGATTCTCAACGAATGCAAGACAAATAATACAAAAAAAATTGTCTAGTGTGTGTATTTAATTTGAGTACTATAATCTAGTAAGGTCGTTGATGAATACGTTTTATTATTATGATATCCGTGAAAAGTCATTGCTGCTAAAAGTATTGTCATTTTATTGGGCCAAAAAAAAAAAGGAGGGCGTGTATAGGAAATGATTGTAAATAATGATGAGCCCTGCATGAGTCGTGTAATCACAGAAAAGTGGTGGCCTCCCACGCCAAAACCCGGCCTTTCCATCCCGAATCTCTCATAGTGTGTATATATAAACCAAACACGGCACCGAACATTGCTATTGCTACCATGCTACGTAGAATTGTAAGATGACCCCAACTCCAAATACAAGTGCGCATTAGTGGCATGCAAAACAGTACATCACCTTTTAGTTTGATTAGCATGCTTCAAAAAGTAAAAAGGTCACGACCCTCCATGCAATTTACCGCATCCCTTCCCTTTCTTTAAATAACGTGAGGAGTTCAATTCCGAGTGAAGAGGTGTGCACCGTAATAAAGTTTGGATTGCCGTAAGGGACTGGCATTGATCATTGTACATTTCAAGATAATCCACACATTCCTTGGTGCACAAGTCACTCCACCACTAAATTAAATTAACAAACTAATATAGGCCAGTAAGTACGAGGTCCTTTTCACAATCCCCATAAAGAAAGCTACCCTCTCCCTCCTCTCCTGCGTTTTCTATTACTGGCTTTCATGTTGGCTCAACCCTGCATCCTATCCTTCGTCGCTGATTCTTCTTGTGGGGTTTTTTCTTCCCCTGGTGCTCTTTAAATGAGAAACGCAACCGGTGCAAGAAATGTTAAAAGCGGAAAACGGCGCCGTGATGTGCAGACTCCTTGTCGACACGTGTCAGCCTGCTTTTCGGGGCTTTAACCCGTTGGTTTTTGTCGTGAACCGCACGCGTGAGGAACGGTCAAACATCATCGAGCTCAGAAGCTGGGAAAGCAGTCTTCATTTTCCTATTTCCTTTTGTTTTCCAAAAGCAAACTTTCATTGAAACGCTGCCGCCATGCCATTTTCCGAGAGGGGGAACCTACGAAATATGGGTCTCGAGCTTTCAGAATTTTTGTTTCTGGCATTTTGCATCAGCAAAATAAAAATGTTAAATTTCCGTTACTCGCCAGCTAACATTATTTTCGTGCTTTCAAACTAAAGCTCCCGAATACGTGTATTTGCTCTATATTACGCCACAAATCTTGCTGTCGCTTTCAGCCATGCTGACAATTTATACTATCAATGACAAAGGAAAAAAAAAGTATATACTGATGAAAACGCAAAAAAAAAAAAAATATATATATATATATGCACCATGCAACGTTAATTGAAGCGGGTGAAGATGCGAGAAGGAGCAAAGAATGAATCGACACAAGCACAACCAGAGAGACGAACTGGTGAATTATGCAAATGCATATCCTCGTAATCCACGCGACACTTTAAAAGGTCAAAAGCTGGAGTTTTTTTCCACCCACGTATCTTCTCCCTCCTTTTGTGAATAAGAAAACAAAATATAAATATAAAAAAAATCACGTCTTTAGAATTCCTGCTCTCCCTCTCTCTGTACCGAACTGTTTTCGTGCTCATACAGTCTAGCTCTGCTTTTTCCCGTTTTCATTTTTTAATGGAAAATTTATTGTTCGAGTCTGATTCTTTGCTCACAGTTTAAAGCTGCAAAGGAATCCGGTGTGTACGAAAGTGTGTAGGGCGGGATAGGAGCATGCACACTATTTGCTGTTGGAAGCAAAGAGAAGAGAGAGAACAAGGGTGAGAGGGCTTTGGTAATGGTGCTTTTGCTCGACAGGAAAGAAGGATGGGATGAGAGGTTTCACTGAGTGAAAGGTCAGTTTCTTGTCGAGATGGAAACAAGTACTCAACTCTATAATACGCCCCATTCGTGCTTCGGTCCTCGTGCGTTGATGCAAAACCATGGTTTTTGGTTTTGCCGAGCCCCACTCTAAGATTTTCAGACCTCCTTTTGCAGGTTTTGTTCCTCCATTTTGTGCTCTGCTTTTTGGCTTTTGCTTGTATTCTTTTGTTTTCTCCAACAACCAATGTGATTCTTGCTTCTTTATTCCAGCAAGAAACGTGGGATCACTCGATGTGCTATTTTCCAACCGGGATTGAAAAATTGTTGTTTGGTGGACTACACAGGTTTTGAATCCAAGACGTAGAAACATGGGCTCTTCTGGTTTACGTTGAAGCGGAGAGCGATGGCTTTCGTCGAAGACAAGGTTAAAACCGGAGGATTGATTGTTGGGGGTCAATCTCTAGCTGCTGAGATGAAGATGTTGAAAGAAATGCAGGATCAATCTGGTATGTTACATTGCCATGATTTTCTCTTCCAATTCCGTTTTTATATATTTTAGCTCTGAATCGCCTTGAACCAACCAAGAAACATTTTCAAGTTAAATATAGCTTTATCTATAAACATAGCGTGGTGAGGTCTCTTGCACATCTCTGGTCTTCCTCAAGAGTAAATATTCAATGCTCGCATCTTGAGTTTGATTCTGCTGATTTCAGGGGGCCGAAAGAGTATAAATTCCGAGTTATGGCATGCTTGCGCTGGCCCACTTGTAGGCTTGCCTCAGGTGGGGAGTCTGGTTTATTATTTCCCTCAGGGACACAGTGAACAGGTAAATCTAGTACACATTCCGATTCTTAGTCTTGTCCGCAGGTTTGATTTACATTTGAGTATTGTGCTGTCAGCACTAAATGTCGCACGTTAGAACACCACAGTTACCAGTTACAATTTTTTCATCCAGAAAGATAAACATTGATAATTGAAGCTGTTTTCAAAGGTGCGGAGAAGTTGTTAGTTTTATATGCTAGTATACATTCGACATGGATAGTCTTCCAGAATACTTGGGTTCTATCTGTCAACCGATCTCCCGCACTGATAGATAACTTGTTCATTTCTAGATAAGAACATTCCAGTGAAAAAAGGGTAGTTCGGTTCGAGTATTATTAGATCTAAAATTGTTCAACCTTCTGCAACTCATCCTACTTAACGGATGAATTGGAATTAATGTTTGCTGGTCAATGTTTTCATTTGCATATTTCTGATGCAACTTCATATCGCCGAACATTCTTTGGATTCTGGATACAGTATGTGGTGCTTTTTGCATGCAATAGCCATTAGATTATTCCTGAGTTCACCTTGTTTTAAAGTGGAGAGTTGCCCCATTTTTCCATTTCAAGTAGCGTACAAGTTTTGCATGCCCAGCTTGTTTCTGAGGCTGATAAATACAGAGAAAGCCACAATGTAACTAAAAAAACTCGTTTTTTGCGGTGATTGTTGGAAAGCTTCTGGGCCGAGTTATCTCTAAATGCTCAATTAGCATTGATCTACTAAAGCATGGTGCGTTGGTGACCTCTATTTTCTTTAAAAAAATTAATTTCAATCTGAACAGGTGGCGGCTTCCACTAGAAGAACAGCAACCTCACAGATTCCAAACTATCCGAATCTTCAGTCTCAGTTGCTTTGCCAAGTTCAAAATGTTGCACTTCATGTGAGTGTCCGGGCTAATTGACGACATCTTATATTTGTCATATTATGCGTAATCTTTAGAAAAATTTTCACCGTTCTGCTGTATTTTAAAATAGGCAGATAAAGACACGGACGAAATATACGCTCAAATGAGTCTCCAACCATTGAATTCTGTAAGCTTTCATACCCACGAAGTCTCAGATTTCCAAGTTGTTGCTGTTAGCGATGGAAGGATAAAATTTTGATATTGGACGTTTTTCTTAGTTTGAAATTCACTGTTTGTCAGGAAAAAGATGTATTTCCTATATCTGATTTTGGGATGAGGCCTAGTAAACATCCGAGTGAATTTTTCTGCAAAACTTTGACTGCTAGTGATACAAGCACGCACGGTGGCTTTTCTGTACCTCGCAGGGCCGCAGAAAAGCTCTTCCCTACATTGGTACGCCTGTAACAAGTTTTTCGTCGGAAGTTGTCTTTGCGGATAATATACCTTTTAACGGATATATCTATTTTTCAGGACTATACCATTCAACCCCCAACCCAAGAGCTCGTTGTCCGAGACTTACATGATAACACTTGGACATTCCGACATATATACCGAGGTGAGAATGCTTTTGATCTTCAAGTCCCCATCTCTTAAATGGGATATGTGGACGAGTTACGTAGTTTTGTACTCTTAATGTAGGTCAGCCGAAGAGACATCTTCTCACAACAGGTTGGAGTTTGTTTGTCGGCTCAAAGAGGCTTAAAGCTGGTGATGCTGTTCTTTTTATCAGGTAAGTAATGGTCACAAACTGTACATAGTTACTCACAAAAAAAAAAAGTCAGTGTAGTTTCCCAAAAAAAAAGAGTCAGTGTAGTATGCTGGGTAAATGTCCCATAGCAATTCATTGAGTTTCTTTTCAGTCAAGTAATTGCATGAATGACCATTATCGTATCCAGATAGGTAGAATGATGTTCGTGCAAAAGCTAAAACTGCAATAATGATGGATGACCCCTAAAGCCGAAATGTCTAAAGGACAATGAAGCAAATTATTCTTTTGTGTCATTGTTAACAGGGACGAGAAATCACAATTGCTAGTTGGTGTTAGGCGCGCAAATCGTCAACAGACAACATTGCCGTCATCAGTCCTCTCTGCGGATAGCATGCATATTGGTGTGCTAGCCGCCGCAGCTCATGCTGCTGCTAATCAGAGCCCGTTTACTGTTTTCTACAACCCAAGGTATGTTTATATTTAGCATTAGCATGCTTGTAGGGTTATCTAGCTTTTAATATTTAGTTCAATGACGGAGTCTTGGATAATTTCGTTTGAGTGTAGCGTCTCCTCCTTATATGTAGGGCATGCACTTCAGAATTTGTTATTCCACTGGCTAAATACAGAAAAGCTGTATATGGTACCCAACTCTCAGTTGGCATGAGATTCGGTATGATGTTTGAGACAGAGGAATCGGGTAAGCGCAGGTAATTTCTTGACCGACCGAAGAATATCATGGCACGTAGAATATTCTCTGCTCTTGTTAGATAATACTACATCTGGTCTTTAATATAAAACCTTATTTGATTTTTATTTTGGTTCTAAATGTAAGACCCTAATTCATTTTGTTTCTCATATTTATACTTTTTTTCTTTCAAGATAGTCCCTTTAACAATAGTAGTTCTAATCAATAATATTTTAGGAAAGACAATACTTATTTATTTCAATTAACTAACTTAACTTATTTTCTTAATCTCTTCAAATTAGTCAACTAGTTCTTATAATTAGAACCAAGGTAGTATTAACCAACGCACCAAGCTTATTACCGCCTACTTTTGATATGGTTATGAGGCATAGGATGCAGAAAGATGTTGAGTTTTACTCATTCCTTCTATAGGTATATGGGCACTATAGTTGGTATCAGTGACTTGGATCCTTTGAGGTGGCCTGGTTCAAAGTGGAGAAATATTCAGGTGAATTTGGCTGCTCGTTACTTGTTGAAAAGCATATCCTCCGGCACTTATTTTATGTTTAAAAATTATATTCTGAAGAATCTTTTTCCTGCTTTACTTGGTCGGTGATAAATCTTTCACAATTTTTAACTAAACAGGTGGAGTGGGATGAGCCAGGGTGTGGTGATAAGCAAAATAGAGTTAGTGCTTGGGAAATTGAGACTCCTGAGAGTCTTTTTATCTTCCCTTCTTTGACTTCGAGTCTGAAACGACCATTTCATTCTGGATCTTTTGGTAAGTTTGTGAACTCTTCCTTTCATCTATAAGTAAGGCTTCTGTTTATTGACAAAAATATGTTGTTAGGTGCAGAGAATGAGTGGGGAACTTTGTTAAGAAGGCCTTTTATACAAGTTCCTGAAAATGCAAATTTGGAGCTCCCAAACTCTTTACAAAATCTATACATGGAACATCTGATGAAAGTTCTTTTTAAACCTCAACTGGTGAACAATCCCGGAGCCTTTTCATCAGTCATGCAGCAAGAATCTGCTGCCAAGAGTGATGTCTCACAAGATTTGAAGAAGACAATAGCGACAGATAACCAAAAAGCACGTATCATGTGTTCAGGGAGCGTACTGCCAAAAAATCGAGATCATTCTCAATCTCTCCCTGACCAATCTAATGCCTTCAACTTGCATTCTCTGTTGAAAAGTGATGAAGCTGGCAAACAGCATCCGCTGCCAAAAATTGAGAATGCTCAATCGTCTGGAGCAGTTTCTGATAAGGCGCCGTTAGAGTCTGTGGACTTAACTGATCATATCATCGACTGCCCTTCAATAGAAGGTAAAGCAGCGGTGAACCCTATGAACCCACCAGGCCATGCGAGCCAAATGGCATTGCTTAATCAAAACCAGAGTCCGTGGCCCGGGCAGCCTCAGTTAGAATCAACAATATCTCATTCTCAAATGGTTGATATTCCTCAATCTGATTATGCTCTTTTAAATGGCCTGCTTCCTCAGGCGGATGTTGATGAATGGATGTTGTATTGCTCCTCGCAATCTTTTCCTGGATTGAGTAGATCAGCCGGGCCTTTGCAAGAACAGTCTCCGCTTCTCCCACAAGCAGTTAATACTCCTTTGCCCTCCGTGAGTCCAGAAATGTGGGATCATTATCTCAAAAATTTCAAGTCGTCACCTCAAGCAGACCAGTTAACAACCATCTCACAGCAAGGGTTGCAGAATTTTAACTGTGTATCTAATTCAAACAATCTGAGGGATCTATCAGCTGAGAGCAATAACCAAAGCGGGGTGTATAGTGGTGTCAATGTTGATGCTAGTTACAGTGTAAGTACTATGGTTGATCCTTCTACTTCGAGTACCATTTTGGATGATTTTTGCGTGTTGAAGGAGGATGGGGACTTCCAGAACCCATCAGATTGCATGGTTGGCAACTTAAGCTCGAGCCAGGACGTCCAGTCTCAGATAACCTCCGCGAGCCTAGCTGAGTCACATGTTTTCTCTCTGCAAGACATACCTGACAACTCAGGTGGTGGTGCATCTTCAAGCCGTGTTGATTTCGATGAAAGCAGCTTCTTGCAGAATAACTCATGGCCGCAAGTTGCTGCGCCCGTGCGAACCTACACCAAGGTTTGTGGTGGATAACTTCTAATTTGGATTTAATGTACAAGGTCATACCTAGCATATAATGTTTTTGGTATTCTGGGCTTACAGGTTCAAAAGGCAGGGTCAGTTGGAAGATCATTAGATGTAACCACTTTTAAGAACTACGAGGAACTGATCTCCGCAATTGAACGGATGTTTGGACTTGAGGGTCTGTTGAACGACACCAAAGGTTCAGGATGGAAATTGGTATATGTAGATTATGAAAACGACGTTCTGCTTGTTGGGGATGATCCTTGGGAGTAAGTTCCTTAGCCTCTTTACAATGCAGCGTGTGATCTTTTGGGTTTGATTAGTTGCCATGTCCTCCATAGCTTCTGCGAAGGAAGTAATGTTTTAAATTTGGGTGATTAAATGTGGTACAGGGAATTCGTGGGATGTGTCCGCTGCATCAGGATTTTATCTCCCGTGGAAGTAAAACAGATGAGCGAGGAGGGAATGCAGCTTCTAAACAGTGCTGCGGTGCAGCAGTTCAATGGGCCCATGTCAGGCGGCTGCCCTTAGGACCACTAAACCGAATTTTGCGGATTTCCATCTAGCTGACTTTGTCAGAAGTTTCTGGGCTTGTTCTTATGAGTTTTTCTCATTTATGAAGGCGACAAGCAATGTCTTCAAGGATATTATTGTGTAGCTTGTGACGATTGCAACGATGAAGTATTATATACTTGGACTGATACATTCTTAGAGACAATTGTAAGAGCTTTAAGAATCCAAGATTCCAAAGAACTCACTTGTTGGGATCCAATGAAATAGGTAATTATAGGGGGTTGATTAGTTGCCATGTCCTCCATAGCTTCTGCGAAGGAAGTAATGTTTTAAATTTGGGTGATTAAATGTGGTACAGACGACCGAATTCGTGGGATGTGTCGCCTGATCAGGATTTTATCTACCCGTGGAAGTTAAACAGATGAGGAGAGAGAGGGAATGCAGCTTCTAAACAGTGCTGCGGTGCAGCAGTTCAATGGGCCCATGTCAGGCGGCTGCCCTTAGGACCACTAACCGATTTTGCGGATTTCCATCTAGCTGACTTTGTTCAGAAGTTTCTGGGCTTGTTCTTATGAGTTTTTCTCATTTATGAAGGCGACAAGCAATGTCTCTCAAGGATATTATTGTTGCTCTGTGACGATTGCAACGATGAAGTATTATATACTTGGACTGATACATTCTTAGAGACAATTGTAAGAGCTTTAAGAATCCAAGATTCCAAGAACTCACTTGTTGGGATCCAATGAAATAGGTAATTATAGGGCGTGTTGTGGTTTCAACTTTCAAGGGGCCTTTTCCTAGCATTTGATGGATTTTGGGTGAAAAATAATAACACTTCTACAGATGGATTTGCTAAGAAAAATCCCTCCGCTTTAAATTTCTCAGCTCTCAAACTAAATGCACCGTTAATTTTACCCCAGCAAAATGCGCTGTTAAGCAATCTATTCCAATTGCTAGTCTAAAGATATGATATTTAGAATTATCGCAAAGATTGAAATATCGGCCTATTCGTCCCATCTCCCGTTGGGCACCCGCTAAATTCTGCTCCCGGGAAATTCGTGCAGAATGATCGTGCGATACGCTCATAATTTTTGCTATCCAGAAGTGACAAAGTAAGAATCCAGTAAATTTTACAACATCTAAATAAATTAATATAGGATATATAATCTATACCGCTATCCTCGCCATTCAAGTTGGGATGTGGACATTTGCAAGGAGACGCTCCAATGAAAAGGGTAAAAATTAAGGCATGAGAGAAGCCGGAGCGGGCAAATTCTTATCCTGCGGCTACAAGTACAATGCCATACTCATCACCCATATAGGAAACAATTCATTGGTTGATCTTTGCAATTCAAGAGACTTAGAGCAACAAGATCAGCCCAAAAAATGCAATTCATTTCCATTTCATAACAAATAAATTTAACTAGAAAGTAGCCAAGTACCCAAATACAGAATAAAGATGTAAAACGGAACTGAAAATACAGGAACCTTGGGTTAATGCTAACACATCGTCAATGATAAAATCATTCTTACCCCTAGCCTTCACATATCTCTGATTCTCGTAGCCATTAACCAAATCAAAGCAACCAGTGCAATCTCTACCCAATTTCTTACCATTCAAACATTCAAAATTCTTGCAACCCAGGCCACTCCAGTTAACAGTCTTATTACCCACAGGTTTCCAAACCAAATCAAAGCAACCAGGCAATCTCTAAAGGATACCATTCAAACATTCAAAATTCTTGCAAAACTCCAGTTAACAGTCTTTTACCCACAGGTTTCCAAAGGGAAATAGGAAAAGGATAAAGACCTACCTTAGAAACATTTAGCAAAGCACCTCCTCCTCGGTAAAGGCTCACATCCGCGCAAGATCAGTTTCTGCGCTGAACTCCAGTCATCGGGGCAAGGTCCAGCAATCTTGTAATTCATGTATTGAGACAATAAATCCGCTGATTTCTCACAGGAGTGACCAACGGAGGCGACCATTTCAGTGATCCCAGTTCTCGAATCTTTGCCCAGAGGGAGCTGGTGATGCTGGAGATAGAGTTTAAGTTCGCCAGCGATATTAGGCCTGGAAAGGTCAACATTTTCATAGCCAAGAAGCTCCTTTTCCATCTGGGTCAATTTTTTCTGAGACGTATCGATCTCTCTCAGTATCAGAGAGACCTGTTCAGAAATGAGAGAGAAGTTCTTTTGAGTGTGGAGAAGCAGGTGGTTGCTATGGTGTTTTGGGGAAGCAGTGAAAGCATAGAGGGCAAAAAGATTGGTAGTGATAACACAGAAGATCATGAGAATGTTGACTGCCGAAGAACACAAAGTGGCTCTTTTAAATCTGGCAGTGCCATCCCCTATTTTAAGAGAAACAGAACCCATCTTGAGGCGAGTCCTATACCCACTCACACACAGACTGGAGAAGGAGAAGGCCGCGAGATTGAAATTTGTAGTTGAAGCAGATCGGCTCTTTCCGGAATTAAATGCTTCTTACTCGTTGAGTGCGAACTGTGAAGCGCAGGGAGAGTAAAGAGACTGTCTCCCTGCCGCTTGCCAATAGCCGTTCAGATCTTAATCTTCACGGTTCGGATTCAATATTTATTTTATTAACGTCTTCTTCTGTTCTTTGCTTAATAATATCAAATCTAACCAGTATTATTACGGGAAAATAACAAATAAAGAAAGTATATGATATTTTATCTTGGGAAGATAAAGATTTTAAATGATAAAGGGAAAAGTCATCCCCAAATTTGAAATTTTAAAATTTAGCAAAATAACAATATTTTTTATTATTTTTTTTTCAAAAAAAAGGTTTAACGTCTCATCGGTGGCCTTCCACAAACGGCAGCTAATCGCCGGCACTTGCCACCGGTGAAATTTTTTTGTACCACAGATTTTTTTGGGCCATGTGAGAATATTTCAAGAAAATAATAGGGGTAATATTTGATCCCACTACCTATTGGTCATTTAGACCAACAAAAAAGAAGATGACAACTGGGCCATCAAAAATTTGTTAACTTTATAATGCAAACAAAAATATAATTCGACTCTTTTACTATGACTCCAGCTCGTGACAATAATTTATCTAGGGATGACAAGTCTTAATTGAGAAATAATCTAAATTTGATATCAACAGAGTAACTTTTCTTAATACATAACAAGAAATAACATGTACATTAATTAAAATAACAATAATTTATTTGGAAATGACATGTCTTGATTGGAAAATGACAAGTTTAAATTTAAGATTAATAATGTGTTTTTTCCTGATACATAACAGGAAATAACATGTGTGTTAATTAAAAATGATAATAATTTATATTAGAAATGACAAGTGTTGATTATGAAATAACAAGTCTTGACTATAATTAGACTTACAGGTGCTCATGGGACAGGATGGGACAGGGACGACCCCGTCCTAGTCCTGTCCCGATAATTAGGAAGGGAAGGCTTTTCTGTCTCGTGTCCCATCCCGTCCCAATAGCATCTCGTCCTAATTGGGACAGTACATAACTGGGACGGGATAGGAACGTCCCATCTCTTTTTTTTTTTAATTTTTTATCTTTTTAATTTGAAAACTAACTATGCAAGAAATGTATAAACTTATAATAAAAATAATGTGAGGAAAATAGATAAAAATGAGGAAACAATGACAAAGAAAATTTTTTTTTGTAATCATGAGAGACAAAAAAAACTAAACAAACCTAAAATATTCATTACAACGAATATCATGTAACCCGTACAAAAATAACTTACAAACAAATCAAAAATAACAATTGATAAATATCATTACCAAAACACTATTATAGTGATAAATAAAATAAATTTATAACAACTAAAATAAAGATGATATGTTGGAATGGGACCGGGATGGGACACTCCCGTCCTTTGTCCTGAAACAATTTTGTCCTATCTTGCTTTCATCTCATCCAGAAAACTTTTGGAATGGGGTTGTCCCGTCCCAAAATGACAGGGATAAGGATGGGATGCTCGGACGGGATACAATTAAACACCCCTAATTAGACTAGCTATGCCTATCACAAACATTAATAGGATCTTCAGTGTTTACAACTAAATGATTATGAGGGAAATGACGCATCAAAATAAAGTCAGATACAGTCTTTTGTATATAATTAAATAAATTTGATACATACAAATCATTTAGGGAAGAAAAAAGAAATAGCACAAATTCAAAACAAAAATTATAATCAAGCAATCAAAACTTGTCATTCCCAATTAAGATATGTCATTTCCAAATAAATTGTTATCATTTTTAATTAATACACATGTTATTTCCTGTTATGTATAAGTAAAAAACACATTGTTAATCTCAAGTTTATACTTGTTATTTTTCAATCAAGACATGTCATTTCCAAATAAATTATTATCATTTTTAATTAATGTACATGCTATTTCTTGTTATGTATAAGGAAAAGTTACTTTTGTTAATATCAAATTTAGACTTGTCATCTGATAATTAAGATTTGTCATTCTCAAATAAATTGTTGTCATTTTTAATTAATACATGTATTATTTCCTATTATGTATCCAAAAAAACACATTGCTAATATTAAGTTTAGACTTGTCATTTTCTAATCAAGACATGTCATTTTCAAATAAATTATTGTCATTTTAATTAATGTACATGTTATTTTCTGTTATATATTAGAAAAAGTTACTTTGTCAATATCAAATTTAAATTTATTCTTTCTTAATCAAGACTTGTCATCCCTAGATAAATTGTTGTCACAAATTAAAGCCATAGTAAAAGAGTCAACTTATATTTTTTGTTTGCATCATCAAGTTAACAAATTATGGGTAATCTAATGGTCATGTTCTTTTTTGTTGGCCTAAATGACCAAGAGGTAGTGAGATCAAATCCTACCTCCACTACTTTCTTGAAATATTCTCACATGGCAAAAAAAAAAAAACCAGTGACAAAAAAAATCACCGGCAGCCACCACACTGGTAGCCAACAGCGAGGGGTCAAGTCTTTTTTTTTTTGAAAGACATTTTTATCATGTCACTGAATTTCAAAATTTCAATTTGGGAATGACTTCCCTCTTTGTCATTTAAAATCCTTAGCTTCCTAAATTGGGATATCATATATTCAACCTTTTTTATTTGTCATTTTTCCTATTATTATCCTGCAGGCCAAATAAAAAACAGGAAAATTCTTCCAGCTGAAAAGGTTAGTTATTTTAATTACTGTATTAATATCATTTCATCATTATATATCTATTTATACATAATTTAGTATTTTCTAAAAATTATAATTATCAATAATATAATCTATTACAAATTATGTATATTGATATCTTTGAGACTTCCTTTCTCTCTATAGGGAGATTCTTATATATATTTTTTATTACAAGTAATGAGTAATAGTAAACAGCATCAACCGGCCATTTAGCTCTAGCAAAGGCAAATAACAATTGTTTTCAACTAAACCACTATTTAATTAATTAATTCTAGCTGTTTAACCACTTGCATCGCTCTTTTTTTTTTTTTTTTTAAATATAGAAGTTAAAGAAAAGAAATTTATAAAAATATCACTATCCAATTTAGCAGTTTTTTTTTTTTTTGGCTACGACCCTTTGACTCTGGGTTATAAACCAATAGTTTGATCTTCCATCTAATTTAAGATGTGTTTATAAGAAAATTTGGTGAAACCTATACAAATTTTACTTCTTTTAACAATAAGTTTTGGTAAAAAAAAAAACAATGACCAAATTATGAAGAAAATCTCTCTAAAACCAGATTTATCATTACTTTAATCTGTTTTACTAATAATAAAAGAATATTTCTATGAAGTCATACCATAAAAAGTATGGTCTCAGATAAAACAGTTACTACAATTAAAATTTGATAATTAAATTTGGCTTTCATGAAAAATTGAAATTACCAGATTTAAATCTACATGAATTTTAAAAACATTTTAATTTATACAATTTTTTACTTATTTGTATCTTATAAAATGAGAAGATGTAAGAGTGATCATAAGCATGTTTAATATAAGTCAAAATAAAACTACTCTTACATATTTATTTCGTATTTCATAAATTATAATTAAAAAATTACTTATAAGTTATACAAATTATTCCAAACCGCACTATTTCTCTGCGGCAAAGTTTACCATAAAATGGAACGGTATCTATTCAACCAACCAATGGTTTTAACTCTTACAAAGCAGTAGCCAAATTTGAGGTGGGGGATTCCAAAGGAACACAAAAGTAAGGATAAATAATGGGGTAATCATGGAGTAAGAAGGCAGTCAACGGCCATGAAGGTGGAAAGCTATAGGTGCCGCTGGAAACCTGTCCGTACTTACAAGAAGCAGGCTGAGTGGCTGACAAAATACTCGCGATAAAAATCTCGGATCACGTACCCTTCAGGTGATCCAATGGCAGTCGCGAGAAAAACGAAATAGGCTGCTAGTTCTTCCTGGTCTCGTACTCTAATCAGAGAAGGACAGATTCACTTTCACTAATAACATATAAACCAAGTAAAAGCGTACAATCTTTTCCGTCCCTGTCGCAAGAAAAACGGTGAGCATGCCTTTCCTTTCGAAAGGCACGGAGTGGCTGGGTACATAGAACGCGTCATTCAATCTGATATGAAGATGAATGAAATCTTAGATGCATTGGCTGTCAAAGGTTAGAAAAGTTTCTAAATAAAATTCCATCAAAGCATAAATGAGAATTTGCATGGGAACAATCAAATCCATGTTTGGGCTCGGTGGCTCCAGTTGAAATTTCCACTACAAATCTCAATCTCGGTTGTTCAAACTTCTGCTAGCTCATCTTTGTCCAGTCCCCTTGGAGGAATTTTGCTACTGCTTTTTCTCTTCCGCTTTCCTCGGCTGCAAGAAGTGCCATTAGTAACGTCAACCATCCCAACATTATCAAAGCTGCTTTAGTACTTAATGTACGACAGATCAAATTCACACACGGGATGATAGTCACGCAAAAATAGTAATTAAAAGCTATCCTCGCAACTTGAAACCACAATACCATATTGTCAAAAAAGACGAGATAAAAATTAAAAACATGCTAATACAAAGGTATAAAGAACAGGCATTCTGCTGAATCCAACTTGTAACCACGCAGCCACAACAGAAATGTTCCATTACACAACTAAACTGCGACTTGGTTGTGAAACATGCATCAAAACAAAGTACAGCTGCAAGACCATTTAGCTGAGTCTCTATGGCTGGTTCTTTGCAGCATCCAGCAACATAGAAACATGTTCGTTCGTTAACATGTTTTTCATAAATGAAAATGGCCAACAAAGTAAAAATATCATGGATCCACAATCACGAAACCACCATACCTGCTTTTAGATGTGCAGATATAATTTGGAATATTATTGCTTGCTACGCTCCAAAAGATGCAAAGATTCAAAAACCACATATACTATTTACATAGTTTCCCTTTGAATGGCAGTTATGCATAGATTCGGTAGATTTAGAGTCTTGCTTTCAGCTATGCTTCACAAGAAAGGGAAAGTGAAGTTCCTTTTAACAAGGTACTTTATTCAATATATAAACGCTAGGTGCACATATCTTCTAGCTATAGCTACTACAGGCAGAGTTGGTGGCAGCAACAGGAAATCAAGGTAGCTGTCAGCCTTGATATTCTATCATAAGCTGGAAGAAGGATCCCAGAAATTCTTAATTTCGATACTCTCCTATTCACCGCATCATTACAGGGAAAAATGACAATATACTAAGAATGCATGAGGTCTATGGTCTGTTTCCTCTCCTGTCACTTACTATCTTTGTCCCCGGTTTCTCTCCAACGACATGATGTCCAGCTTGGTACAATGTTTTCCAACTGAAAATTATCCCCCACATTTGCAGAAGGGGACAAGGACAGTATGTACAGAAACTTTGACCTTAGATTGCATTAGCAGAAACCAAGACATGATCAAAAGTGGTGAAAACTTCTTCACCTCCTTCCTCCTTCAACTCACTCACTCCAATTAGATATGCCTATCTATTTGCACATACTGTAGAATTCACTCATCACCATCAATAGTTTCACGAAGGCACGAAAAACAAAATGAAAGTTCAACGATATATCTAATAAAAGAGATATTAGATAGGACTGCTCAATTTAAAGCAGGATTCAGGTGACAGCTTAACATTAAACGGATTAAACAAAGCGCTCAACCACAGAAAGTAATTCACAAGAAACGTTATGCCAATAACCATATATTGACTGCCAGAAAAAAAAAATACTTTGGACAAAATCCGTGTCGCCGTTCAACTTCAACCAAACTTCTCAAGCAGGGAAAAAAAATCATTTTAATCACTAAGAATTAATTAATTGATCTAGGTCGATAAAGGAAGGGGGAGTCAGTACGCACTTTGACACCTGGTGCAGGTTGGCGAAGCTCTTCCTCGGGTATAATGACAGGCCAGGCTTCACCCGCCTCGCGGAACATTTGCTCGGTCTCCAGGTGCTGACCTTTTTCGAGAATCATATTCCTAATGGTCTGTGCAGGGGTGGATGTTGCATCGAACACTTCCTCAACCCCATTGACGAAAGTGACAGTAATCTGCGGTGGGTGGTCATCAGTTCGGCGCTTCACCACCACTTGACACCCAGGGTTTGATTCCTTGGCCTTCCGTGCGTTGCACTGTGCCAAAAACTCCATACAGGATGCAGTTCGCGGGTCCAAGGCATTGAACTCGATTCTCACCCTCGATAGGAACTTCAACATTTTATACGATGTCTCTCTGCCACTCCTACTTCACTTCAATGAACCCGATGAGGAAGCTAATAAGAGGTATCCGGAACGAATGCGGAGGGTTTCTATGGTATTGTTGCTGTAATCTTCTTCGCTTTTTTTTTTTTTTGACCTTGCTTCTTCGCGATTAACGTTGGCCAAAAAAGAAAAATTCGTGAAGGTAAAGCTCCATTGTTTTTTTTTTTTTTCCGGCCTGACTCACTCACATATTCATCACGTTTTTGTCAACAAAAAAAAAAATCTTAAATTTACTCTTAATAAAAATCTGAATAGCAAGAAAAACTTCGGCCTTATTTGATTTATTACTGGCATTATCGGTGCTGTGTTAAAATATTTTGTAGTTCAATCAATATACTGAAATATATTTTAATAACAATTTCTCAAATCACATTCTACTTTTAAAATATTAATATTTAATATCATTTAATTATAAAAAGCTGTAAGTATTCTTCTTTTAAGATCATACATTCAGCACTTTAATATACTTTCAGAATAGTGAGCATACCACAATATCTTAGATGTCATCTGCACTGGAAATACTTCTTGTAACACTTTCTTATTTCCAAAATCTTTTAATCTTTAAGCATACAGGTTCCTTTTTCCTTGCTCTTGGCCTCTCACGTCTTGATTATTGTAAGTCTGTGACTTCTTATCTCAAAATGAACTCGTTCCTGAGGAACGACAGATTAGAAGATCATGGGCAAATTCCTTTCGCTTCCTTGAGGCGTGAGGTATCCAACATATTCGCACTTACAAAGACCTGAGTCAACACTCATCATACTACCAAAAGAAATAAATATGTAAATATATTTCCGGATGATTGATACGCGCAATCAGTTGCAGCATAAATAAAACAGAAGAAAAAACAATAATTCCTGCATATTCTCACTCAAGGAGAGGGCAACGGAGCTTTTCAATTATAAGATGGCAAAATCGGAAAAAAAAGCTGAACACCGCGGTCTCAAAAGACCAGCTGACCACTCATCAAAAGCAAAGCTCGGCAACCTGCCAAATCAAGAGTCTAACCAACTGCTAATCTCGTTATCCATTTTGGTTCTCTTTGAACTTTGTACACCTGGCACAGCACTACTACGGGGCTGAAATGCCACATCATGCTGATATGCACAGTTAGCTCCATTCCGACATCCTTTTGAACTGTTGAAATAGATACAAGGCTTCATTATCTTGGGTTTTGGTTCCCTTAATCTAGAATTGTGCGTTGTCTCCTGGTTTCCAACGGGCTGCCTAATGTTATTCAGATAAGGTAGAGTCTCTTGTTTTTCTCCACCATGTTGCTGAATTAGGCTTTTATAGTAGTTCACATCCTTTGCTGGAGGAGCTCCAAGACTCACTACAGGAGGAGGGACCTGTTGAGGAGGAACGGGTCCCACTCCAACCCCCATCTGAGCGGTATAGGAAGGGCTGGCTGATAAGGCACCAAATGAAGGCGTACTGGCTTCAGCTTGATTCAGAGGAATGGGTAGACGTGAAGTCACCAAAGATGAGCTAGCATTGAATGTATGTCGTGAGTTATTTGTATTTCCATAATCTCTAACCAACTTTTCAATCACCTCTGGGTTGCTGAGAACTTTATTCAGTAATTCGTGGTCAATCGTAATTCCATGTTCATTATTCTTCATGATGTGGCTTAAAGCTATAGATGCTTCAGCAGCCTCAGATTCTACTACATGAGGTAATTGCGCAATTGAAGGAGGGTTAGAACCCTTGGGTACTCCAGCAACGAACAAGAGAGGCTGTGAACTAAGCGGCGCTCCATATGATGCCTCTACTGTGGAATCCTCATCTTCAATTGGTGTAATTGGTATCAAAGCAGTATGATCATCATTGCAAAGGGAGTCTTCTGCATCCATTGAGACAGAGGGGCTGCATGGAGGGAAACAGAAGGGAAGAAAGTAAGTATTTAAATGACCAGAGGTATCTATGAGGAATTATCGTACAGAGCAAGAGAAGAATCAAACTTTGGAGGAATGGAAGACGGGCGGGGATAAATAGCTTCGAGTACTTTCATCTCTCTCTGATTCTGATCCTCTACCTCTTTGCTTTCTTCCCCAGCCACCACTTGCCATGTGAGATCAAGCACAATCTGTTTAAACATGTTAAAACAATTATACAAGAATGAAAACAAAATTTGAGATTTTTTTTGCATCCCCCCCTTTCCTTATTTGAAAGCCATCCGCTCAAATAAGGAAACCATTCAACAAGGAAACTGGAATACACACAAACCCCTATGAGTGCGCACCTTAAGCGGATTGGTCCATTTAATCACTGGAATCTGGGAGAGCTTTATCTGCGTCTGACTTGAGGATTCAGTTCCATCAAAGCCAGGAGGTAGAATGTCATCAGAACCTGCCCCTCCTGGATGCGACAGTAACGATGTCTTTGCTTGGAGGTGATCTTGAGCATTTAACCCAACTTGTGAAGGACATTCCTCTGATAAAAATAATCTAACCTGTTTGATGAAGAGATTTTAGTCCCTTATGTTGTAACCTCTTTCACCATTTTGTTCGGCGCCATTTATGATTATGTAAACAGGATTATGTTAAATGACATTATTGATTCAATCTTATATTAAATCGAAACAGATAAGTTATTCAGATGCAAAAACTCTAAAACAGAGTAGTCAATCCTATTTCATACAATAAAAAATCCATTAAAAAGAATAGACAGTCAGATTCAAATTCTACTACAATGACAAGTGGCCAGCAAATTATGTACAAAATAAATGGACAAACTCATACACTTCTATCACAATGAGTTTCACTCAACACAACAAGTGAAATGAAAATATGAATATTACCCAAGACACCAAACACCAAAACAATCTTAACAGATTTCATCATATTTTCAAATCCAATCTGCAAGATATTTCGCAATGTCCCAATCAGACACTGTCACCCTCAACCTCTCCAACATACAATCAAACAAAAATGACCCCAGACAAATTACTTTCAGTAACACTCTGAAAAGTGTTATTTGTGCTCATTGGGTGGCCAACTAAGGGCTTCCATCACCTTTTCATCCCATTATTTTGCATTCACCCTCAGTAGGTCTCCAGAATTTATCACTATGACTTGGCCCTCCCATGTTGGAAGTGGCTGAGATCTTGCGTTTAGTCTCCTTTCAAACAGAAAAAGAATAAAATTTTAGAATTAAAGGCAACAAATTCTTCTAAGCAGAAGAGTTCTACCGTATCAGCATGGACCCAAAAAGAAAAAAGCACTTCGTAATACTGGAGAAAAATGAGATGTCACCAAATCTTGCAATTCTCACAAGGACATAGACACAAGCAAGTTGAAGGAACCAAGGGCAATGCAACTAATTAAACAAGAGGCGTGCAAAAATGAGAGGAAAAAGCATGGAATCTAAAATTTCTTAAAGAGAAAACTGGCATCGTGCCAAGGGAAACAAGAAGTTATTGTAATCACTTTTACATATTAACCACAAAATTCATGCTAATGAACTAAAAATTACACCTACTATATCTTCCCTCTTGAAGAATTTAGTAAACATTTACTCCACAATCCACATCCATTATCATTTTCACAATTCTTTTATACTTCTTCATGTGAGATTCATTGATACAATAGTACTTATTTTCTCTCACATCTCATTCAGGTGTCCTTGCTATCAATTAGGGTCAACAATTTTGAATCCAAGCTCCGGCGCGCCGCATTTCTTCATGTAAAACCAGCTCTCCGTAGTAAAATCGATGGAATTTTTTGACATCACAGGAATTTATTATTACTTTGAATATAGCTATCCCAGAACCATATCATTCTCTGTACTAATTTCCTACTTACGCTGACTTTAGTTTCCTACCCCCAAGCACGCAATAATCCTTCAGAGAAACTAGTCAATCAGCCCTTAAACACAGAAGGCTTCTCATGGGCCAAAAGACTTCACTTTACGGGGCAAAGCAAGGGGGGTCCTAGATAGAATCCATACATATCAATGTATTCCAGAGCAAGATATGGCCCTGACATTAACGTCACCCCAAGATGATATTTCTGAGGCATCAAATTGTACGCGAACTAGTGATAGGGATAAAACGTGCAAAATGATCAATCGAAGATAGTAGACAACAAATCATAATTTAGGGCTTAGAAAGCTGATTCTTCAATGTTAATCATTCGAGTTATTTATACGCCATTAATCGATCGATGTCGAATTTAGTTGCTGAAATATAATTACCTGACAAAGATCTAAATCTGAGGCCCACGAAACTCTTTTCGATTTGTGTAAACAACGCATATTTAGCATAAGAATCGTTCTTCTGCTTCAGTGTGGCAATCTATGAAAAGATTTAAGAGATATGGTGAGGTACCAAAGCTCAAGAGTAAAGCCTAGTCAGACACCACATATGAGTTATCCACCCTAACACCGTATCTATAGCTCTTTAAGTCCTCCCTGGTGAACTACGGGGTGTCCCAGGACGACCTTGGGAGAGAACCCTGACTTGTTATTGCCGCCATTGAACCGCCCTCTACTAAGTACCAGGTGAGCAAAAGCAGACAGATTGGTTTTTTTTTTTTTTTTTTGAAAAAATTGAAGATCATCATTCTCCCATAAGAGGAGCTGGGAATGCACCTGCCATGGGCCCATATTTGAGCGGTGAAGGCCGAGCTGGCCCAAACAAAATGTTGAATTTGCTGAGCTCATATGCCGGTTAGCAGGCTGGCGAGCTAACCCACAAAATAAGGAAGAGCCGAATTTGACTGTTTTAAAGGTGAAAATAGAGCAGGTTTCAAAATCTATTGTCATCCTACCAAAAAAAAATCTGTTGTCATAATTCAAAAATAAGTAAATAGAATTTACCGAGACACTGACAGATAACAATACATCTCGAAAATTAAGGCCCCGCGGCTGAACCCGTTTTTACAACTCTAACCGCAATTATATTTATAAATCTCAATTCTTTAATTTACAATCTTTTATTTTTATTTCTTTACATTATGTGGTTTTAATTCATTCTCACAATTTTCTTATAGTATATTTTATCCTTTCAGATGATGGGGCCATATACTGTATGAGATCTATACAAACCGTAGCATTTATGTTTTGTGAATTATATGCATTTCATGTATAACTCCCAATTTTTTGGAGCTCTGCTAATACGAGTAAGATATATAATATTTTCTCGTCATTTATTTGTTCTTCATTGTATCTGAAACGAATAGGCCACATGAATAATATCCATATTTGTGACACGTTTTCTTTATTTTTAGGTGTGTTTATATATAAATAAATCTTTGAAAAAAATCGTATTTTGGTTTCTTGCCAATGTTTTTGTTTCTACTTTCTGTCCATATTATATTTCGTGTATTGATTATCCCGGTACGTATTAATTGATTATAATTTTTTTTTTTTGGGCCGACAATCACAATTATAATTTTGGAAAAAAAAGAGGGGGGTGGCATAGCATTATGCACGTCTCATCGTGTAAACGCAACGCAGTGTCGTCCCGGCTTCGAGTAGTCTTTTGGCCAAGGCAACAAGTTTTTTTATCTGCTCTGATTATCAGAATTTTAGTTTGTGCCCCCCTACAACAAATCTAATCCCAACTTAACCTCTTGTTTGGATTGAGGGAAAATTAGGGAAGAAAGAAAACTAGAGAAGAAAAGATAAAAAGAAACAAGTTTTTCTTTACTTGGATAGGAAAGAAAATATGGGAAGAAAAAAAAGTGGAAGAGAATAAAATAGGCTCGATGCCTTATTTTTTTTCCAAATTTTTTCTTTATATATGGAGAGATTTGAAAAGAAAATAAGATTTTCATGATTACCCTTCTTCTCTTTTCCTCTCCGCATTTATTTTCTTTTATTATATTTAAAAAGTTGTTCACTTTTTACTTTTTTTATCTTAAAACAATGTTTTTATTAAATAATTGGCTTTTAAACATAATAATATGAAAAAATATATAAATCAAATAACTTGATTTTAAATTATTTGATTATCAGTGTTTTTAAAACCGGACCGGACCGGACGGTCGAACCGGTCCAGCCGGTGACCGGGACACTTCTCGGCTCGTTTCACATGGTTCGGCCGCTTTATCATTTGAGCCGCCTTGGACCGCTTCAAGCCGGCCATTTAACCGAAAATCGGAGCGGTTTTTGAAAAACCGGCCGGCTCAAATTTGTGAGCAGGGATGGAAAAGAAGAAAGAAGACGCATAAAAGCTTTTTTGGATATGAATCTTATCCCCATCCTTTGTCCCTTCAAGAACAGCCATGGAGTCGGTTGCTAGGCTAGAAGAAGATAAGAAGCTTACCTTGGGTGCCCGACGATTCGCAAATCTGGACTGTAAATAAAACCTCCCTAGTCCATAATGAAGAAAAGAAGACGACGTGCAAGTGATGAAATGGAAGTAGGGGAGAAAAGAAAGTAAAACCTCGAGAGTGGAGATAGAGAAGCGTGTTTCGTACGCAGACGCAGTTCTTTTTCGGGCCAACACGCAAAGGTAGATTGACCAAGGATGACATGTACTATAAATGAGTATTAATTAAACCTTTTTTTAATGTTATTTTTCAAGGGAAAAAATTAAATTAATTGTGAGATAAAGTTATTTCTATTGGTACAAATTGCAAAAGTTAAAGATTTGCTATACTATATATTAAAAAGACTATAAAAAATATTTGGTTTTTTGACCAGCGGCTATAAAAAAATATTTACGTTATAATATTGTAATTATTAATGATTATTATATGATTAATATATATAAAATATGTAATTTATCCTCTAAAATCATTCTTATTTAAGGGATAAAGTGAGCATACCAATAATTAACAGAGACAAAAATAAAAATATATATAAAAAATTTCAAATAGGGTATTAGTGTCAATGTATCATGGACCTTCATCCCCAAAAAAAATTTCTTATATATAAGATTTAAGAAAGTATAATATTATTTTTATTTAATTATTATGTTCCGGTCCGACCGCCGGTCCGACCGGTTGAACCATAAGAACCGTGAACCGCTCGTCTTTCCGGTTCAATTTCCGGTCCAGCTTTTAAAACATTGTTGATGATGCTAATGTTAGTATAATTTTTTTATTACAATATTTAATTTAATTTAATTTTAAATATGATATATTTTGATAAGGACATTTTAGTCACTTAAATATCTATTAATTTTCTTTCCTCTCTCTCTTTATTTTCTCTCCTCTTATTTTTTTTCTCTCAATTTTTCTTCCCATCCAAGCAGAGCATAAGAGTTTCTGCAACCTGTTTTAGCAGTGAAAAGATTATAGGCGATTTCACTAATCACCCACCCGATGCATGCTGGGAAGACTACTTCGTTGAGTTTATTAATGCTACCAGCCACAGCCGAGTCGTTCCCTGAGCTAGTTTACCAGCAACCAGACTAAGATTTACGCAAGCCATGACGATACCCATCAAATCCAGAACGTGAGCTTTAGAAAAGAAACCAAATCCAGAACGTGAGCTTTAGAAAAGAAATCAAGAACATTGGTCGGGTCAATTCATTCCAACTTATTCCAACAAACCAGGTAACACCCATCGTAACTCTCAGCCAACAGGCAAAGCAATCTAATACAAACATAATTATATCACAAACAGTTGTGGCCTGAAACTTACAAATCGCACCCCACTCACTGAGTATGAAAAAAAGAAATAATCTAGCAGCAACGCGAGCAATAATGTACAAATAATCCTCACCCACTTGTATTTATGTATGTTCCCAGACGAATCCTACAGTCCAACTGGTTACCTTCAAATTTGGGGAGGAGCAGGGAGGGGAGGCAAAGAATAATGAAAAAGTCAACAAATTCAAGGGTATAAAAAAGTTCCCGGCAAGTAAAACTGAGCAGCTATCCCTCGGAGAATGAACAAAGTGAAATCAGAAACTCCAAATTGGTCCTTCATGATAACTACTGTAGAGGCACGTCGGCACACTTCAGCTTCCGATTCACCTCTGCCACTTCCTCTCTGTGAAGCATAATTCAAGTGGTTCGTCAGTAGATTACTTCATAAAGCAAAATCATTATACTTTGCCATGCTGAATCTTGCAAGATGGACAATGCATATTAAAAACAGGCAATGTATTTTTCAAAGGTAAAAGCCATTTCCAATCAACAAGCAGGCGCATATCACTCACATTCTGGAGGGCAATCCTTTGGCAACTATAGAATGGTAACAAAGTTGTCGTGATAATCAATACCTCATTCAGAATATGGTGAATAAGCAGGCTTACTACTAGAAATAAAAGGTGAGCGAGCATCGCAGCAAAAGAAATGCTTTGGAAATCCCAGTTGGAATGTGGCATGTTAATCTTACATCAGTTGGGAAAAAAGGGGGGAGAAAATTCAGGTTCACTGTAAAAGTTTCACGTGCCAACCAGCCACATATGTGATAGCAAATCCATATATGCAAGCCCATAAAAATCAAAATCGTATATTGAATTATCTTCATAACAAGAACATGAAGTACTCCTCCGGTCCTTAATATAGGACTCAATTGTTGAGTTGGTTTTAGTCCTAAATATAAGATCCACTTCTCATATTTATCAATTTTCTCTAAATTACCTCTATGGATACTCTCTCAATCATAATCAAGTAGAAGAGGGAAAGGAGGTATTAAAAAAGATAATTATGGTATTTTAGGAAAAACGTGTTACATTTCTTATAATCAACTAATTTACCTAACTTCCTTAATCTAATCAAATTAGCTAAATGGGTCTCATATTAAAGACCGGAGGAGTATGTATATTTTATCAGGGAGAAATAAAAAACAGAACCAAAGAAAATTCTTTAGGATTCAGAATACCATGAGGAGGATGTAAACCTTGTCCTTTCGTACCCTGCTGTGCCTGAGAAATTGAGCGCTGGATGCGTGGAGAAACCTGTCTATCAGTTGCACTTGCACCAGGCAAGGAGTGTCTCTTCTTAACATGTACATCTCGATCATGCAGATCTGGACTTGATCGTGGAGAATTATTAGCATTAATCTTGGCCCTTGCAGATTCTGTGGCTTGCATGAAATGAGGAAGAGAACTATTGTTACTATTATCTCTTGATTCTTGATCACTGTGATCAGGTTTCGCAGAGCCAGAGGAATTGCGCCTCTTCCCATTCCCCTGATCTTTAGGCAGTTGTTCCCTGCTACCTCTAGATCCTGAATCAGGAGTTGCATTTGCAGGTGATTTATTACCAGCTGACAGAAGCCTTCGTCTATTTGTCGATCCAGATCCAGTCTTCTCAGGTTTTCTCTCTTTTGGTTTCACTGATACCTGACTTGAAGGTGTTCCTTGAGATTCAGGGACGGTTACATGGCTCCTGGGTGAAGCTTCAGGAGATGCTCTGAGATCTTGCACAGCAGACTCCACTTGTTCTCTTTGCAGTTCAGACATGTTTTTCTCACACTTAAGAGCTGGTGGCTCTTTGGAATCAACAACTACTGCTGAATGAAGTGATTTGCCATTCACATCTTCATTATTGGCAGTCTCAGGTTGACCCAGTGCAGAGCCGGGTAACTCACCAGCGAGAGTGGTACAAAAGACATTAGCCTCAACCTCATGATTTATCACACTGTCAGGATTACATATCCCTTCTGATAAATCTTTGGCTTCAGGTTCATTTTCAGTAGCCCCAGTCTCAGATATTTCTGGTGAATCAAGCGTGGAAGAAATAGAGAGTTCAGTACCACATTCAGAGCCACCAATCTTGGAAGGAAAGGGAGCAGAACTCTCCAATAAGAGCTCTTTGGACCTAAATGCACTGTCTGTGCCAACAGAAATGGGATCCTCATGCGCTTCAACAGTTGCATCATTATTGGACAAACTGCTTGACCTTCCTGAACTTGCCATTGTACTCAGCTCTTCAAATTTTGACTGTGCAGCAATGAATGTTGGGTTGCTGGCCTTTCTTGATCCATACCCAAATTTGGTTCCCTCAGTCTCTAGTTGCTCAGAGGCAAATCTTTTCATGGATCTTTTGGGCTGTTCACTGTCAATTTCAGGTTTCTCCGGTAGAGAACTAAGCTCCTGAGGAGGAATTGCATCTGATGTCACAATTTTATTTTGCTGAGAATCAATTTCTTCTAAGGTTACTTTAGCATCAAAAGTAATTGTCATGTCAGGCTGTGCCTCTTCCAAATCATCTTTGGCAAGAGACGTAGAATGGGTTTCTTCGAAGCTTAAGTTTCCTGTATCATGAGTAGTCACTTTCTCTTCAACCTCAGAAGGCACAACAGAGTCCTCAACAGCGAGCCTTGAGTCATCTGACTGACACAAAACTTCAGACTGAAGCCCAGTTTCCAATTGAGACGGAGAAGGACTAGATTCATTGTTGTCTGATTGCTCCACCAATGAACTTGTTATTTTAGACTCGGCAGAATCCAAGGAGGAAACCGACATCCATCTCTCCAACCATTTCCAACCAGAATCAGCTTTGGAAGGATCACATGTGATACGGATTGGTTTGTTTTTTGGGGTGGATTTCAACAGCTTTGAGGTGGAAAAAGAGAAGTTTTTAGTATGATCAACAAAGGTGAGACAACAAACATAATGCAATTGAACTGAGACAAATACCTGATGAGCAAATCGATTGCTAAGCAGTTTCTCTATGGAAGTGGACTTCATACTTGACTTGCTCACCTGATTTCCATTACCCTAAACCATAAAAAATAGCGGTTGCACTTGGGGAAGGGTTTGCAGCATACAAATAGCCCAGAATACAAATCTAATAAAGGATATCCTTGATTATGAAAATACAGTAACCTCAAGCAATAAGAGCTTAATGTCAATACGACCTAACAATCAAGCAAGAGCAGAGGCGCATGACTATGGCAAGAAAACACAACAAACTTTTTATGACTACTTCAGTTCCCAGGCTTTAAATTTGTTTTTTAGCTTGATGAAACAAAATTTAAAAGTTGAAATAACAGCTTTGTACTTGAGGGGTTGCACTGTTTTGGACCTTCAGTAGTTTTATGACTCTCCTTTCACCTGATAACTTCGTCTATCACCACATTATCAACTCCTATAACAGGATTGTAGACTTAAAGCATGACCCATAACATATATCATTATTCTGCATAGGAACAATGAATTCATCTTAAATTGCTCGTGGTAAAGAGATGGAGATTCAAGGCGAACATTAAAAAGTACTAAGACATTAGCAATGCTTTAATGTTTGAACATTCAAGAAAAATCCTCATCCCCCAAGCTGAATTATGAAATCTAATGATACAACGATCAATAAAAATACAAAACCAGCACCATAAACTTCCACACAGAATGATAACATGAAATTACTAGCCATTAAGCACGTAATTGGAATTGATTGGACCACCAGAAAAGGCATATTGTGAGCTATTTTAAATAGCTTACCAAAATTTCAGAGCCATTAATTTTGCCATGCTTATCTTGACGCAAATGCTGAGCATGACGAGCGCGCACGAGGAGCTGCAATTTAACTATGGCTTGAACACAACGCAGAGATCCTACTGCATGCCTTCGAACCAAATGCCCACGAACAGCAGCTTGCAACTTCACTACGTTCTTAAGCTTTAGCAAGGCTCCCTGAGCCTGAAAGAAACCCAAAAAGAAATACGCATATGAAATACAGCAGTTTCAGCTGTAGCTTGCTAGTGAGATTTTGGAATTGTAGATTTAAAATGAAAACACACCATGAACCCTCTGATGGCAGCTTGAATGGTGATAACCACAGACTCCGGTGGATTGACATCCACCCTACTCTCTGTTTCAGTAACAACTGTTTCAGATAATTGTGAGCTTGCCACAGATAATTGTGAGCTTGCCACAGATAATGGAGGGGGTTTCTCATCAGGGCAATTTGTTGTGTTTCTCTTTTCAGCAATATTTGTCTCAGTTGATGGTTGGAAATTGATACTAGTACATTCTGAGCTCTCCTTGTTTGCTGAAGATGGGGTATCTGTTATTACAGCATTGCTAAGAACACGATGCCTTGCAGACTTTTTTCGGAAACTCCAACCTCGTTTGTCACTTGAATCTTTGATCTGGAAAAATTAAGTAACTAAATCATTGGTGAAAAGACAACTTGATTCCCTACAAATCAGCAAGCTAGAGAGTTTATAAAACTTCAATCTCTTCCTACAGAAAATATGTTCACATGAGCACAATTCATTGTGAACAATGGGCCATTGACTGTCTTCCTAGTTCCATTTTCAAGGAATGAGAATTCCTAGGTTTGACACAAAATTAAGCATTGGACTGATGTTCCAGTTCCAAGCCCTTGATTTCTTAGTGCATAATCGACATTCCTTGCAATGGGGAGAACGTGATGAATTTAGGCAAGCTAAAATTAGCAATGATTTGTTTTTGCTCCCTCAATTAATTTTGATCTCAAAACTACCCTTCATGTCTGTACTGAGAACATGTTTCAAAAAAAAGAATGGAATGGGATACAATTCGATTTCTAATACGACCATACACTAAAATGAGAATGGTCGCTCCATTCCCCCAGTTTCCCAAAAATCAATTTCATGCAACAGCCATGCTCTAAAATTTTATTCATATAATCCACTTTAAAGTTATGCTGATCCCTATATCATAAATGGTTAAGTCTTGTGTCCTTTCATACCATTCAAACTTCCACTTATCCGATAAAATTTCCCCGGGTGCAAGACACAATTATTTGATCCACACGAAAAATGCGCTGCGAAATTTTCTCAAAATCTTGTAAATAATTTATATCCCGCCGGTCCAAAAATAAAAATAAAAATCACCGGGTCCTAAAGATAGGCAACTAATATCAAATGCCTCGAGAAGTTCTAAGATTTTGCGGGCCTATAAATTACGTTGAAACAATAAGATTTGATTTAGGTTTCGGGTCCTCAAGTGGCATTGGAAATAATAGCTTCGATACCCAAACAATCAAATCGCAAATTTTTTTAAAATACATAAAAATGACCTAGACAAATTGAAAGCCAAAATTACCACCAGGTGGAGTCAACAGCTTCCCAACATCAACTTTTAATTTTTAAGTAAGAAAAACCAAGTAAAAAATCATTGATCACCAGTAAGAAAATGAAAAAGAACAAGCCCTTCGTAAATTTCATTTCGTCAAAAACTCGACACAATTCTGGAACTGTAGACTTGGTTGAATTCATATACACAAGAATGGAAATTTCCGTTACTTTTCTTTACTGGTAATTAGGCTGCCCAAACAACGACATTGATGATTCAAGATGCAAGATGGATGGCATGTCATGCAGCAAAATGAGTTAAACACATGAATCCGAAAACACAAACCGAATCCCCCCAGAAACTACTAATTGATCAACGCGGGAAGCAGGAAAGAGGCAAGTTCCGTAATTTACCGCAAGCAACCTCGGATCAGAAGAAGTCAAAGCTAGTAGTTTAAAATAATGAAAGAGCCCAGATTCAATCAGAAAGCTCACCTCAGACGCTTGGTAATTGCCGTTGCCGTCCGCCTCAGTACTGCCGCATGTGATTAATTTGAAGCAGGAAATAGATTTTCCCATGTTTCTCTCTCTATCTCCCTCGCTGTTGGCGTCTCAGTCTTCACACTTCGCACTCTCTTTCTGTGAGAGACAACACTCTCCGTGAGGTCATGGCATTGGAAAATGGCGAGAGCGTCACATACTAACGCAAGCTTCAAAACACGGACCTCAACACACTCCTTAAATCTAGCTAAGCAAGTTACGCTGGTGTCCGCGCTGTGTGTGTTGTGAGTCGGACTGAACGAGGAGTGGTGTGTCGAGTAATCCGTTGAGACTTTTGAGTTTTGACAGTGGAAAGAAAAAGCTATCTTATTTTATTTTAATCTATTTTGCTTAATGCTCCCGCCGTCCTGCCAAATCGATCTGTGTATACATATTATCCTCAAATATTTACATATAATATAGGGCTTGTTTGGAGCTCCGTTCAAAACGGGTTTTTAAGCAAGTTCACGTAAGCTGAGATAAAACTCTTTTCACATACTTACCTCGTATTCCGTAAATCACGTTTGAAAAGCTACTTATAAGTCAATCCAAACAAGCCCATAATAACAAGACAAGAAGTGGGATCATTTATAGAATATAAATGATGTGATTTATCTCGAATTTGTTGAATGGGAAAAACAACCTGAATGCTTGTCCGCATTAACATTTATAAAACTGAAATTTGTACAAACCACATTTTGTAAGGTAAGGTTGGGATAAAAATTACCAAAAAAAATTGTTTTAAATTTGGAGTCACGTTGAAAGAGAGAAACGGCATGTGAAAATTACGCATATATGGATCTAAGAAAAATAGCTCAACAAACTTTTTCATCCAAACAAGAAACGAGCACTCGAGTCTCGCAGATTAGTTGGATTGAAGATCACAATATCGTATCCGCGCACGAGCAATAGCAGATCATCCATCCTGTTTTTATCATCAGCCGTCTATTCAATTCGCCTGTTCCTTTCTTTCTTTCTTTCTTTATTTATTTATTTACCACAGTCATGTTCTCTTCAATTCGTCTTCGGTTGCAGTAAAGGTTGCGTATCAGATTGAGGGTTCCCCTTGCATTGTAATTAAGACTGGGTTGGGCTAGGTGTTTAAAATATGCTTCGATGTCGGGTAACAGTGGTGTTGTTATTTTCTGAGATTTCAATTGATGATGGCGGTAAATCAATGAATGATTAACTGCATGGGGACAAGGACAAAATAAGCGCTGGTAATATTGTAGCCGGCGAGGTCATTGTAAAGTACAACATTAATTGATTGCGTTGGAGATAGGAGTAAGGAGGACCAATGAGGATAAGATGACAATCGCATGATAAAAAGAAATGATTACTCGTAGACAAGTAAATTGTGGCAGCGATTATTTGGGGGGGGGGGTGGTTGATGAAGAAATTTGGAGAGTGGTTGAACTTGAACATAATTTTTTCTAGGGGTGAGTTGGATGAGACGTTAAAATCGATGGATGGGGAGACGAAGGAAGGTAGAGTGGGCGTGTAACATAAAAACAAAGACGGAAGATGGAATCCAAAGACAAGGCAGGTGGAGGCCCCGGATTAAAGATTGTGTGCTGCTTTATAAATGCCCAAAGGAAACCATTGACCAGTTCTCTTTGCGCTTAATGTCTTCTCCCGTACCCTGCATCGTCACGATAACGATCATGGTTTTATTTTTTTGGACTGAGGATAATGATCACGATTTAATCATTCATTTGATGTTACTCCAAATTAATGACTGTATCTGAACCTGGTTCAATGTATTGATGTTTTACCCACCATCTGTATGTATATCAATTAATAATGAATGTGATTTGTGTTATTTAGGCGATCTAAGTGATAAAATAAGGCCTGATTAATGAATGATGAGAGCAAAATGGAATCATTTTGATGAAAATGCATCTATTCAGTGGGGTTCAACTATGTGAATTGTGCCATGTCATCATGCATCTATTTAATCAAGAGCTCCGGGTTAACATCTTTGATGAGCATCCGTCTTGGTTTTCTTAACTTATTTTTCACAGAGCTAAAGCCAAAAAAAGAAAGAAAGGGGGAAAATGCAAGTCGCTTCAAATCAATGCATCCATAGTTCCAGTGGGTGCCCCCAAACACCGATTGGTCAAGCGCACCAACTCCCAAGCAACTTATCTACACGTTTCATTCCCCCTCTGCTCATCATTGTGCACAGCGCGTCGCTGCTCTTCATAAAAAGCAACTGTATATATGGCAATGCAAACGCTCTGTCGAACCATTTCCGGAATGGGCAGTGAAGTAAAGGATCCCTGTCACTCCCTTCATTTTCTTTACCACCTTCAAATCAATCATCAAACCCTGCCTTCCCTAATTCCTCAGCTACAAAAACATATACAAAATTGTCAAAAGATCTGCATCGGATGGCTATAAATAAGTGGATGACAGTTTATACGCTTACAAGCAGCCAAAACTTTGACAGCTATTTTGTCGTGACGTGAAACGTGGACCGAGTAATCAGAAGCCACGTAAGAGCACATGGGAGCTTTGCCCAATAGTTCATAAGGGCATATGCGAAATGAAGGCAGGACTCAGGAGCACATGGGATCTGTCACCTATCCTATGTGCTGTCGTGCGCCACTTTTGAACTGCCCTTCTTTCTTCGCTCCCGTCTTTGATTCATCCACTCTCCAACTACGTACTGCTCACTTCTCTCTACGCACTCCTTCTCCCTGCCATGCGCATGGCACGTCTCTTGCTTTTGTCTCTTTTTAATTCTTCAAATATCTTCATCTAAGTTTTTCCCTTCCTTTTCTTCTTTTGACATCATCATTTCAGCTCAGATTTTCTTTTCCTACTTTATTTTGCAATGATTAATGATTAATGCCAAGTTGACCCAATAACCCGATCATATCATATAAAAAGGCTAGCTAGCTGGTAGCTGAGTCTTGTTAATAAGAAATGCCAATACAGTCGAATATCCGCGGTGTCATTCGGATTAGAGTGATGTATACGTCGAAGACTATTCTAATTTGAAAAATCTGAGATTGCGGCGCACAGATGATTTCAATTTGTAATAGCTATAGTGCAGTATCTGTTATATGCTTTGCCCCAACCCCAAGTAGTCTTGAGAGCAGGAGAAAAAGGGGGTTGGTAGCCTTGGGTTGGGAAAGCTGAAGTGGTGTGCCTTCTTTTTCCACGCTGCGAGTTGGCTTTTGGAATGCCCCTTCCAGGGTAGACATGCGGATGGGCCACCATCGGGACAATTATGATGCACTAATCATAATAAAGCCAGTCTAAGTAAGGATTCCCCCCTCCCATAGAAGCAAAAGAAAAGGACAAAGAAACGCCCGGTGCCGAGGCATAAGGAATCATCCGTCCAATTCTAAACAATTAGAACTTATTTTAAGCTCATCCCAAATGACAACAGAAGCCCAAAACGTTATTCTTGACAAGACACAGGCATGCTGTCTGCAAGAGACTGCCCTGAGCAAGCTTCGCTCTTCTTTACCTTTTTCTTTCTTTGAATTTTCAATGATTTCTATACTCAAGGGGTTAAAGCGAAGGCCAGACACTTTGCAAGATTCCAGTATAAATATATAATATGGTTTTATATGTGGGGATGAGTTATACGAGGTTGCATGGTCCCCAACCCTTATACGATTTTTTTTTTTGGGGGGGGGGGGACAGACGGTGTGTGATGCCACCAGCCAAACTGTTGGTAAAACAAAACACTCGGGAACCCTGCTAAGGAGGGTGGCATGAGCATCTCAAAGGAAGCAAAGCGTCTCAATCATATAAGAAGGGGTACATAAAGAAAAAAAAAATCATTTCAGCAATCAACAGGCATTTAGGTACAACACCACATGACAGGCCACCATTTAAATCTACCATACTAGGCCCTGTGGACCCCTTCTCACATGGCACTCCAAGCACCCCCAGCACACGCACTATTCTC
Organism: Neltuma alba; assembly: GCF_004799145.2. NCBI lineage: Eukaryota > Viridiplantae > Streptophyta > Magnoliopsida > Fabales > Fabaceae > Neltuma > Neltuma alba. The sequence goes on along the minus strand of NW_021632837.1, from coordinate 309,504 downwards.
AAATTCCCTCGTTAAAATTAAATATTCCCCAGTAGTGAAAATTGTAATTTCCAGCATTACAAGCGTAACCTGCTGGATAAGAGTAACGCGCACCATATGGAAGCAGCAAGGTTTAAATCTAATAGAAAGCATATGGACCCGGCATCGTTCACATGCAGCGCTGAAGATCCAGCCAATCATTATTAATCACCCGAACATAGAATAAGTTGGAGCAAGCGTGAAGACCCTAACAAACTTCTCAGCATTGGCACGCACAGGCATCTAATGAAAAAGACGTAACTATCGTGTGGCAGTAAATAGTTGCTATGTGGAAGGACAAGTGTGATGGAGTTATGGGGGTTGAGGAGTAATGTGATGGAAGTTCCGTCAATGATGGAATAATGGGACCAAACGGCGGCAGAGAGGTGGTGAATAATGATGGGGGCAGGCAGCCTTTCATTTCGGGGCTCATGATGGATCATGACTGGAGGTTTTAAAGGATCGGAGGCCCAAACGACAGGCGCTACCATGGTCGATTCGTCAACGCACCCCGCGCTATTCCTTGGCCATGAGCCCTTTATTTCTCGCACCATGTCATCCACTTCTATCTATTCCACGGACAGAGCCCATGACAAGTTACTTCCAACTGGGGATTGGCCGATTTACTTGGTTTCATATTTCTTCAACAATCCATCGTCCCTGGGTTCAGCTGGCAAAAAAGTGAGATATATGACCAAGTTGGCATATGTTCGATTTTTGGAGAGTACCATTTTGTTGTGGTTCCAGTCGCGGCGCTTGGAGAGGCATCCTAACTCTTGGGTGCCTAGCTAAACGCCTGAGGGTAATTGACGGCTCGCCCTGCCCAACATTGGTATGACCTAAGAGGAAGGGAGATTTCGCCCTGCTCTTGGATCGTGGGTGAGCCCAACCCCTTTCCAAAAATTTATTTAGCAAAAAAAAAAAAATTTCTTCAACAACAAATAATTCACCAGCCCAGAATAATAAAGGTTTGAAAAGAAGAAAGCACGCTCAAGAACCATGGAAAATGAAATGCAGAGTAAAAGATTTACGAGGCAAAATTTTAACTATAATCTAATGTTAAGCTGGCGAGTTCACCGGCAAATAAATTACACGGTAAATTTCCAGTTTTGATGATAAAAAAACCCACGTCATGACTTTCGCGGTCTTCCTGTCGTACTAGTCTTTACAGAAGATTTAGAACGCTTCTTCACCGCAGGAGGACGACCACGTCCACGACCAGATCCTTTTTCCTCAGCAGCTGATTTCTTGGATGCCTTGCCTCGACCTTTCCCTGAATAATTTCCACCACTGCGTCTTTTGTTTTCTGCCTGAGCATTCGCCTGCTTTTTGCTATCGTCGTCACTTTCTTCCTCCTCAGATTCAGAGGACTCTTCCGAATTCTTCCTCTTAGTGTTGTCGCTTGCATACTTTTTTTATGTGGTCTGCTTCGCCACAGGAGTGTTGCTCTCGGGTGCTTAAACTCCTGCAGCGGATTCAAATCGGCAACCCCAAACCAAGGATAGGTCAAGGAATAACTCAGGACTCTACTCAGGAGCAACCAAAGACAAGCTTGACATATTTTGGCCAATGGGGAAATGTGACATGCATCCGTACACACTTAACCCAATTAGAATTATTACAGCTGCAGACCTTTAGCCGAACCTTAGCCGTCATCCATATCAAGCTGTTGAAAAAGGAGTACACACTGTCAGTTTGCATAGGCAAGCATGATAGTTTCTCAAGGCAAAGGGTAATCCTTAGTGCATCCATGAGATAATAGAAGGTCATGAAATAGATAAAAAGGAACAGATCTGCACAGTTTTGCCAGGAAAATCTTTTACGCATGGAATGAAGAAAGCTAAGCATACCAGCAAAATACAATCAGCACTAGGAAATGTAATTAGTTTCGGTGCTTATCGCAATGACAAGCACCATGATGCTTATTAAATTTTAATTATTCAAATTTAATATGAACGGTCGAGATTTAATATTTAATTTTTTTTTTAAAAAAATATTTTTTTAATAGGTGCATAATCCAAAATAAATATAATCTCTTAACTGTAAATTTTTTAAAAAATAATTTTTTCACTAGTTGAAACTTTTAAATCTAGACTATTAAAACTGTATTTAAATGGTTTAGATTTCACCACAGTAATAAGTATCATAATGCTCATCACCACGATGGGCATTGAAGTGGATTCCATAGAAAATGTCACTTACCACCAACAGAGAGAAGTAGACGCAACCAAATTGCTATGAGTAACAAATTGCTCACCAATGAAGTCAGAGTCCGTTGGCATATGGCAGAATCGGACACCTGTAGCATCTGTGGAAGAGAGAAAGAGGACCTGAATCATGTCCTAAGAAAGTGTGAGCTGGCTGCTACATGTTGGAACCTCATCGTGCCTCCTCAGATTCAGTCACTTCTCAAATCAACCACTCAATGAATGGTTTTGTCAGAATCTCAGCCTCACCCACAGCAATCCTTCTCGGACGGTAGTCTTTGGCTTAATGTGTTGGAAACTTTGGAATGCAAGGAATCGTAAGCTTTTTGAGCAAGAAAACACTAATCCCTATCGAACACTGAAAGGGATCCTAGCACTAAGCGATCATACTGCGCAAGCGAAAGATTTCCTGACTAGAATGCACCTAGGCTGATCTTGTTTTGACTTTGTCCTATTACCTTACCCTGTAACTTTGTAAATACTACCTCCGGTCCTTAATATAAGACCCCGTTTGACTTTTTATTTGGTCCTAATTATAAGACCCCAATCCATTTTATCTCTCATATTTATACATTTTTTTCCAAGATAACCCTTCTAATAATGATAGTTCTAGCCAACACACTTAATTAGCAAAGATATTTTAGGAATGACAACACTTATTTATTACAAATAACTAACTTAACTTACTTCCTTAATCTCCTCAAATAAGTCAACTGGGTCTTATAATTAGGACCGGAGGTAGTAGTTGTTATTAATATAATTCCTCTTTTCACTCAAAAAAAGAGAAGTAGACGCAACAATTTGTAACACAAGGAAGCAAGCATTTTATGTATCGAAACAGAAAATTCACCACTGCCAGTTAATTGACCAAGCATGGCCTTGATTTGAATAAGAGGTTAAATGACTGTTCTAGCTTGTCACATTGCCCGCTAAATGGTGTTTTACCTTCTAACAAATGGTATTTATTATTGATACAACAGCTATAGTGAGACCATCGATAACCCGCCACTTTCTACGACACAGAGCACTAGCATGACCTCTGGATCGGATGGTACATATTTTACAACCAAAGACAACCTTCCGGGACGACAGATGACTCAAACATGATTACATAGTATGTAATGTTACTAACCCTTCCGGCCTTCACTTGCATTGAACAAAGCCTACTTTTAAGAAGAAAATCATCGATTACACTAGCCTCCCAAGAAAAAAGTTATTCTCATAAAATTTGCACTACTGAACCTGAAGCGAGGGCAAGGGAGTGTCCATCATCAAATGACAACCACAGCGAGGCTTCTCCTAGCTCCTGCTTTGATAATTTTGTATCTTCAATATAAAAATCAGTTAACTTTAGAACTGCGAGAAATTACCATAAAAACCTAGCAGGAAAAAATGTAAAAGCGACTTCTAAATTGAATGTGGCTAGGACAAGCACCGCACTAGTTGATAAAAGCCACAACTCGCCTAGAAAGGGCAGACACAACAGTTGCCGCTTCTGTGCAAAAAAATCTCACGAGTTAGTGGCACAGCAAATAAAAATGCAGGTAATTGACTGACTTTCATGAACATATATCGTCTCCAGGTATAGCAACGCCCTTCGACATCCAAGGCCACGCAATGACAAGATGCTACACTGAAAGTAGTGCAAATGTTAGAAGGAGTATAATCATTAGGCAAAAGCTCAATTAAAATCAGCTAATGTGCTGCAAACTTACCACAATCAGAGGCAATGAATCGAATACCGACCCGGACGAGAGGGCGAAGCCGAGTTGGAGAGGCCAAGTTACCTTACCTTGCGAGAGAGCCATTGCGACGGCCAATGATATCCCAACACGTAGCACCCCGGAGCAATAGCTCACCCCCTTTCGCCACCTCCTTCTCTTCCTTAGCCTTTTTCTCCGCTTCGACCGCGGACATCTCCATCAACTGCGCAGAAGTAACGGTAAACAAACATAGGTAAATACACATATATCAGTCGATGTGCCGGATCTAACGGCTACTATTCAAAATCTTACTAATCAACTGCCGTAACTTGAGGGAAATGGTGAATGGCTACTTTGGCGAAGGTCAGGTGAAGAAAGAGTAGAGTTTCAACAAAGGGCGAAGTATATGAGAGAAGAAAAGGAGACTTGGATTTCAGGAGTCCAAAGGGATAATGAACGCACGGAGCTACTGTTTTGGTTTCCGAGGACAAGAAGTAGGAACTTCGATTTTTTCTCTTTGGTGAAATAGGAACTTTGATTATTTAATACAGATAAACTACAATTTTTTAAAAGAAATAATGATTTTAAAATTCGAAATAAAATAAGTAATCTTGTTTTTCAGTTAATACGTCGCTTGCACTTCACAGCTTCTATTGTTTTTTGTTTTGTGGGGGGGGGGGGGCTACAATTCATGTGTTATTTGTAAAATTTTCATTACAGCTTGTTAAATTAAATGAGCCTTGTTACCGCCTTGCCGGAGCCCCTCGTAAGCTAAAATAAAATCAGTTGAGTCAAGTTTAATGAAGAGTTGTTACCGCAAAACAAAATTTAATAGAGTTTCTTTGTTATTGCTTAGCATTTTCTTTCACTTGTTACCCTTTTGTCTGTTGACTCCTTGAAATATGGCAGGCTTTCCCTGTCCCATGGTAAGGTACAAATTCTACGCATGGGTGAATGGGGCCCAAAAAAATTACTGAGTAAATTGTTCTATCCCCCTGTTCTCCAAAAGGAACGAAGGGGAAAAGCCATCGAAAATCTGAATTCCGTTGGCATCCCTCGGACAAAATCACACGGAGGTCCCATATGTCTCAGAAATCAGATCCGGTAACTACCAAGGAATTCAGGAATATTCCTCGGAATTATAAAATCAACATAGATGCAGCTTTTTTGAACAGGAGTATTTGAATAAAAACTGAATCATGATTTTATAATATATAAAATAAATATTGTGCGAACTAAGTATATAAAAATAATTTTGTCAAAACAGTTTTTTCAAATGATTTTGGGAGCATTCCAAACACCCTGTGGGGAACAAAAAAGTCTTTGCTCAGCGATCAAGGAAGAAAAAGTCTCGCACTGGTAAGAAGACTGAAGCTCAAGTCTCATGATAGTGGTGAAAGCTATGGCACCTTAGGAAAAGGCAGAGAGAGCTCAAACTCAATGACTAAAAATGCCAATTGAGTCACACAGCTGGGGTTCTAAAGTAATTCTACCTCCATTTTGGGCAAGCGGGCTTCCTGCTTCCCTCTCAGCTATCTTATATTGTGTTCACTTGTTCTCCCACTCGGGTCCCAAAGAAACAAACTTCAAAACGCCCCTAGATGCCACACCACCAAATGATCGCAACCCTTGGCAGCTCAACAGCAAGCACAAACTGATTTCTACCCACAAAAAAAAAAAAAGCCCAATAGTCCGCTTTCGCCAACACTCGTGCACGTCCACATAGACAGTGCCCTAAGACTATTGCTCTCAAATTTTTTGGTCTCTCTAAATGCGGAACAAATTAACACTGTGAAAAACGGAGTATATAATTGGTCGAAATTACAGTCATGACACGACCACTACTAAAACAAGAAACTATTCCGCGCATATATTTTATAACGGGTGAAGCTTACAAATTAATTAATTAAATAGAGCTGATGTATAGACTAATTAAAATATAAAAAGAAAACTAATGCCACCCATTTCCTAAAGGAACTAAATGTAGTTTTGACTAGAGAACGACCAGCTATCTATGTTCCAGCACATCCAGTTCATTACGTTTGACTCTAGTGCGACTGAGTCTGGGTCTCCCCCTGAGGCTGATTTTGCATTTCTGGACGTTTGAGCTGGCCAGGCTGCTCGTGTTGCAATTGGAACCTTTGTTGATTTATAGCACGTTGGCGAGCTATGCAACCCGAGAGAATAGACTCTCCACCAAGTTCCGTGACTGCAAGCCTCAAACGCTGGACTTCAGCAGTTAAGGTCTCATTCAGAGCTGCTCAAACAGGGACGCAAAACAGTTATTTAAATGAAATACTATCACGCTTTATAAGACATTATAGTATCCTGTTAAATTTAGAAATATAAAAGCAAAGGACCTGCAACTGCAGAAAAAAATTCAGAACAGGAAATAGCAAAATTAACCGGAGCATGCACTTATTCATTGATGCCTTAACTGCCAAGTACGAATTACTACTAGTATAACCCACAGCACATCAGTAGGAGGTCATGTTTCCCCTATTATGAGCAGCTAACGTAGTCCATCTATGAATGAAAACACTTGCCAAAAAAAAATATCACCCTGGAAATCTTGACATGCAGTTTAGAGGGGCTTCTTCAAACCAAACAAGAACTAAAAGTGAAGCTTAAAGGGTAATCAATAGCGTTAGTGAAAGATTCTCTTGGAATCCAAAATTTGCAGGTACTTGACAACATTAAAACAGATATGCCTGTCCCAGGCAAGTGTAAAGAAACAGAAATGGTCATATAGAATGATTAAGTAACATGCCTTAAGGAAGAATACAGTGCATTACAAAATAAGAAGAAAATCAGTACAACCAAAAGTATGCAGAGCTATCCTTACACAAGCTTTGCCATAAAGTAAATATTATGAATGCTTGAAAAAAACAATCAATGTACATCATCCCATACATTTAATTATTTCATGGGAAAGTTCACATAAAAAACATCCAATCTGAGTAGGTAGTGGGATTCAGCAGACCAAAACCAAATAGCAGAAAAAAGGGCATATACAAACCATCTTTCAGCTGGGACTGTTGCTCCATGGCTTGAAGTCGGAATTTCAACTCACTATTCTCGGTTTTAAGCTGTGAGTTATCCCGCTGGCAACAAGCACAAAAACACAGAATCGGGAGTCATGAGCATGATTTATGAAAACTAGCTTCATAAAAACTAAAATATAGTTGAGAAAGTTAAAATGGAAAAGAGAACATAAGCCCATCATAGAAGGTGCCCACCTGCAATTTGGTAAATTGAGTAGACATTGTGGTTGTCTCTGACTGAAGAGTTTGCACCTTGTGCTCCAGTTCAGCAATGTACTGCACCTTCCGCTCCTTGGATCGAGCAGCTGATTGACGATTAGCCAATATTCTGGGAGCATATATAAGAAGCATCATGAGCTATTATAGTTTTAAATCTTAATCTTAATGCGAGGAGATTAAAAAAGGTGAGGGGAAAAGCACAAGAAATATAATACCTTTTTGCACGCTTGGGATCTGACAAAGCAATCTCAGCAAGTTTATCGTTTTCCATTATTTTTTTTAGCTCCAGTTCAGTGAATTCACCATTTCTCAACTCCATGTTGATTTCAGATGTTTTACCATCTCCCGAATTGCTAGGTGAGCGCTGACCAACTCCATTCCCCAATGGAGGAAGTTTCGGTGATTCATCTCCAATGTGCAAATTCCCTATAGAACTATCCAAGGAAAAACTTCTCCGATGTCGAGAACCTGGTGCAATATCCCCATTAGAACTCCTCTTGATTCCTTCCCTCCTTTCCTCCACAAAGCCCGAAGTTGCCCCTTGCGTAGAGGTTGTTTTTCCACTTACGAGACTCTCAGCTTCATTATCACTGCTTTCAAAAGTCTTCGATTCTTCCGCACCAGATACGTTCAAACTATCAAAGTTGTCCAAATTCATATACACGCTAATTAAATCATCCATCACATCCTCTTTCCTCTCACCTAAAGGTTTTGCATTGTAACGATCAACTTGACCCTCGTCCTTTTTTGGCTCCTTTTTTACCAACTGAATTGGCTTCTGCAATCCCGAGCTCTCTCCTCTAGAAATTGAACTGTCCAAATTCATCCAGGCAGGAGAGGGAAGCAACTGAGGAGAAGATTGAATGAAGCCAGAGATTCCTAACGGAGTATCACTGCAGGAGCGCCTGTGCCCTTTACGAGGAAGAACACTAGGACCAGCCTGAAAGGTGTGATCCCTATTGACGGGCATAGAAATGCCGGGGCCATGAGAGTTAACCACACTTTCTTCCATGGACACGTCTGTGGAAATCGAGTTAGAAAGAGGGGTTGCCGAGGGCTCACAATAAAGGGAAGGACTCAATGGAGGCAAGCAATCCGGGGAAAAAAATGATTGTTGAGACAAAGACCGTGAATGGGAAGAGCGCGGTCTCATATTCGGGGAACGTAATTGCTGGGAAGCTGATTGGAACTCTGAAATTGGGGAATAATGCGGAGACGTTGGGATATTAGGGTGGGATGGAGGTATACCAGGTTTCAGATTCTCAGGACTCAAGTTTTGTTGCATCAGAAACGCAGGCGCACCCATTTGAGAGGCACTGAAATTGGGACCGGGAGCACCGAATCGGTTCTGTGGCCTCGGAGTAGCACCCGAGGAGGAAACAAATGCGGAACTGATTCGCTGCATACCCGTACTGCCGGCGTCGATGCTTTGATTACCTTCCATTGACTTACAGGGTCTATATTCGAAAGTATTCATATATCAGAAGAAGTTCAGAGTGGGCAACAATAGCCGAATTGCAACTAATTGACAGTCATATAAGTGGCTTAGATTCTCTACCTGATTAATATATCGAAGCCCTATCTCGTAGCAGCAAAAATCGAAAAGCCCGGGGTAGAGTGCACGAGCAAGATGACCACCCAGAAGGGAGACTCGTACATTCAAAACCGGCAAGGCAAAATCCGCGGGGGAAGTGGCGGCCAGCGATAACAGAGCTGTGCAGGGCAACAGAGCTGAACTCTCACTTAAGAAATGTCGCTGAAGGCCGTCTACGGAGGCTCCGGCTCAGATACTTTGGAGTTTGGACGATGAAGATTGAGTCTTTAGTTTTGACCAATGCGTAACTCCTCTCTATAAATACTTCCCCAGCAGTGTCATTGCATTGGGACGCGGTTTTATATATTCCTTTATCTCCGCCTTTCGTAAGGGAAGATTCTACCTAATATTATTGTATCTACTATTTGCATTTTTATTCGTCTCCACGAGGAATGCACTTAAAAAAATGCCCACATGGCCTCTCCCGACGATGAAAACAAATATTTTAAGATTTCCTCTCAATCAAAGTCCGCATCAAATTTAGATTTTACCCTCACAATCATATGACCATGTAATGGCATTTTATTTAATGCTGTGTCTTTGATATTTGAACCCTGTGCAATGTATCAATACGAATTTTCTTTGGATTGGCTCTAAACGAAATACTAATTTCCTTTCTCATATGTCGATCTGCGCAGGGATGAATTAGCAAACTGTAGTTGGTTTCTTCCCCGTCTAGCAGACTATGAAAGGAGCGCGTCTGGAGATGTGGGTCTCGTCACCTATGCTCTTTTAGGCCCAAACATGATTGTATTAGCTAGCTTTTTTTTTTCATATATTCCCGCCATTGCGTGTTTATAGTATTTAATATATTAAATGTATATTTTGAAGATAGGTGAACGTTGATATCAGGTCAAAAAAGTTCTTGATAAAATTAATTATAGATTACAAGAAAATATAGATTTTCTTGCAAAAATTTCTCATATGATTATAGTTCGTGATAACTCCTCATGAAATTTTATTCACAATATTAAGGTGGCATTCAGTTTCAATTATTTTATGTATGCGTACATATAAGAAGAATTTTATCTAGTAAAGTATGGAAGTAATTTTTGTTGATCTTTCTGATATACACCTACTAAATGTCAGAGAATTTTTTCAGAGAAGTTCCACGATCATGGAAACATGCGTGATTAGACTAGAGTTTGGTGCTATCTTTCGTGGGTCTTTATTTCCCATGAAAATGACTCAAGATAATAGATTGAAGAAGAAGAAAAAATAGTTGAGATTTTATAGTCCAGTTAAAAATATAGTAACCAGGTATGGAGAAGTTTGAACTCTTTGTGACAAATATAATTGGCATGTTATGATTATAAAAAAAAAAAAAAAAAAAGAAACATAAAGAAGCAGAATGAGCAATGGAGCATGAAAATTTTTTCTTGCAGCCTCTCAATCGTTATTTCTCACGGATCCGGTAGTAATGAGAATGCTTTAATTTGCAAATCACGTGGATATGAGAAATCTCCACAGTTTTCCTTCACTTTTCACCAAGTAGTGCAGTTGCCCTAAATTTCAAGACTTAGTAATCCTTCGTCAATTTCTTGACACTTATATTTATTAAGTCAGATTAATCCGTGAGAATTTCTCAAAATAATAAAATTTAAAAAATGTGTAAATAATTTAACCAGGTCTCAAAAATCAGTGATCTATCATGGATTCAACTTTCAAGCACAAATTACTGTCTCCAAGTAGCTACACTTGTTCACTGTTTATACTGGTTAGGCTAACACTTAACTAGCGTTATTCGGTAGCTAGGTTTCAATATCTAAATTGCGATTTGTGGACAATGCAAACTCCTCCTGAACTTAGCCTCTCTTTTTTTTCGGGGGAGGGGGGGATCTCACATCAATACCCACGCATTATTTCACGGGACATGTAGTCCTGTTTCTGTTTCTTCCAAGGGTTCTCCTTGATTTTTGTTTATTTAATGCATTTCCACGTACTCAACAAGATTCAAGAGCTTAGGATAAATTGTCGGAAAGCTTTTAATAAACAACTGCCTGTGGTGTTCGTTGCATGCTACTCCCCCTGTTCTTTATTACAAGAGACGAATAACCGAATTACGTTGATAAAAAAAACAGTTTAAATTAGTTAAGAACAATCAATGTGTAAAATATATAATTTTTTTTTCAAAAAGACCCTCATTAATAAAGAGAGAGAGCATAATAGAGAACAATGGTAAATTATTCAAAGAAAGAGAAGTGGGAAGAAAAGAGCGTGTGAGTTGGAGACAATAAATATGGATAAAATAGAAAATTAACACAAAAAAATAGAAACAACTTTTAAGTGTCTCTTATATATAGGAACATGCCATAAGCATCAAATGTCTCTTATAACAAGGAACAGAGGGAGTATCTAATTTAGATTGAAGTAAAGAGAATATCCATATCCTTAAACATGTCTCTAATTCCTGCAACTGCTTATTGTTAAAAAAAAATGTAGTTGTATGGTTAGAGTAATTTGAAATTCGTTCATCGTAGCGTATATGTGCTATTAATTAATCATTAACTCTGTTTTTTATTTTCTCGTACACATAAATGGCTTAACATTTTATAGATGAATTAAGTTGAGGCTTAAATAGCTTTTAAAAAAAAACTATACTGGGAGATCTAACAAGCTTAATTAACAGTACTTAAAACAGGACTGGTCAATACCGGTAGTATGAAATACAAGATGATTGCTGAAAAAACAAAGCTTTGCGAATTCTCTTGAAAAAAATCGTGCGGTTCACGATATAATATTAAATTATTCGTTAAATATATACGTGTTTTTACAACTCACAAATAAAGTCACTAGCTATTTCACCTCGGTTTTCTAATAAAAATTTGACGAGTAAGCCATTGTCTTCATCTTCGTCGCCGCTACTCTTCTCGTCTATACTTCCAAATTTGGCAGCAAATATAATTATGAAGAAAGCCAGAATTTCATTAAAAAGCCAAGTCAGATCTGACCGGGAAACCAGATTTTAGATTTTTTATACACTGGGCTAGCAAATGCTGACTCAAACGAAACCCCTTGGGCTTCCGCGTCCACCGAACTCCACGCGGCCCACTGTTCTGAATGACGACGAAGCATCCCACGCCCAGCGCCGCTCTCTCCCTCTCTCTGCTGCTCGTGTAGATCGGTCCATCCCTCGCCAATTTTCTTCGAGTTTGGACCCCACTCATTATTCACATGACTTAACCTGTTTAATTTCGAGCAAAAAATATACTTTTCCGATTCTTAATATAAGACCTATTTAACTAATTTAATTAGATTAAGAAAGTTAGGTAAGTTAGTTAATTATAAGAAATGTGACACGTTTTTTCTAAGATACCATAATCATCTTTCTTAATACCCCTTCTTCCTCTTCTACTTGATCATGGTTGAGGAAGTATCCATAGGGGTAATTTAGAAAAAAATTGATAAATATAAGAAATGAGTCTTATGTTTAAAACCAAAACCAACTTAACAATTAGCTCTTATATTAAGTACTAAAAGAGTAATAAATGATATAAAATGTCGCTGTCACCAGGAAATTAGGTAATTAACTTGAAGCTGGCCATTTTCATGTAATTGTAACTCGAAGAAAATTAGTGCTTGGCCTGAAATTAGCTCAACTTAGACACCGACATGCATCTCCAAAAAACCCCGTAACAGGGACTGGAAGACTAAAGAATACAGAATATATCTACGGATCATGAAAAATTACTCCTCCGGTCCTTAATATAAGACCCATTTAACTAATTTGATTAAATTAGGGAAGTTAGGTAAGTTAGTTAATTATAAGAAATGTGACACGTTTTTCCTAAAACACCATAATCATCTTTCTTAATACCTTCTTTCCCCTTCTACTTGATTATGGTTGATAGAGTATTCATATGGGTAATTTAGAGAATATTGATAAATATGAGAAATGGGTATTATATTTAGGACCAAAACCAACTCAACAATTGGGTCCTACATTAAGGACCGGAGGAGTATTATGTAACTCCTGATAATATAATATAACTTGTATGCATATTATCTTAATTATTGATTATTGATAACTGCACGATTGGTAAAATATGAATGCATGTTGCCATAATTAAATCTCGTTTGGTGGCATTGTACACTTCCTTCTGTCATTTTTATAAGAGCCTGAAATTTGAATTGTATTAATTTTTTTTATAAGAATCCTACTTTGTGGTTATCTGAACATTTAAAGTGTTTTTACATATTGCATTAATTAAAAGGTTGGCAAACTAGCATACTACATTTTTTTTCATCTTTTCTCACTCTTATTTGCTTTTTATAAATAAAATATGCTTGGAAGAAAAAAAGTCAGCTTCTTACATATTTATTACTTTTAATTTTTTTTTAAACCGTGTAATTTAGTTAGAATGAGGGGTATTATTTTACAAACCAACTTAATGGTTTTATTTTGAACTTCACAGGGGATGATGCCTTTTTTGAATTGTAATATTGGTGGGGAAAATGACCAACTATTAAACAAAAAATTGTAAAAAAAAAAAAGATATGAAAGTGATCATCCGACAAATTCAAGGATTCAATCTTAAAGGGAAAAAAATTATATTTATTTTCATAGATAACTACTCCAAAATTGGAAGGAAAAAAAATATAGTTGTTCTCACAATGTTTAAATTTTACTGAAACTTGTAATAAAGATCAGAGAGACAAATAAACATTTTCATAGAAACCACTGGTGCAGAGAGAGAAAAAATAGACGGGAGCTCAGCCGTAGTGATCGCAATTTATGAATATAATTTCACATTTGACAGGAGTATTTATATTTAGTTCGAAGCAGGTGCCGAATAACCACGATGAGTTTAAACGATTCTACTCCATTCCTTTCCGAGTCCCGTATGCAAACAGAACTGCGGGAATCGGGATAACATCATAACACGGGGCGCTTGTGGGGGCCAGGCGGGCCTTCCATTGCCCTCTTCGTAGTACGTATTCCTTCGAATCATTTATTACCCTTTATTAAGCAACCTCCACTGTGCTTACTGACAAACTGCAACTTGTTTACACAGTGTTATGTGCGAACCTGTGATGTACAAGTCCTCTGTCTCTAATTATTTTCCAGATCGAGCTAGAAAAGGTAAGAACATACCATGTATATTACTATTTGTGATGGAAAAGCGCATCGTATATTCAAAAGAGAAGAAAAACAACACACACAGAACGGTTCAATCTCCTCCTCTACATGAGAGGAAGCAGTTGCAAAAATTCTTGAATATACCTTCTCCTGATCTTGCTAATCGATTTGCTATTTGATTGATCTCCCTCTAAAGTGAAAAATCAGATCTGCACTATATTCCAAGCTCTGGAGAGCAAATTCGTAGCTAGCTTCTTCAGCTATGCCAGAAAAGGGGCGATTCTCTGTATTTTCTCTGATTCGCAGGTTGTGTGATGATATGTGATCATCACATCCACACACTTTTAAATGTATGTATGCGGGTTGATTAACGTAAGTAGTTGCCAGATTATATGTGATGATGATGCATATGTATAGTAAAATACTACTCCCTCCGTTCCTTATTATAAGAGACATTTGATGCTTATGGCATGTTCTTATATATAAGAGACACTTAAAAGCTGTCTCTACTTTTTTTTGTTGATTTCTTATTTTATCCATATTTATTGTCTCCAACTCACACTCTCTCTCCATTCCCCTTCTCTTTCTTTCAATAATTTAATTGTTCTCTCTCATACTCTCTCTCCTTATTAATGAGGGCATTTTTGGAAAAGAAATTATATTTTTTACACATTGATTGTTCTTACTAATTTTAACTGCTTTTTTGATTAACGTAATTCGGTTATTTGTCTCTTATAATAAGGAACGGAGGGAGTAAAATCAAAACGTGAATCTCATGGATTAACTTGGGCGATGAGGATGCGGGACTACATTAGGGAACGGTCTCGGGTGCTTGAGTGTATTGGGGAGATTTGTGACTGCTTCACTGAGTATAAACTTATAAGCAAGAGATACCCTCCTAATCATGATTTAATTCGACCAAAACATCGCCTCCCCTTGAAGAGGAATTTTAACCCCAAGAGTTCTAAACAACAACGCTAAGCTAGTTATTGAACTGGCTTCATAATTTCACAGCACAATAAAAAATGCAATTCAATCTTCACCTCCACCCCCCTTATGCCCCCACCCTTGCGAAAAAAACAAAGATCGGCATGCAACTAATGTGCCACGAACCCTTTACTTAGTCGTGTTTTGGACACAAGACAAACAGCAATGAATCATTTAGAAAGCCAATTATTGTCTGCAGAGCGTTTTGTAGATTTCCCATGTGGTCGCGCGCATTCTCCTATCCCCTTTTCTTTTGTTTTTTTCTTTTTTTTGTTCAATGTCGCCCACAGGAGTACGTATTACTGTTGCTCGTGATGTTTGAACTTTGAACCACACATATTCCGTATCCTGATAATACTGTAATGTAAGGTCCAAGTGTGACGTCCCCTCGTTTCCCATGTGCCAGCGAGGCTTTCTTGTTCACACTGTAAATCGCAGAACTTCATTTGCAGTGAAAACCCCTCCGTCCCAAATTAAATTCCATACCTCACATCCACCCACTCCAACTCATCCATTGAAGATCCAAGCGGTGTCCTTTTTTCTCAATAAAAAAGAATGTGTAACTTGCAACAGTGTGTTGCTTCTTATTTTTGTGTTGGGTGATTATTAGAAGGCGCCCGAATTTGAATTAATTTCATAAATGAAATTGGAAAAACCCTCAGCGTCCCATCCCCATAAAGTGATCAAAGGCACAAACCTGTGTGCTGTAATTTTCGCGAGTTCATGCCAAGGAATCATTTCAATTTTCAGGGCGTGGAGATGGATTTGCTAAAATGGAAGATAAATAAATTTAATATATATGTGTGTATCCATATTAATACAAATAATTGGTTCATACTTCACAGTATTTGAAGCCAAATACCGTCGCTGGGAATTTCTTGATGAGCCACAAACAGCAGATAGAAACCGGGTGGCGCCAGGACAGACGAAGCAGGGGTGACAACCTCCGCTCCGTATGTCAAATTTCCAAGGTTAGATACTTTAGTAACGTCCAATACCAACAGCCTCTGGTTCATAGAGAAAGAGTGCGTGTTAAAAGGTGGCGCCAACATCGTCACCGACACTGAATTTTGAGCTAACGCTGCCCTCACCTGGAATCTCACCACCAACTTGCCACCGTACGTGACCTTGGTCTGAGAAGCAGGCGATAGAATCTTCGGACGTACGTTGGAAAACTCTGCCTCCAAATACCATGGAGAATACGCCTCTAACCTCAGCTCCGTCGGAAATAACACTTTCGTGAAATTATAATATGTGTGGGGATTGCTACCTCCCACGAGCACTCGGCCGTCCCGAAGCAAAACTGCGGTTGAGTGGTAAACCCGCGGAATATTGGACGGGTTCTGGGACACGAACCGAGACCCCAGGGGGCTATTCGATCGGTAAATAAGCGGGTTCAACACGGGGTTCCGCCCCAATTCCCATCCAGCCGTGCCCATGGCTGCTCCATTGATTATCAAAACGTTGCCGTTTGGGAGAATGAGCATGTCGTTCATCACTCTGGCTCCGGGCATCTTCTCGGTGACCCACTGCGGGTTAGGGTCGGTTATTTTTATCCGAGCGCAGGTATTCAAGGCTCCTAGGAAATTGCTACTCTGGTTCGCCTGCTTAAAGGAGCCTTTCGGGGCTCCGCCACATATCAAAACCTCCGCTTCGATCGACGCCTTTCGCAAATTCCTCAAAGGTAACAAGACTGCCGATCCGGCGCTCGGATAACATCTCGGATCTCCTCCCGGTATTTGCGGGAATGTCTTGACCACTCTGTTCTTCCTGTAATCGAACAGGATAGCTCGATTGTTGGCGAAGATGAACAAATTGCCGTCCACGTTCAAGAAGACGAAGGGGTACAAGTTGTTCTCGGCACCGGGGTCGTTGGTCTGCACTAGAAAGGGTAAACTATACGCATTTTTGGCAGCAGGTGTTTTGGGGTAAAATTCGTAGCTAAATGCCCTTCTGCCGCCGACGATAATCTGGCGTCCGTCCGGCAGAATGTGATTAGTGGCGTACCACCTGCGAGCAGCGAGTGCGCCATTTTGTTCCTGCCAGTCACAGGTGGGGCAAGGACTGAACTCCCTGACAGCACGTTCGCCGTCGTTGAAGCCGCCGGTCTGAACGAGACGGCCGTCGGGGGTGACGGAACCAGAGGAGCACCAGACATCAGTCTGGACGAATAGAGGGCGGAAAGTATTGGAGGCGACGTCGTATTCGATGGAGTGAGCAGTGCAGTCAACCTTAACAGCCTTCTCGTTTGGGTTGTAGCGGCATTTGCCAAGAGGCAAGGATAGATTGGAGAAGCCAAAGTCGGTGCGGTCGAAGATGACGACACGGTCGTTGTGCAGTAACTGCATGTGCATGGCTACAATGCCGATGCTATTATGGAGAAGTTGCCAGCGGCCACCGGCGGCTTCGGTGGAGAGCAGAAGGGATGAGAAGAGGAAAGGGATTAAAAGAGGAAGTGAAGTCATGGTAAGAAGAGGGAAGGGGAAGGATAACTTGGTTGGAACTGCTGGAGGATAGACAGTGGACATATGGCGTAGCAGCCTCTCTGATCTCCGCTATAAATACCCGTGAGCTCGCGAGATTGTCAAGCATTTAAAGATATGCTGTTCATTTGCATACCCACACGCTAGTTCCGGCGTGTGTGTACATGTTGAGTTTTAAACACACTCGGTGCAGCAAAATAAAATTTAAATTTTTTGTCAAAATCCTCTATTTGAAAAGGACACTTGCAAAATTGAATTTTGATTTTTAATGAAATTATTACAAGTGTAACAGCGATCAATGACATGCATAGATCTGGAGAAGCACATGAAAACTGCATCAGATTGGAAGGATCTCGAATTAGGAGCGCTGCTTTGTATTTAATTATATTCTCCCTGCTTTGTCCATCAATCTTACTTTTTTTTTTTTTAATAACTTAGAGTATTATCAAGTCATTTTAGATTTAAAACTAATCTTTGACTGGAAGTGATACTGTTTCCCATTCTCAACCCATCTTGTTGAACCTCAGTGAGTGTGTGAGGTGCCTAGATTTAGGTGCGAGTCGATGAGCGCATTAACCAGCGAACAGTCACTCTTAACAACCATACCGTGAGACGCAGAATCAAATTAAGTCATCATACAATTGGATGCATGCAATATTTCTGGTGTAAGGACGCACGCATGCAACTTTTTTAATGTTAGAATACGTCCATTCACGTGGATTCTTCTGACGGAGAATCACAGTTTCAACTTTTGAGTTTATGCATGCTTCATGCCTCCTTTTGTTGTTTAATTTCTAAATTTTAAAATATGTGATTTCATCCTCTTCTTTTTCATAAACAAAAAAAATCAAAGCAATGCTAGCTCATTGAACCACGCATAGCCATATACGTGGGGGAAAAGGGAAGAGAAGAAATAAGTGGAGTGGGCATACAAATATTAATTGAAGAACATCATTGAATATGGAAACTTAACACGCGCGCTGGCCAAAAAAAAAAAAGAATATGGAAACTTAAGGAAGGTCATGTGTCATAAAAAGAAATATCTACCTGCACTGGGTAACTGGGAGAGAATAGAATTAAAGCATGAACTATTATCGATGCACTTGGGTTATGAAATTAATTTAAATGGCAACCACCTTGACCTGAACAAAATAATAGAATGCCAATGAGAAGTTAGACGGTTCGCCGGTTGGAGGAGGACTAAATGCACAACGCCCCCACACCACCGAATAAAGCTGCACAAATACTATGAGTACGTAAACCTATTAAGCGAGGGGATCGGAAGTTCTACAGTGCCCTGTATTTTTGATGTGTGTGTGTGTGTGTGAAAATTTGTTTAGTAACATCGTTAAGGTAGCTAGTACGTAATATATATATACATGACTCTAACTCTACTGTACTAATAATAAAACTTCGTCATTAATCAGCTATTAGTCTATTATCACCGGAACTAGTTTCAGCGCGCACTCTAAACTCATTAGATTTGGACCGTCTATATTTGATTTAAATGGTTCAGAGTTAAAATCTTTAATTAATTATGTTTAAATAAAAAAATCTATTTTTTAAAAGAATGATAGTTAAAAGATTATTTTTATTTTAGATTCTATATATATACTAAAATAATTATTTTAAACAAATAAAAATAAAAAAGAAATCAAATCGGAATCATTCAAATGAAATATGGATAATCCAAACCTGATGAGCTTAGAATATCCATCAAAGTGATAAGTACCAAAACTGGTTCCATTACTGCTGGTGTTAAACATTACTCCATTGCTCAAATTAAAAATGGTTACCGATCGACACTTCATAAAGCGTGTTAAAAATTATATGAATGTATTTGATATTTTGGGGCTGACAAAATTTTCGTGAATTTTTATTCTATTTGCCGATTTTTTTAAACCAACACAGGAAAATAATGGTAATTTTTATTTACTAGCTAAAAGTTTATTATTTTTACGAAACAGGGAGAGGGAGCTCCACGCAACCGCAGGAGTGTGAAGGGGCAGAAACTTTATCGTTTTGTCAATATGCTAAGGAATGACAGGTGCAAGAAAGCAAGATGAAAGGTTCATTCATTCATTGCTTCCTTTTTTGCGAGCGGATTAGAGGGTGTTTGTAGTAGTTTGTTTGAAAATAATTTTACAGTGTTGAAGATAAATGTGGAGGAGTTTTGTCCCATTTCATGTTGTTTGGTGATGACATTTCCTCCAACCCCTTCCCTTTTTCCAAGACTCAATTTATGCCTTTAAGTGTTTGGGAATCAGTTCAAATGACGGAGATAGAGTTTGTATGTTGATCCTGGCTGCGCATGTAAGTCTCAAACATCTGCATGCACCGACATTATATTGTTCATCGTATATCTAACTTGATTCTCGAATAATATCAGCTCAGAAGGCTACGATGGGTCTCAGAGATTTTGTATGCTTTGATTCGTGGAGTGGATATTGCTTTGCTTTAATTCCTCCAACACATTACACGTGTATATTTTTTTTCTTCTTTTGTGAAAACCCTCTATATATATGGTCAGGGAAACTACAGTTCAACAAAAGTAGATGCCCCACCACCACGCACTAAAATCTTATTTAATTTAATCTTTTATCATTCACAGATTTCTTGATCTGATATATATCTTACCAGAGAAACAGAATAATAGACCTTCGATCTGGGGTTATTACTTGCAAGCTAAGGTAGAGAAATTTATATGTGTGTCTGTGTGTGCGAACAAATCTCATATATGCGGATTTGAAAGGCCTGTAAGGACTACGGAAATCCATATCAAATTCCTTAACACGCACGGTTTATAGGCTCTGTGATAGAAGATATAAAGTTGTGATATATTCGTGGTTTTTTGTCCGTTTTAAGCTAGCTGGGACGATTATGTTAAATTATGATTTCTGCACTGGCCATCACAAGCAAAACAAGGCTCTAGTTTTGTGGCATAAACGGCACCAAAAACCTTGTCCGCTAAGAAAACGCCACACGCCCCCTGTCTGTTCTGATCTGCATACGTAACCACAAAGCACATACATATTCACGTTACGCACAAGAGCTGCATGCCTCGCCCTCGAGTTTGTTTTCGGTGCCCTCCTATTAACTAGCTTGCACTGGTATACGCCATTCGTCTCTCGGCTTTCGTCGCTATCTTAATCTATTTTGAATTAATGCTTTAATCTTCCCATTTTATGTTATTATTTTACACTAAATAATACTACCTCCGATCCTTATTATAAGAGCCAATTGACTAATTTGAAGAGACTAAAGAAGCAAGTTGAGTTAGTTATTTGTCCTAAATAGGTGTTATCTTTCTTAAAATATCCTTGTTAATCAAGTGTGTTAACTAGAACTATAATTATTAGAAGGATTATCTTGAAAAAAATTGAGTAAATATGAGAGACAAAGTGAATTGGGGTCTTATATTTAGGACCAAAATAAAAGTCAAATAGGGTATTATATTAAGAACCAGAGGTAGTATTACTAACTAGACACGTTTTCTTGCATGTGCTGCATAGAGATTGAGGTGTGATATATATATATATATATATGTATATACAATGTTTTAAAAGCCGGACCGGAAGTCGAACCGGAAAGATCAACGGGTCATGGTTCAATCGGTCGGACCGGTCGAACCGTTTGGTCGGACCGGTGATGCAATAATTAATTTAAAACAATATTATATACATATAATTAATATATATGAAAAAATTAAATTATTAAATAATTTAGAAATGTATTTAAATGATCCAAAAGTATAATAAAATCATTGAAAATGACTAAAACCTTATATATATATATTTATATTTATGTATGTTTAAAATATTTAATAATATTAAAAATTATTAATTTATTCAAATCAAAAATTATTTTAAAAGATAGAGCAAACATCAAAACAAAAAGACTAGTGATTGAAAATTTTAATATCACAATATGTGAAATTTTCAATAAGATAATACTATATGGTTATAAATAGTCTAAAAATATGTTAGGATATTGGAGGGGGTCAATTTTTTTTATTTTTTAGTATTTTTTCGTCAGGCTAAAAAACCGTCCGGTTTTCTGAAAACCGTTCCGGTTCCCGGTTTAATTCCGGTTTCCGGCTTAATGGCGGCTCAACTCCGGTCCAATCCGGTTCAACTACATAAACGGTTTTTCGGTCCAAACCGAGCCGTTAACGGGTCTGGCTGACGGTTCAACCGGTCCGACCGTCCGGTCCGGTCCGGTTTTTAAATCATTGTGTATATAACATTACGGCTTATCTAGACCGATGCACTTAACCACTGGTTGGCCGATGATATTGGTGAATTCGGCTTTCCAAGCAGAACCAGTCTAATGCACATACGCAAAGAAATACCCTGTAGAGGACAGACCATCATCAATCATTAATGGAATTATTACACGACAACTTGTTTCTTTGAAGATCCAAGGTCCAGGTCGTTTAGATAATTTGACAAGGTTTAATTTCATGGATTTACATAGACATTTATATAAAAACCACCATCTGTGTATATATCATATCGATAATTTGGCAAGATCGATATCGCATAAAAATGTCGTCGCGTTGATCTTGCATCAGAACCATTAAATGATCATGACTGACCAAGTGACCAGACAGTACGCCCAAATTTATTGATTTTTGACCAGGTGATTACTGAATCCAGCCACCAATTTCATAGGCCCGGTCCTTTTTCACTATTACCATTACACCTGAAAAAAACGTCTCTGAGTTCGTATTTTCTTCTTCTGATGCTAACATAAATTCAGCATATATACACATTACCATTAATAACACTCCCATGTCACAAATCATCAACTTTCGGATGATAGGAGTAACATTAATTAAAAATGTCAGGATCAATGAATTGTGAGATATGGCGGTTGCGATCGATGGTAAAAGAGCCAAGCCAGAAAATAAGTGTGAATGGATGTTAAAATAATATTTGAACAATTCTCCTCCTAAACATGTTATATATATTGACGCCAAACCAGTGTGGAAACAAGGAAGATGATGAAGAACGGTGAAAGAAATGGATCCATCCATCATCCGGGCCATAGTAGCTTACTAATTTAATTAATTGCCAAGGGACATGGACGGAACCCAGAAGTCAATAATCAATAATCAATAATACTACCTCCACTTCCTAATATAAGATCCTATTTGACTTTTATTTTGGTCCTAAATATAAAACCCCAATCCATTTTGTCTCTTATATTTATGTATTTTTTTCCCCAAGGTAGTCCTTCTAATAATTATAATTTTAGTCAATATAGTTGATTAGTAAGGATATTTTAAGAAAGACAACATATATTTATTACAAATAACTAATTTAACTTCTTTTTTTAATCTCTTCAAATTAGCCAACTAAGTCATATAATTAGGACCGGAGCTAGTAATAACAATAACAGCAACTATAATAAAAAGAAAAAAGCGGACGGATCAAGGAGGGCGAGATCGAAAAAGTATAATGGCATAAAAACAAAGTATAATTTATTAAATACAGTAAAAAAAAATACTCGAAGATACCCAAAAAGAAGGACGTATGTACTTTGAAGTGTCGCATGCTGCTCTGTTATTCTTAAAATAAACGGATGGATGTCATCTATATAACCTCGTGTCACGCGATTAAGAAGCCGGCCACCTTCCATTTTATTTTAAAGAAATAATTCCTAATTATCCTCTGGATCAAATGACAAACCTTTGATTTTCTCGAAACAACCCCTGCCCCTCCTGATTTTCTCGAAGACTTTTGGGATAGTACTTAATTTCAAGCTAAGCAAACTGCATGTATTATCAGTGTGAGAATGTATGAAAGCATCGATCAGATTCAAAGCGGATGAGGCTTGACTGATTGATTGATGTTCTGTTAGGCCATTTCGTCTCTGTCCCCACCAGAGTGTCCCTATGCTACTGTTCCATTCCATTTGCCATTTGTCTGCGACTGTTCTGTTTTTAGATATTCCCATGTTGGAAGAATGAGAAGAAAAAAACACAAGACTCAAAATGAAAAGTGCTTGAATATAAATCAAAATTTTAAAAATAATTTTACAATATCTAAAACAAATAGATAAAGAAGGTGCTGTTTCAATTTATATTAAAGTAAATTTTAATTTTTTTCCAGCCTACCAAACACCCCAAGTGTGCTTAAACTTTCAGAACCCTGTGTGTATGAGAAAGAGAATTATGATGATTCGCACCTGCCAGCCTTCCGCTCTTCAACGGCTCAACCAATGCTGGGGTATTGATAATTTGTGCTGAATAGGTAGATAGGTGTGTGGAAAAGGCGGCTAAAACAACAAGGTATATATAATAAATGGAAAGAAAAAAAACAATCATAGTGAGCCAGAGTAATTTAAGACATAATAATGTATCGATAAACAGAAAAATATCGGTAGCTTTGGGGCTGAAGGTTGGGCGTGGGTATTTGAGAACCATGTAAACGAAGTACACTTTAAGAAATAAAACTCGTATCAAGTATTTATTTTGTAAAAGTTACCTAAATAAGTTAATCTCCGGAGTTTTTTTTTTTTTGAGAAAAAAACTGTAGCGGGGATCGTGCCAAAAACGATAAGGGCAGATGGGACAGTTCAGACATAGAGACAATAGCCAGCTTCCGCCCGCAGGGACCAGTTCTCCCTCCTTTTTCAAGCCCTCGATTTGCCATTCAATTTCCATCCCTGTGTTTTTTTTTTTTTTTGTATAGTTAAAAGTTTAGAGGAGCTGGACTCGGAATTTATCAAGGCAGAACTTATGTCCAGATTCAAAAAATACTTAAAAAATTACTTACAGATTATCCACTAGCAAAATTTTTATATCAAGAACAAGATTTAAACTCACAATTTTATGACTTGTAAGCTAACTTCTTATTAATTGGATTAATTCTTGTTGATAATTTCTGCCCTTAGCTTTTGGGTGTTTTCCCCCCTATCACTGGGCTTTCATTGCTTCCAGCACCCGAATACCTGGATGGCTCTGGCCCAATAAAAAATAAAAACCTGGCATCAACATGCATGAATCTTCCGTCAATAATTTTAACTGGATTGCACACACGTGTCTTGTACAAACTTTGGAATAAAACATACTTCATTTATAATTTGTAAACAAGGTGACTTTTTTCCGGTCAAAAAAAAAAACAAGGTGACTTTTTTATAAATAAATTTTAGATCACATAGAACGCACGGAAAGGAAAAGGCTCATAATTCAATTGATTCCGTGTGTGCGTATAATAATTTCGTTATTTAAATTTAACTTTCCATTCGTTATTATATAATTAATTTAATATCAGCGTTAAACTAGTATGTAATACAGACTTTAAAGCCCGAACGTGAAGAGTTGGCCTGCTAGTAACGATATTGATAATAAATAAAATCAAACTGACGGTTGCGTTTTATGAAGTCGAAGAGAGACACAGAAGAGCGTGAATATATAACCTTCTTTGACCCCTTGCTTGGATTAAGAGAAAACAAAGGACGAAAGAAAACTAGAGAGAAAAATATGAAAAGAAACAAGTTTTTCTTTGCTTGAATAGAAAAGAAAAGTGAAAGAGAAAATAAGATGGGTCTCATATTTTATTTTCTCTCCAAATTTTCTCTCCGTATATGGAGAGATTTGGAAAAGAAAACAAGATTTTCATAATTACCCCTCCTCTCTCTTCTTCTGCATATTTATTTTCTTTTATTATATTTAAAATTTATTCACTTTTTATTTTTTATCTTAAAACAATGTTTTTATTAAAATAATGTGGTTTTAAAACATAATAATATGAAAAAAAATATAAATCAAATAATTTGATTTTAAATTATTCGATGATGCTAATGTTAGTATAATTTTTCTATTGCAATATTTTATTTAATTTAATTTTAAATATGATATATTTTGATAAGGACATTTTAGTCATTTAGATATTTACTAACTTTCTCTCCTCTCTATTTTCTCTCATCCATCCAAACAAAAAGGATGATGACAACTTCCCTCCTGTTTTTTCTTCTCTCTATTTTTTCTCCTCTTATTTTCTTTCCTCTCAACTTTTCTTTCCATCCAAGCAAAACATAAAGAATTCAACAAGGCAATGCCTACGTCATTTTCCATTTTTGAGTTTCTGATTTGGAGAATTATGTGGAAATCTCTACAGTTTGTTGCATTATATTACTTTTGATACTTACTATAATAGCTAATTGACTGATTTAAGTAAATTAAAAAATTAGTTTAATTAATTATTTATAACAAATAGTTGTTGTTTTTTCTAAAATATTCTTATTAATTAAGTGTATTTGTTAGAACTATCATTATTGCAAAAACTGTATTAAAAAAAAGATAAATATGAAAAACAAAGTAGATTATAATCTTATATTTATAACTAAAATAAAAATCAAACAAGTTATTGTATTAAGGATCAGGGCTAGTATTGTTTATTCATTTGAGTTTTTCCCATAGTAAAGACATGTCATAGGAAAAATGTCAAAAAAAGCTATAAAAATGATAAAACCCTAAATAAAGTATTCTTATAAGAATGTCTTGTTATTTGTAAGCGTTGTTAAGACACGTTAAAATGTAGTAGTGAGTCCTGGTTTGAAATTTAACAATTTTCAATGTCTTTTTTTTTTTTTGTCGTTCTCCCTCTGTTATATTATTCAATAATTCAGTTACCGGCAAGTTATGGTTTTAGATTATACTACTTCTTTCGGTAAAAAAAAAAATTATACTGCTTCTAATTCTTAATATAAAACTTAATTGACTAATTCGAGGATATTAAAAAAATTATTAAATTATTTAGTTAGTGTTACATAATCTTGTATTGTTAGATTATATATTAATTTATGAGTGAGTTAAATTAGTTTGATTAAAAACAATAAACACTTTAAAATAATTTAGTAACTTTCATAGTCTTACTAAATGAGTTAACCAAGTCATGTATTAATAACTTAAAAATACTATTTAGATTCATTCATTCATTCACAGAGACAGAGATGCTGATTGAAATGCCAGAAAGACAGATTTTGAGCGGCATATTAAATAACGGTTTAAATACTAACATATTTTAAAATTAATTATTTGTAAGTAACTATAAACCTTTTTAACTAGTTAATTATTAACTTTTATTGGAGACGATTTTGAGATTTTATAAAAAAATAAATAATTTAACTAAAAAAAATCGAAGGAAATGTGCGTATGGATGTTGAAGGAGGCCCAAGGTCGGGGGCTTCTGGCTGTGTGTCTCTCAGTCCCTTATTCTTGTAATCAAATGCATGTGCACCTCTTTAATTTTTCTCTCTTCTCAGAAGGGCTTCATACGCAGGCACCTAGGCTATGTTTGGATTGCAGTTGAAAAAGCCAAAAGTATATGAGAAAGCGTGAAACTGAGATTAGTGGCTTATTGTGGCTCAGAAAATTGTTTGGATGGACTTTTTTTTTAACTGACTTATGGAAAAAAGTAACTTTTCTAACTGACTTATCCAACGCAATCTGAATCAACTTTTCTAACTGACTTATAGGAAAATTGTGCAAAGCTTACGATTTAATTAGTCATGTGATTTCATTTACTTTAATTAGAAACCAAATAAATTTTAATTAATATTCTTGTTTATCTATTATGTATATTTAATTAATTATCTACCATGTGTTTTTAAATTTTTCTCCGTAACAAATATTTTTATTTTATAATCTCACAAATAAACTATTTATATTTTACTATAATAATTTTATATATTTTTAAACTATTATCACATTAAAAATATAAAATTTCAAACACTATTATTCAATAAAATCCATGCCTTTTTCAGTCATTTATAACTAAACTAACTTTTCTATTAATTATCCAAACAACTTTTAACTTTTTCAACTGACTTTTTATAAGTATCTATCCAAATATAAATCATGTTATACTAACTGACTTTTATTCTAACTTCAGTTACAAAAGTCAGTTAGACTATAAATCAGTTTTGTTTAACGTCAATCCAAACATACCCCTAATTGCAATTTCGAACCTGTGACGCGCTCGTAGCTGGTGATGGCGGGCTCGAGATGCGCCTGCTAATACCTAGCTTGCCCACTCAAAAAAAAAAAAAAAAAAACCACAAGGACTATCTCATTTCAGCTGGGCCCTTGGCATTGACTCGCGTACGTAGTCATTGTCCTGCATCTCCAGTCCTCCTATGGTCCATACTGTGACTATCTTGTTCGATCTTAACACATCCGACCAAAAACCTGAATTTTAATATGATTATTATTTTTTACCAGAATTTTAATATGATTATTAAGTAGTCATGATTATAAACTATCTCATTTAATTTATATAGTTGTTTGTGCCTATGCAGTTTTTCCTGCTGCAAAAAGGGAAAATAACTATACTGTTTCTAAATTAAATTGTCATGTTAATGTTGAAGAATTTTTTTGGGGGTCTCTGTCAGTATTGAATGATCAAACTTTCTCCTCTCGTGTTCGTGATCAATTGGTTTTTATATAAGAACTAGTGATAAAAATCATATTTTTTTAGAATTAGTGTATAAAATACATGGTAACATTGTGTGGATGTATTTCATTGAGTTGCGTTTGATTCAGTGAAGGGGAATGACTTTAATGAAAGAAAAAGAAGGAAGGGATTTTTACTGTTTTCTTTTCTGAATTGATTGGAGGGGAGGGAAGAAGATGAATCTCAATATACTCATTTTAGTTTAAAAGGGAAGAAGAGAAAAATAACTACAAGTTGACAAACACGTGTATCCTTATCTTTTTCCCAAAAAAAAGGTTTGATGCGCTAAGATATGGTAGTGGATGTTTAACTTAATTTATATAATTTTAATTACATAACTGTTAATGATTGATACACGAAATCATGATATGCAATCGCGGGCGTATAACTATATATATGGTCATGCATGCTTATGTTTATATAATGATGTGCACACATACATAACAGCGATGTTTAGCGGTAATACACTGCCAATGTATTACATACAACCCTTAATATAAGTTTTAATTTGCAGTTTTAATTACATCTCACAATAAGAATAAGAAGTGATACTGAACAACTTTTAATTAAAGATGAGTTTTGAGCATGATCTAGAGATAATAAGAAAAGGAAAAGATGGTTAAATTTATGAGAGGATTTATTTAGAACCACTTACAAACAAATTTTTAATCACAATTTACAAAGTACAAGGTGATTATGCGAAATGTGCATTTAAATAAGAAAAAAATATAATTAAGTTTTGAAAAATCATTAAAAAACTTCAACAACAATTTTTTAAACTTGTTTTGTAATTTTTTTTGGAAGCATCATTATAATTCTCTCTTTAAATAAAGCAGGCAGCTAAGAACATTTTGGCAATAATACAGAGTACATGCTTGGTAGGACTCCTATGACCGCACTTAACATTTCTTAAAAATGCACACTCTTTCCCTAATCAGATCAATGAAGAGCACAACGAGATATCATATCAAAGAAGGATCGGAGGAACCTGAATCGATGACCACGAGCTGATGGCGGAGCACGACTGCAAGAGGCGGAAGCATATGAGGCTAACACGAGGGCAAGCGAGCGATGAGGAGGGCTTACCCTGACGGGTTTAAATTTAATTTTACCCCGGCTTGTTTGGGGGTCCTAAGAACAAATATGGACATATTGGCTAATAAAAAAAAAGAGAATAATAATAACATCTTAAAGAAAAAAAATAATTACTAAAAATTATAATAACAATCCACGCAATCTGTAATAATAAGTTTCATAATAGGAAATGACAACTTTTAAAACTTATTATGTAATCATTCTTATTTCTTAAAACTTACTGTTTCATATATCCCTGCTTTCTGCAGTGGAGTGGACGCTCCCAAAAATTCTACAAAAAATTAATGTCCAATATAATTTTTATATTTTATTAATTATTCAATTCAAATATTTAAGCATATAATTTTTCAGTGATAATGTGATCGATGCATAATTTTACTAAAGATTTAGACGATAATTTATGATAACACTTACTCATTATGTTTTTAATAAACATTTTGTGTATCCGCTATACTTCCATAAAAATGCCAATAAAGATATAAAAACTGCATACATTTTTTTTCATTTTAATAAAATGATATAAAAGCCATGGCAAATAAAAAATTCATCAAAACAATATCGTTACCTACCGCCATGTTGCCCGCCAGCGCCCGAGCCCTAATCTGCTGCATCCCTGTTTATGGGAAACGGAGCACTGTGGATTAACTGATGGCTGTTTTGGTGACAAACTAAAATTCCAATTTTCAATTTTATCGTTATTTTCTGCACTCCACTCTCTCCCTGTAGCGGCGCAGGTTATAGTGCGGGTATTCCCCTCCCTTGCTGTAACGAGACGCTAACGTGCGCACCCTACTGTGTAAACGATTTCATTAGCGCCCCCGTCGCCGGGCACAAGTTGGGTATTGCCGGTTTCTTTCCCCGTGTCGCGCTCGCTCACTATCTCTTTAAAGGGCTCAGTCACTCTCGGATATCAATAGTATGCAATTTTTTCCTCCCGCTTTCTCCAGGATTTCGTTTTCAAGGTAAAGGCGTCTATTTGACTATTAACTTGGTCGCAGACTCACCGATTCAAGGAATCTTCATCAATAATTGTGTATTTGTTTATGTGTCTGTGAAGGATTGTCTTCAAATTCTCACAATATTTATATTTATACGTATGGTTGATTTATGATTCATACTGAAACTCGGGCTTTAACTTCCCGACGATGGAAAAGTGGAAAGCAATGATTCTTATTCTAAATTGGTGCATCTTGATTTGGGCGCTGAAGCTGGGCTGAAGGAATCATTATAATTGACGATTTTGTTGGAAGCCTAGGGTTAGACGAAAATGGATGGCGAAGTGAAGAGGTCTGGGACCAAGAAAAGGTCGAAACAGGTGGAAATTGGTGTTGACTCGGATGATAACGAACCCATTGGGTCTCTATTTAAGCTGAGGAGGCCACGAAACTCTAAGAACGTTAACTCGACTTTAGAGGGCACTGCTGATAGATTTCAGAATGCTGAGGCTACTGGGAAGAAATTGGTTGATGCAGAAGAGGATTCTGGGGGTATGGATGATACCTTAGCCAGTTTCCGGAAAAGATTGAAGGGTCCAAAGAGAGATCAGGGATCTGGAACCACCAGAGGAAGAAATTCTGCTTTGAATGTGGTTGCTAGTAGTTCTTTGGATGCTCCATCTCCAGTTAGGGGTCCGGAAAACGTGAATGAAGGGCTGGTTTTGGGTAATAATGGATCTGATACTATGGCTGAAAAAGCAGCAGACAGCAATCAAGGAAACTTTGAGCTACTTCACTTGGATCTGAAGGGAAGTGAGGGTCACACTACATCAAATGATGATTTGATTGCTTGGGAATCCAGGAGTACATTGAAGGATGAGAAAGGGTTGGTTTCATTGCCTGGGAATGGTTTACAACGCTCTTCTGAAGAACAGAAGGAAGACTCATTGTCTTCTATTTTCCAAAATGCAGAGTCTAATTTGAGTAGGAAATCTCGAGCATCATTAAGTTCAAAGCAGAAATCTGGGAGTCAGATTGCAAGCGATGGGTTGAACCCTGTTATTTTTAAAAGTATTTCAGAAACTGTAGAGTCTACGGCTGATTGTGGATCTAAATCTGTTTCTGCCTTAAACTCTGGGAGTAAAATTTTGAAATCTGCCAATGATTTGCCTCAAGGATCACATTCACATTCGTCTGCTTCAGCATCTGTAGTGGATAATAAAAAGTTTGGTCGTGGCTGTCTTCCAGAGGAAATTTCCAAGGACATTTTTCATTCAAACACTCAGAACGGACTGGCAGTTGGAGATAGCCAGCAAAAAGTTCAACTTGGTGATGTTTTGGAGTCTGTGACTGATGTCTGCGTTGAAGACAGCCAGCAACCATCTTTTGTTCCACTTGGAGATGCTTGCTCTCCCTCCCACCAAAAGGTTACATTTCAAGAAAGAATTGTTAGTAATGGTTTGGAGCAGTGTCCTGTTAGGTTACATGGTCGTGAAGAAATGGTTAACACTGCCTCACTCTCAGAAGTGGGGGAAGGGCCATGTGGCGTAAGTGAGACTGAGTTCAAGAAAAGGTCAACAGATAAACTGGCAGTAATGTGTAATGATAGAGGAGAAAATGACGAACTTGCTTCTATGGAGAAAGAAATTGCCTCATCTCCTCTAGTCTCCAAGTCCTTGAATAGATTACATGAAAATTTACTGAATGAGAATGATCCGCTGGTTTCTGAAAAAGTTTCGGAGGGATCCTCTGGATTCCATGCCAAGGTAGATGGTGGTAGTCTGGATACAAAAGATGAACTGCAAGATCTTGTTTGGGGTTTTCCAGCAGGACAAAATGCTGTTATTTCTGTTGGTAATTTACCTCCAATGATGTCTAACGAAGCTGAGGAGAATAAATTGGCTGTCCAGTCTAATTGCTCCATTAAACATTTAGAACCTTTTGTCATTCCAACTGATTCTGCTGTGTCCATTCAGAAATGCAGCTCAGCATTACATCAGATTCAATCTTCTAATGATACATCTGAAGAGGGATCTCTTCCAAATGATGGTCATCTTTATGCCAAGAAAGGAGCTGATGGAACCCCATCATTTGCAGAATATGCGGTCTCTGGATCCGAGTTTTCTGACAAACATGATAAGATATCAGCAGTTCAGCGTGCCATTCGTAAGGCCAAGAAGCGCAGACATGGAGATATGGCTTATGAGGGGGATGCAGATTGGGAGATTTTAACAAATGATCAATCTTTTCTTGAAAGCCAAGGAGTTGTAGGTGATGAACGCACCCTTAGACCAAGACTGAAGAATGGTTCCTCTTTGAATGCTGATGAAGAGTCAGAGAGTGTTACAGCAGCAGTATCAGCTGGTCTGAAAGCTCATGCAGTTGGTCCAGTTGAAAAGATAAGATTTAAGGAGATCTTGAAGCGGAAAGGTGGTCTCCAGGACTATTTGTATTGTAGGTCAGTAGATAGCCTTTTAACATGCTTTTGTATGTGCTTGCAATTGGTATTTCCTAGTGTTCAGCGAGTTTGCAATTTTCCTTTTGCCATACAAAAGGTTTCTTTCTTCAGTGTTGATGATTTTTTGTTCTTTTTGTTTTGGTTACTGAAGCATAAGACTTGACTAAAGGCCTCTTTTGGAAGTGGGGAGAGGGGAAAATGGTGGCAGAGGTTTGAAAAAATAGATGTTAAACTTACTTAAATCTGACAAAAACTAAGGCTCTTAGCTCATTGGCATTAAGAAGGTTGTTATATTCTTGGTTTTCTGGTCTGTTCTGGAGTGAATGGATGTAGGATATGGATAATTCATTTGCTGTAATCAAGGGACCAAAATAAAATTTTATGTGAACTTAAAGGACCAAAAGTGCCTTTTTGCCAGTTTAGTTTCTTTCGTTAATGGTGTGATATTATAGGACCTTGTTTCCTGACTTGTATTCTTCAGAGTCTCTAACAAAATTATACAAATCAACCTTGAAAGAATTTTATGGGTGTGGCATTGCGAATTATAAGATTAGCAAGGTCATGTTAAATACCTTTTAGTTAAATTGGGAATTTGATGGATTTTTGGCTGTTAAAAGATTTAGTTTTGTTTTAATTTGTTGACACACCGCACTTGTAAATTTAGAAGTTTTAACGAGTTCTATTTCTATGAATGTAATGGCATTTTACAGAAATCAGATCTTAAGTACTTGGAGCAGAGATGTCACTCGCATTTTGCCTCTTTCTGACTGTGGAGTCAGTGATACTCCATCTGAGGATGAATCTCCGCATTCTTCTCTTATTAGGGAAGTCTATGCATTTCTTGATCAATGTGTAAGTTCATTCTTCATGGTTCTGTGTTATCAATTTTATTTTCTTTACTCTTCTACTGAGAGAAAATGCTGCAGTGTATCAATAGCTTTAGTAATTCGAAATTTTAAAAACATTTGGCAGGGTTATATAAATGTTGGGATTGCCTCTCACAAGAATGCTGGAGCCAGTGCCGGGAATAGTTATAAACTTGAAAAAGAAAAGGGATTTGAGGACAGTTCCACAGCTTCCATGGCTGACTCTGAAGATGGAGTTACCTTCATTGTAGGTCACGCTAATAGGTCAGATGCTTCCATGAAAATTGATGGGCTTAAAGTTGACTATGTAAACTCAGCACCTGAAACTATAGAAGGCAGTAGGTATGGTGGTCCAGTGGTGTCAGATGTATCAAATATGCTGCATCATGGAGAAAGAAAAATTGATGATTACCAGGAAAATGACGGTATTCAGGCAAGTGGAGTTGGGCTCATAAACATTAACAGTTCTGGTCCTTCTTCCAACAATTCTGATTGCAGAATGACTTCTATTGCAGCCACTGAGAAAAGCAATGAATCTACCTCTGTTAAATATAGCTTAGATGATCAGATACCTGATCCATTGCAGTCTGTGAAAAAGGTAATTGTCATTGGAGCTGGTCCTGCTGGATTAACTGCTGCTCGCCACTTGCAACGTCAGGGTTTTTCTGTAACTGTTCTTGAGGCTAGGAATAGAATAGGAGGTCGTGTATTTACTGACCGTTCATCTCTTTCTGTTCCTGTGGATCTTGGTGCTAGCATTATCACTGGAGTTGAAGCTGATGTGGCCACTGAGAGAAGACCAGATCCTTCATCTTTGATTTGCGCTCAGTTGGGCCTTGAATTGACCGTGCTAAAAAGTGACTGCCCTCTTTATGACATAGTAACAGGACAGAAGGTTCCTGCAGAGCTGGATGAAACACTTGAAGCTGAGTATAATAGTCTTCTGGATGACATGGTATTGCTTGTTGCCCAGAAGGGTGAACAAGCTATGAAAATGTCTTTAGAAGATGGTTTAGAATATGCTCTTACAAGGCGTCGAATGACACGCTTCAGTAGAAGTAATGAAGAAGTTGAACAAAAATTTTTTTCTGGAGCGTC
Organism: Neltuma alba; assembly: GCF_004799145.2. Lineage (NCBI taxonomy): Eukaryota > Viridiplantae > Streptophyta > Magnoliopsida > Fabales > Fabaceae > Neltuma > Neltuma alba. The sequence continues at coordinate 275,254 of NW_021632837.1, read as the reverse complement.
ATTCAATGCCAAAAGAGGTGATGCTGAGGAAAGCATTAGCCAGGAGGAAATTTTAAGTCCTCTAGAGCGGAGGGTTATGGATTGGCACTTTGCTCATTTAGAGTATGGTTGTGCAGCTCTTCTTAAGGAGGTTTCGCTCCCCTACTGGAATCAAGATGATGTTTATGGTGGATTTGGGGGAGCTCATTGTATGATTAAGGGGGGTTATAGCGCTATTGTTGAGTCTCTAGGAGAAGGTCTTGTTATTCACACGGACCATGTTGTAACAAATGTGTCATATGGTAAGGAGCCTGGCCACAGTGACATAGTCAGAGTTTCTACATCAAATGGCGGGGAGTTTGCTGGTGATGCTGTCCTTATCACTGTTCCACTTGGCTGTCTGAAGGCTGAAACTATAAAATTCTCCCCACCTTTGCCTCAGTGGAAATGCTCTTCCATCCAGCGTCTTGGTTTTGGAGTTCTCAATAAAGTGATTTTGGAATTTCCTAGCGTGTTTTGGGATGATGCAGTGGACTACTTTGGAGCAACAGCAGAAGAAACAGACAGAAGAGGTCACTGCTTTATGTTCTGGAATGTCAGGAAAACGGTTGGGGCTCCTGTTCTTATAGCATTGGTTGTTGGTAGGGCTGCAATAGATGGTCAATGTTTGAGCTCTACTGATCATGTCGACCATGCAATGATGGTTCTCCGTAAGCTTTTCAGGGAGGATTCAGTACCTGATCCTGTTGCATATGTTGTGACTGATTGGGGTAGGGATCCTTTTAGCTATGGTGCTTACTCGTATGTTTCTGTTGGAGCATCTGGAGAAGACTATGATATATTAGGGAGGCCAGTTGACAACTGCTTGTTCTTTGCTGGTGAAGCAACCTGCAAAGAGCATCCTGATACAGTTGGCGGTGCGATGATGAGTGGACTTCGGGAGGCTGTGCGTATAATTGACCTATTGAATACTGGTAATGATTATACGGCTGAAGTGGAGGCAATGGAGGCAGCACTGAGACAGTCGGATACTGAAAGGGATGAAGTTAGGGATATAATAAAGAGACTAGATGCAGTTGAGCTTTCTAATGCCCTGTACAAGAGCTCTTTAGACGGTGCTCAAATCATTACTCGTGAAAGTTTACTAAGAGACATGTTCTTCAATGTGAAAACCAGCGCTGGTCGCTTGCATGTGGCTAAACAATTGTTGGGTCTTCCTGTTGATAACTTGAAATCTTTTGCTGGGAGTAAAGAAGGGCTCACTATTCTTAACTCATGGATACTGGTACTATTATATCCATCAATGAAATGTTCTCAAATTTCTGGATCGTAATGACTTTTTTGTGTTATTTTTATTTTTTTAATTTTAATATCAGCCAGTTGAATCTTTATCTTATGGTGATTGAATTTCGTAAATCATGTCTTCATAACTCTTACCAGGATTCCATGGGGAAGGATGGGACCCAACTCTTGCGGCACTGTGTGCGTCTCCTTGTGCGGGTTTCAACTGATCTGCTTGCTGTGCGCTTATCAGGTATATATATTTTACTTGTTATAATTAAGATATGCCTGCTAAGATATGGATTATATGATTTTGTTACTGCATCTTTACTATGTCTAGTATTAATGATTAACGGGTATAAATAATTCAACTAGATGGGAATCATTGCAGGGAGGAATTTTGGTGGTACAAGAATAATTGTGCATGTAGCATTTTAGAAGATGAAGATATGTTGAGATGGTCCATTTCTATCTTCTATGATCTCATTAATAAAACCCATAATTATTAGTCCGGGACATTTTCAACTAATTTTGTGGGTGTATATGCATTTCTTACCCTTTGAAATATCTAGTTATATAAGATCCGGTTATTTGATGATCAGTATGAAATATGAAAAATATAGGTAGCCAAATTATGAACAAGTTATGAATCGTGTGGCTTATCTTGGGCTCCTGCACATTCATGAGAGCCTCTGAGTTGATATGATCCCCACTGTTTCTCCTATACTTTTTGTTAATCTTCTCCGTTTTCTGGCTTAGGTATTGGGAAAACAGTGAAGGAAAAAGTTTGTGTACATACTAGCCGTGACATACGTGCTATAGCAAGCCAGTTGGTCAGCGTATGGCTTGAAATCTTCCGCAAGGAAAAAGCTTCTAATGGTGGATTGAAGTTTTCAAGACACGCAACTAGTGCAGATTTATCAAAGAGAAAATCTCTAAAAGATTCAACCTCAGGAAAGCCACCTCTGACTATGCATCATGGTGCTTTTGACAATAAAGGAGGTTTGCTGGCTTCTGCATCTGCTGGAAGTAGTTCACCTTCCATTGCAAATGTGAAGAAATTGCACAGCAAACAAGTAAGACAACAGGAGGCAAATGACTCGAGGCATAGCGTCAATTCCTCCAGGTCCCAAGGTTCAGTAGGGAAAGCAGTTACTAAGGAGGAGGGTAACTGTTGTGTTTTGTCCGAAGAAGAACAGGCTGCCATTGCTGCGGCAGAAGCTGCTCGTGCTAAAGCACTGGCTGCTGCTGAGGTATGTTTCTTATGGAACTGTAGTTCTAATGACTGGAACTGTTGATGTGATGCCTAAGTGCCACTAGAGATCAGTTGACACTCACAAGATGGATTTTTTTTTATGCCACTTGTAAATAGGCTACCCTTTGTCATGTTTTGGGCTAAAGCTCATAAATTCTCGTCAGATTTTGGGTTTACTGAGACTACAAAATTTGAATCCGTAGATATTTGTTGTGATATATTGTTGCACTGCCATACCCTCTATAGCCTATTGTTTCTTTGTCAAATTACACATTAGCTTCCTGAAATCGGTTTGGGTTACGGCATGTTGTACATTGTAGACATTTTACTTCTCCCTCTGTTACGAACATTGGATGACCATCTAATCCTTAGCTCCTGTTGATTATGTTTTTATTCTAACCAACTCCTTCAACTTTAGTTACTGTGGGCAGTTGGGAATCCTTAATTTCCCTCCCCTCCCTGTGGATTAGTCTTTGTTTTCTATAATGTTTGTCCAATTTTCGTTTTTGTGATGCATTAGATCAGATTAAATTAGATCAAATGCTATTCTAAATTTGTCTTGGCTTTTTCAATCTGACTTAGATGTGCTTCTCGCTTCCTTGGAGCTATGCATTCAGCTAATTTTTTTCTTGGATAAATCACACATTTGTATGCGTTAATTACATGTGATGGTTTTTTGATAGGATTGAGTATTTTAATGAAGTAATATTTAAGCTATTGCAAATATGGAGCATTTGTCCTAGTATTGATCTACCATATCACTAATTTATTATTTTCTTAGCTGATATAGCGAAGATTGGATTTCTCAGTGCTTTAGCAATTTCTTCTGGTATAATTTTATCCATGAAATTTGTTTCCCTAGCAAGTAATTCATTGGAAATATCCCCGTCTTGTCGGATCAAATGTTTCCTTCCCCATCTCGGTTCCCGTATTTCTTGGAAGATTCATTTGTTCTTGTTCCTTGCAGGCTTATGCCTCAGCAGAAGCCAGGTGCAATACACTGCTGCAGCTTCCAAAGATACCCTCATTCCATAAATTTGCTAGACGGGAGCATTACCCATTGAATGATGAATACGATAGTAGGAAAAAGTGGTCTGGGGGGGTTTTAGGAAGGCAAGATTGTATTTCAGAGATAGATTCTAGGAATTGCAGAGTAAGGGACTGGTCAGTTGATTTTTCTGCTGCTTGCGTTGACCTTGACAATGCCAAAATGTCAGTTGATAACCTATCACAGCGGAGTCATTCAAATGAAATTGCCAGCCACTTGAATTTCAGAGAACACTCAGGAGAAAGTGTTGCTTTGGACAGCAGTTTATATACTAAAGCATGGATTGACACAACTAGTGGTGTGGGGATTAAAGACTATCACGCCATTGAGAGATGGCAGTCTCAAGCAGCTGCAGCTGATTCTTACTTTTCTAACCCATCCATACATTTGAAGGACGAGGAAGAATCAAATGCCTGTTCAAGATTACCCAGCTGGAAGCGTGACTGTATGGCAAATGAGAGCTCTGTTTCACAGGTTACTGTAAATAGGGATGCTTCCAAATGTCATACTCGAGGGGCAGATCGCATTAAACAGGCTGTTGTTGATTATGTTGCATCACTACTTATGCCCCTTTATAAAGCGAGGAAACTGGATAAGGATGGGTACAAGTCTATAATGAAGAAAAGTGCAACTAAGGTAATTTCATCCTTCAGTCTTTTTCTGTTCTTTTCTATTTGCTAAATTAACATGTTGCTGCTATGGTTTCATGGGGAAGAAAATTATAAAGAATAATTTATCTATTGATAATCCTAATGGACTCTAATGTCCTTTACATGGTCTTAATTTCCAGGTGATGGAGCAAGCCACAGATGCCGAGAAGGCCATGGCTGTTCATGAATTTCTAGATTTTAAACGAAAGAACAAGGTATGCATCCTGTTTTTGGCCTTTTGCCATTAATAAACTATTGCCATGGGTGTTTCCGTGCCTAGCACTTGCTTCGATAGCTTTATATTCATGTTGATGTTGTTGAAATGATTTCCTGCTGGAAAGACTACTCTCGTGGTTGGAGTTTTGCTGAAAATTTAATGATTTCAACTTGTTGTCTTATCCTGGTTTTTCACATTGTTGATAATGTCTTAGGGAGCAGGTCCTTAGACTCTCGTCTTTGTCAGATATATTTTCTTAATTTCTTGGCCTTGGTCTCTCAGCTTTATTCACTGCATGCCTAAAACGCAGATCCGATCCTTTGTGGACAAACTGATTGAGAGATATATGGCAGTGAAGCCAGATGTAAAATCTTAGTGTTCACAAGGCAAAATGGCTTGCGACTTGCCGCACGTATGTGTGAAGGACTCGGCTCGATTTCCTTCATTCCTCGAGTTTTGATGGCCACGGACATGGCCTTGGATGAGTGTTGAAATCTGCCAGTATAATCGGTCGAGATGGTGCCACTGCAGAAGCGAATAGCCTGTCCAATCAAAATCGAGTGGGCTTTATTGCAAATATCTTTCCCTGGCAAACTAGACCAGAATATTTATTATGGAATACTCCATAAACAGGCTTTGCTACTATATAAACAGGTTCAATGTCAGTTGGTTCCCCACTATATGACAGCATTGGCAGGTTTGAAGAAGATAACAGATTGCATTCTTCCATTGTTTCATTTTTCATCGAGGTTGTCCCTGGGGTTGAAGGTTTAGGCCCTGTTTTTATCAAGGGGTTTCTCGTTACGAGGACATGACTTGATCATATCAATTGTTTATTTGTACAGATTAGGATCGCTTTAGTGATGACAATCATATACATCTCAAGAATCATTGCTACGGTTATGCGTTTCGGATTGAAACTATGCAGTCTATGAGATGCGAAAAGTTTAAAGTTTTAAAATGTGGGCACATGAAGGGTAGGCTTATATGTTCGTAATAGACACTGAATAAATAGTATAAAAATGTAATTTTTTCCCTCACAAATAATTCAAATGTAGAGTAATTATGTTCATGATAAGTTGTTAACCTATTTATGAAGCAGGTTAATGTTGTAATTTTTAATTAGAATTAAATAAACATTTTAAATTTGTTTATATCGTTAATATCTCTATAAATTATATTTCCTTTCTTTTTCTGCTCAAGCCCAAGTCGTTTACGAGAGTTTCAGAATGCAGGAAAATGTTTTAAAAATATTACACCCGCAGTTATAAGGTATTTGCTTTATTTAGAATTTATGTCATCATCTCTTTCTTGCTTGTGACTTGAGTGCGGTGTACATGTGTGGGTGCTTCCCGGCTTCGGCCCTCTATAACGGATTGCGGGGTGAGATAGTTACTTTGAATGGCTTGAGATGATTCTTGGTATTGCTATTTGATAAGCTTGGCTAATTTCTTGGCCAGTATTTTCTGCTACATATTGTGCTTACTCATTTTTCTTCTTGTTGTTAGGCTGAGAAAGATTATCATAACCAGATGTGAGGTATTCTCTCCTTGCTTCTTTGGTTTGATGTTTATGCCAATTATTTCCTTTACAAACGGTATCCGGCTGCTTTCTGCGTTACTGTATGTTGTCCTTTCAGTGATTTGCGTTGGAAGTTTGACAGGCGTCTTGCATGCCTCTGCTTTGGCAGAACCGGTGAGCATACATTTCTTTTTTTAATGGAATGCATTTTTTCCCTTTCGGTTCATATGTTTAGTCAATCTTATATCGTACAGCGACCTTCGAAGAATGCTAGGAAGAAGCATATAGCGAGTTTCGTTTCTTTTTTTTTTTTTGTGTGTATTTTTTAATGCCCTTTTCGTACCCTTAATTGGGCAAAGGTTGCAAGTTCTGCGTAGCTGCCTTCCACATTCCCGTCTTACATCTATCTTGGATTTACGTTGCGGATGGTCGGCGTGGGTTTTATTTTACCGTCATCGAATAGAAAGACAAGGGCTAAGGGATCGGGGGGAAGGAGGAGTCGTATCGTCTGGTTAGACCACTCATTACAAATCTCCTTTCGTATATTAAATTTTTAGCCTTCACAAATTAATGATATAACTCTTATATTAAAGAGTAGAAGTAATGATATATTCTATGAGAGTGTTGGGTAAAAAAAAAATCTTAGTTTTAAAAATAATTTTAAAGTATACGAAGTGAATATGCAGAGAAGTTTGTTTCGATTTAAAAAAAAAAAAACAATTTTAGCATAACTGAAACCTCCTTATGTATCAAACAAATAGCAAGTAGGTAATGTATGTACCGTCATTGTTGGATCAATAATCAAATTTAAAAGGTGTCTGGTAACCCTTAAAAGTATTTCTAAAAAATATTTTTTCGTAAAATGAGACAAATTTTTTCACATATTTACTTTGTAAATCGTAAAAACAGTTTTAAAATTACGGTTTGATTTCCATCTAAACATCTATTTAATCTAAGAAGTGTGAAATTAATGTTTTTGCTATTGCAAACATTCAAATCATCTTCGCAATGACCATCCATATGCTTATCTACCTAAAAGAATTATATATTTATGTATATGATATAAAAACTCTAGCAAAATCTCTTATTTATGATCTATAAACTATTATTTATTTTTTAAACTTTGTACAGCGCACAAAATTATCCTACGTATGGATTATGCCAATGAGATGCAGGTAATCCTAATAAGATTGTAAAGTTAATTATGTGATGAGAACAAGTTGACTTATTGAAGCATCAATCCTCATGAGTTTTGTTTTTCTTTGTCAGTCTAGTTAGCATGTTTTTCTTTCATTATATTAGACTATTAGTATAGTTTTATTTATTTAACAAAAAAAACGAACGAGATGAACATGCATGTCCCGTTTTGACTGAAAATGAGACGGACATATTCACATCGAATTATATACATATATGCTGGTTAAAAGGTTCCTTTGCATGCATTATTTTCTCTTTTTGTGGCGTGATTGATTACTTATAATATCTACAAAAAAAGAAGAAGAAAACTAGTATTTAACTTCACTAGGGGGTGTTTGGGTGATGACCCAAATCATGGTTTGGGGAAAAATCACCCAAACATCATAAAAAAAAAAAACCAAAACTATGGTTTTAGGTCAAAATTATGGTTTTGGCAGAAACAAAAATTTTCTGCTTATGGAAAAAAATAGAAAGCGTGAGAGCCTATGAGATATGTATCTTGTTGTTTTTTCTGGCCCAGATATACCCTTTCCAATTATTCATCTCTTTCTCATTGTTTCAGACGCAGTAGGAGAAAGAGCCTAAGAGTAGATCTCAACAATAATATGACTTTAACACCATCAATTATTTTTTTATAAATATATTTAATCTTATATCTCATAAATATATACACATATTAATTATTTATTAATTATATTATCTTATGTATTATTAATTATGTTGATAAAAAATATATTATTAACAATTTTATTCTTTCAAATTAAAATATATAATAAAATCTATTTTTTTATGTAATTATCATATTAATTTATACCTTTTTAGTAATTTGTATATATAAAAAGTGCTTCTAATAACAATTATCCAAATACTCTTACTTCTCAAAATCACTTTTTCACAAAATCTATTCTTTCCAAAATCTATTCTTCAAACTATGGTTTGGTTTTATCCAAACACCTCTTAGATTACAATAGTAAGACTAAAAAATAGTTTATAAAATTAAAGAATGAAACTAAAATATTAAGTTAAATGATAAAAAGTACTTCTTCGGTCCTTAATATAAGACCTAATTGTTGAGTTAGTCTTGATCCTAAATATAAGACCCATTTTTCATATTTATTAATTTTCTCTAAATTACCCTTGTGGATACTCCCTCAACTATAATCAAGTAGAAGAGGAAGGAGGTATTAAGAAAGATGATTATGGTATCTTAAAAAAAACATGTCATATTTTTCATAATTAATTAACTTAACTTAATTTTTTAATCTAATTAAATTAGTTAAATAGATTTTATATTAAAGATCGGAGGAGCATATTTTGGCTGAATGAATAAACGAATCGTGGGCAACTGATTGGAGATCCATTAGATGACTAATGGGACATCAAAGTATGCCGCCATGGACCGAGTGAAAACCAAAAGGATTTCCGTTGCCGGGAATCGAACCCGGGTCTTTCGGGTGAGAGCCGAATATCCTAACCAACTAGACTACAACGGATGTTTGGATGCCTTGTTGGAATTTCTATACTTGTACAAGTGATCTTGCTTCAAACCACTCCAAGCACCCGAACTCGTAGAAGATAGAGTTGCGAGGGGAGGCATTTGCAGGGTTTAAGAGAACAAACCAAACATGGCGATGGAATCTTTGAACCGTGTCGGCATTGGTCTTTGCACTCCTCGACTGCGTCCACCACTTCATCCTCGGAAGTCTAATAAAACCAATTCTCATAATGGCGGCGGCAGCGGTTCTGTGGCGGCCACGTGCTCCGCCAGCAAATGGGCCGAACGCCTCATTTCCGATTTTCAATTCCTCGGGGACTCCTCGGACCACCACCATTCGATTTCCTCATCCGTCGCTACTCTCACTCCCACTCTGCCTCTCCCTCCGAGACTCGACCCTCCCGAACGCTATGTTTCCATCCCCCTTGACTTCTATCGGGTTCTTGGAGCAGAGACGCATTTCCTTGGTGACGGCATTCGAAGAGCTTACGAAGCTAGGGTCTCAAAGCCTCCTTCGTTTGGGTTCAGTCACGACGCGTTAATCAGCCGCCGACAAATACTTCAAGCTGCATGTGAAACCCTTGCCGACCCAGGATCAAGGAGAGAGTACAACCAAAGCCTTGTCGATGACGAGGAGGGAACCATTGTCACCCAAGTCCCCTGGGACAAGGTAATTCTACTGGTTCTCTTTGAGAACATTATTAACCTCTAGGGTGGAGATGACTTGAATATTTGGGACATGCATATGTGCCAGTTTTAGGGGGTTGTTTGGAACATAGAAAAGTGTTTTTTACGCAAAACAAACAGATTCTTCTATATATTTATTTTATACATCGTAAAAGTACTTCTAAGACTATGGTTTCCATCCATACACCCCCTTAGTCATAAGTAGGTTCCTTCTCCGTCAATGAAGTTATTTGATGGCAACGATGCCTTTGTAGGTTCCTGGAGCTCTATGCGTTATGCAAGAAGCTGGAGACTCTGAGTTGACACTGCAGATTGGAGAAAGTTTGCTAAGAGAGAGACTGCCTAAATCGTTTAAGCAAGATGTTGTCTTGGCGATGGCCCTTGCTTACGTTGACTTGTCAAGAGACGCCATGGCGTTGTCTCCTCCTGATTTTATTGCTGGCTGTGAGTTGCTTGAGAGGGCATTGAAGCTCCTACAGGTAAACCACTGAAATTCCTATTGGCCTGGGTCATAGAAACTTTTTCTTTGCTGATATTATTACAACTTATCTATGGCAATAGCTACTAGAGTACTCAGGATGAACCTTTCTATTGTAAAAGTTTTACAGGCCTCTCTGTCATTATCACCTGAATGCTAGTCTTGTTTAGAATAATTATACAGTCCTCAGTTAAGCGCTGAAGTCAATTCGGTGCTACTTTGTGATTTAACATGTCAGGCAACGCACTGCCAATTTTAAATTGACAACAATGACCAGAGTATGAAATTTTGTTCTCAAAGAAAAGAGTATGACTCTTTTAATTGGATTATGTCTGAGCTTGATGACCATTTGACTCTCAAATTATAATATTATGATTAGTAATTTATGCATGAGAACCTAATATTACGACGCATATATCATGATGAATTAAATGTAGCTGCCATCCTGTATGCTACCCAAGAAAATTTGATCTTTGTAGGAAGAAGGGGCCAGTGGCCTGGCACCGGATTTACAGGCTCAAATTGATGAGACACTAGAAGATATTACCCCACGATGTGTTTTGGAACTTCTAGCTTTACCTATCCGTGATGAATATCAATCAAGGAGGGAGGAAGGTCTTCATGGTGTACGCAACATTCTATGGGCTGTTGGAGGAGGAGGGGCAGCAGCAATTGCTGGTGGCTTCACCCGTGAAGGCTTCATGAATGAAGCCTTTTTACATATGACGGCAGCTGAGCAGGTACAGATGTTTTTTCGTTTTTCTTTTCCATGGCCATGTCTTATTCCCCATTCCTTTTAATTGCATTTTTAAGAAATTTACTTTTTTGTTTACCTTTATTTTTTTGCCCCATTTTGTTTTCAATTTTGCCTTGGAAGGTTGATCTCTTTGTTGCCACACCAAGTAATATTCCGGCTGAAAGTTTTGAAGTGTATGGAGTGGCACTTGCTTTGGTTGCACAGGCTTTTGTAGGTAAAAAGCCGCATCTTATCCAGGACGCTGATAACCTATTCCAACAACTTCAGCAAACTAGGGTTTCAACTGTTAAGAATGCTGCCTCTATCTATTCTCCCAAAGAGAATAGGGAGGTTGACTTTGCTTTAGAGAGGGGCCTCTGTGCATTGCTTGTGGGAGAGCTTGATAAGTGTCGATCGTGGTTGGGACTAGACAATGAAAGCTCCCCTTATAGAAACCCATCTATTATAGAATTTATCTTGGAAAACTCAAAGGACGATGATGCCAGTGAACTTCCTGGACTTTGCAAATTATTGGAGACATGGTTGATGGAGGTAGTTTTCCCCAGATTTAGAGATACTAAAGATATAAGATTCAAGCTTGGAGATTACTATGATGACCCTACAGTGCTGAGGTATCTAGAGAAGCTGGAGGGCGCGGGTCATTCACCATTGGCTGCTGCTGCAGCCATAGTGAAAATTGGAGCTGAAGCTTCTGCTGTTATTGGTCATGTGAAGACTAGTGCTATTAACACGTTGCGGAAGGTATTTCCTGTTGTTTCTGAAGATCAAATTGTGAAGCCCCACAATAACAGTAAGATGGATTATTTTGTTCCTGATAAAGTTGAGGATCCTCTGGTAATAACAGACCAAGATAGGTATGCTAATGTGGAGGTTTCTGGCATAAAGAGTTCTGGTGAAATAAGTGAAGACGAGTTTATTACCAACAAAATTAAAGAAGCAACAGTGAAGATCATGTGTGCTGGTGTTGTAATTGGACTAGCAACTTTGGTTGGCCTAAAGTTCCTACCTACTAGGAATGGCTCGCCCATTCTACAGAAAACAACTGGTTTGGCAATGGCCTCAGATGCTATCAATGGAGGTATGATCTTTAATTCTTTGTAGACATTTGCAACTTGGAATGATTGGAACAATTGTGTTCTTAATTCTTGTTTGTTGTCTGACATTGAGTGTCTATATATCTTTAAATAGGTTTTGATGGTTCAAAGTGCAAATTTTAAGCAATTATTTCTCCCTTTAGATATAACACATTGATTGATTCAAATGCACAGGGTCATTAGGAGATGAAAAATCGGGGGAGCAGCAACCGAAAATGGATGCTAGAATTGCAGAAGCTCTAGTTCGCAACTGGCAAAATATCAAATCCCAAGCTTTTGGACCTGATCATCGTCTTGAAAGATTGCAAGATGTAAGCAAGTCTGATTAAACTTTGTATGATAAATTAACTGATAAATGATAATAATAATAATCTTATCTTATGGTTGAAGTAGATATGGCTGCATCTGGGAAGTCCTCTGCTGTTAAATTCTATGGAGCAATTAAACTATTAAACTACATCAAAGTTATTATTTTGTTGTTGGAGACATCAAATTATTGCATTTCTATGTGCTTGTTGTCTCCCAAGATTTGAACTAATATTTCAAATCATGTTAGATCCTGTGTTATCAGTGAATCATGAGGCTCATGATTTACTTATTAACATGTGGATATAGGGTCACCTATGCACCTTGTGTATCTGGTATACAAGACTGAAACTTTTTGAGTGAATTTCATTTTATTTATTATCATTTTCAGGATTTCATTAAGATAATAAGTTTCCTTCTTTCCCATCCCTCCCCCACCCCCATGTTTTTTTCCGTGTTGTTGCCTTGAGTTCTATTCGTATTGAGGCAGTAGTTATTTGTGTGAATTTTCTTTGCTGTATATGGAAACTGTTGTTGACATGAAGCACTGATAGGTTTTGGATGGTGAGATGCTGAAGATATGGACTGATCGTGCAGCGGAAATTGCACAGCTTGGTTGGTTCTATGAGTACACCTTGTTGAGCCTCAACATTGATAGCGTGACTATATCACAGAATGGAAGGCGGGCAGCGGTTGAAGCGACTCTCAAAGAGTCGACCCACCTTATTGCTACTGGTCATCCAGATAATAATGCCTCAAACATTAGAACCTACACAACGAGATATGAGTTGTCTTGTTCAGGATCTGGATGGAAAATTGTTGAAGGAGCAGTGCTTGAGTCATGATCAGATTCTGCAAGACTGCGACCCATAATTAGCTTTTGGTATATATTTCACTTGTTTCCATCTATTGAAATCTGTTTCCACAATCATCTGTGCATTTTCTTTTTGGTGGGGGTAAGAAATCATCTATGCTTTTGAATTGTCCTGTCACCTCTGTATTCCAGCTGTAGGTTGTCAACCTCCTTGAAGGTACAGTTGTTGCAAGGATGGGTAGGGTTAATAACAATGCCATATGAATGGCACCGAGTTAAGGGTTAACGTGGGAGGGCAACTGCTAGTCAGGGTACGTTTGGACAAGTCACGAGTGAGAAGGAATAAAACGTAGGGAGTGAAAAATGAGTAGAATAAATCGGAATAAAGCGCCACAGATATTACATGATCCCTTTTTAGTGTTCTATATTTTCATTCCTTGCTATCAAGCATGTTGAGCTCGGTAGCCACTAGGCGTCTATGCCTTTATTGGGACGGGGTTTTCACTTGGGGGTTATCTTTCTTTGTCCATTTTAGAGTTGCGGGATTCCTGTGGTCAGAATTTTTTAAAAAAATTTTGTATAGGATTTTCAGGAAGCATATATAATCTCGTGATTTTATAAATGACTTGTAGATTTTCCATTTTAAATTGTTATTGATATTTTTTAACCCAAATACAATTTTTAATTTATTTTTGTCTGTATGAAGTGATAAATAAGTAAAATTGACATGTCAGATGATTTGTGGGGGGGTTATAAATCTGAAATCATATGTAAATCTCTTCCCGGTTTTAACCCAGCAATATCTTCTTTCCTTTTTCTCCTTCAGTGTTTAATGTGTATTAGTTTACTGTACGAGGTGTTTGGATAGAAACCAAATTATAATTTTAAAAGTGTTTTTACAGTTTATGAAGTAAATTTATTGAGGAGTTTGTCTTATTTTATAGAAAAGTGCTTCTTAGGATTGTCAAACACTCTTTAGTTGATGTTGGACGTCGTACTGGATCGTTAAAAAGGGAGGAGGCTTTTCTCCGCTCCCTGCTCCTATTTGCTGTGACGCTGTCTTTAGTTACCCAAAAACAGGAACCAAAACGGTGCCGTTTTGGGGGTAAAATGAAAGGGGGCGTGAATTTTTTTTTTGAATTGACATGATATCCAATATTTTAAATTATTTTTTTAATAGTATTCAGTTTCTTAAAATAATTTTTGGTATACTCAACAAATTTGAATATTTTGCAGGAAGTATTTTAAAATAATTTTTGGAACACCCAATACTGTAAAATGCTTTTTTCAATGACACCTATTATTTTAAAGTAATTTTCACATTAAAAGTATTTTTAGAGTAGCATTTAGTATCCTAAATTTATGATGTTTGTTGCTACTGAGACAAACATTTTAGGATATTGGTGTACAAAAAATTATTGCAAGATATTGGATACTACCAAAAAAAAATGTTTTAGAATGTTAAGTGTGTGCTGGATGTTTTTGAAAAAATATTATAATTTGTTGAGTGCATCAAAAGTTATTTTAAAATATTAAATAAAAAAAATTTTGAGATACTAAATGTTATCTTGAAAAAAGTAATGAGATGCCCCTCATTGTACTCCCAAAAGTAGGGGTGTTCAAAGCCGGCCCGTCCCGGTCGGCCCGTTCCGGTCCCGGTCTTATTGGGACGAGACGGATCCGTCCCGAAATTTTTCGGGACGGGACAAAAAAGGGACCGGGACGGGACGGGACACGGGACAGGGTCGTCCCGTCCCGGTCCCGTCCCGGTCCCTTTTTTTTAAAAAAAAAAATTTAATTTTTTTAACTTTTTATATAATATCATTTTTTTCATATTTTTTTAAGATTTGAGACTATTGTATGGAATTATGGATATATTTATTTAGAGTTTTTATATTTGTTAATGATTTGAGATTATTGATGATTAGATTTTTAGCAAGTTTTTATTGTGTTAAAAGCTTTTGTTTAGAGTTTTTAATAACTATTATATGTAATATTTTGAGCTTTTGTTTAAGAGTGTCCAAACAAATAAAAAAGATGTTTTTATAAGATTTAAGGTCAAAAAATATAATTAAAAAAATCAGATTTTTTAAAAAAATTTAAAAAATTTAAAAAAAATTTAAAAAATTAAAAAAAAATATTTCGGGACGTCCCGGTCCCGTTCCGGATCCGTCCCGTCCCGACCGGGACCGGGACAACCCCGGGACGGGCCGGGACACGGGACAAATTTTCTGTCCCGTTACTGTTCATCGGGACGGAACCGGGACGGGCCTGTCCCGGTCCCGATCCGTCCCGTGAACACCCCTACCCAAAAGGGCAGCAGAGGGGGAGCAAGCATCGGAGAGAAGCCTGCTCCATTAAAAAGATGTGTTCACCAGGAAAAATGTTCTGCGAAATGAAAGGGTTAAGAAAACAATTTCGAAAATTTCTGTATCCGCCAGGGAGGATCTGGGCTTCCATCGTTTGGGCTCTGGTTCCCAGCCGAGCGTAAAACCCAACTGTTTGAAGTCACCTCTCTCGGTTTACTTGTAGGCAATGGATCCATAGTTCTATACGATAGTTTTAACGAGAATAAAATATCGTGTACAGAAGTACAGGAAAGATGGAGATTGCGAGGAGGAACAATCACACTATTATGTACAATTATTTTTTCGAGACGTAAACAGAGCCTAATGGGGAACCGCACTGGCTAAATAAATCGTTATCCGCTTGTGCTGTGTAAATGCAACTGTTGACTTGTCTATCTCCGGAAGAGATTCATAGGGCGACAGGCCTTGCGTCCTTCCAATCTTGCGATTTCTTGCTCTTGATTCGACCGAAGAAGCTAAATCCCAAAGTCTTCTTTGGGGGATCGTCTGATTGTATCAGACCAACCAGTTTCGCAACAAGCATAGCACTCTCCCTAACGTGGTACAAGTCTTCGGTATTAGTCCATACTCTCCAAGCCAATTGTACGCTTCTGTGCTTTGTCTTCACATCAATGCACCACTTCTGATAAAGTTCATATCTTTCCTTGGAGGCAAATTTCTTGTGGATTAGCTTGCTTAGCATTTTCCTCTCTCGGTTGATAGCCTTCAGGCTGTCCGGGGGGGAAAAAGCGAAAATTAGTGCAAAGAAAACAGCAGTAACTTTTAAACATAGAAATTTGGCCAAACAAAACCTTCAAACATAGAAATACTTTTCTAGTTGCAGATTTCATTTCCGAAAACTTTATTTCAGGCATGTAATACCAAACTACCACAGGACAGTGCTCTTCATATTTTCACATTTGAAACACCTTAGATGGGATGGTGCTCAGTTTGGCTAAACAATATCATGGTGGGTATTCTTACACTTAATGTGAAATCTTCTAATCTACATGCAAAAAAATTCTATTCAAGCACTTTAAACTTGTTCTTTTTTTTTGTTGTTGGAGGGTTGGATAAGCAAGCGTTGCTTTTAAGGGTCACAAAAATTATTTCAGCCATAGTAGTTCTTACCCATACACAACTCCTTCTCTGGGGCGAGCTAGGATTTGATATTTCTTCTGAGTAAATAGACTAATCCGCTAAAGGCCGGAAACTAGAAGAATAGAAAAGGTCGGTTGTTTGACCTCAAAGTGTAGAAGGTTTTATTAATGCAGGTGTAAACCAAACATAAACACGTGCAGGGCATATTGACCGGTATCTTGCTTGTGTGCCCGAATCTAACGAAAAACCACCTGAAGGATAGGAAGAAAATACCTTGAATCAGGTGAGATATTCCGGCCGTCTTCTCCCACGAACTTATTGCCACTAGAAAATGCATCCTTAATAGAGGACAAACGTCTGAGCTCTGCGTTCAAGTATGCAGAATCTGGAAGTTCTCCCTTCAGGAGAAGTAAAAAATAGGACCTATGAACCAAAGGAACGTGGCAGGTGTGCCAGAGCTCGATTATATATCTCTGGAGCCCCTCAAATTTGTAAGGTAACATGGAATTTGGCATTTCACCAAAGTTGATGCTCTTTGCTCTATCCGTACGATCATTGAAGCCAGATGCCTTTGCCATTACCTATCACGCATGCAATGAAAATAAATCATGCGTTTTTTTCCTTTGGAGGCCTACAAACGACCAAAAGCTTCGAGAAAGATATAAGACAGGATAAAACTTTTTGGGTTTGCCATAGCATGCACTCGGACGAAAATTTTATCAACCGTTAATCTTGTTCGTTCACTTTCCGTTTCTTAAAACAGTCATTTCCCGATCGGCAACACTTTGATGTAAATGTGTAAAATCTGACAGGGTCATCAGCCGTAAATGTAAAGAGCATCGAAAAAATCAAATCACGAGGGCAACCTCATGGGATATCCTGTAGTTATAAAACAAACAAGGCTCCAAATTTTCCGGCCCTCCTCCGAGACAAGGTGAATGAATTAAATTTAGAAATTCAAAACTACGGGCCCGAGGAGAAGGTGAGAAAGGACAGAATTGGACAGCAGCTTCAAGTCGTATAAAGAAAACCCAAGACACTCTTCGCGGCAGGGGGCGCACGCATGCATTTTATAGACAGTGCATGCATGCAAAATGGTTATTCCAATGTTCCTTCCAAGGACCACCTAAACCTCCTCATTCCTCCGTCAAACGTACAGAGCCTCTGAAATTTTTCGCGATATGTACAATTTACATGCTTAACGAACAAATCTCATTACCTGCTATCTGAAGACAATAATATTCCTATTTAGTTCCAGAATAGGCCAGCAATGAGGTTCACATGATCTATTAATTGGACATGCTAATTGCTTGCCACCGATACTCGAGTAGCTAGCTATCAATTAAGAAAAAGAAACATTATATATCATGTGTACTACAACAAGAGTATATGAGTTAGGGAGTAGGTACTTACCATAAGATCATCGAAGTCCTTCTTCAATGGCGTTACCTCAGATCTTGTTTTCATTTCCACAACAAAGTTGAGGACGCTAGCAGTATCCTCCGCATCAGAATCCATGAGAGATTCTACTTCACCTATGGTATCCAACCCGCGAGTTCGGGAATGATTTCTGGACGACTTTCTTTTCTTGTAATGTAACTTTGGTTTAGAGAGCTTGTCTTCAAAGCGTGCAGAAGTTGTAGAGCATTCCTTTTCAACCCTAGCTGCTGATGCGTTTGCTTCTTGTTCCAGCGCATCCAATTTTGAAGATGACATTGGCTCATAAAATTTAAGAGGTGGCTCAGATTTCTGATCCAGCTTATTGAACTGAAAGGTTGACACCGTTTTCAGCTCCAGATTGTCGAACCGGGGAGATTTGGGCACTAGCTCAGGGACTTGAGCACGCGATATAATTTCCCGATCCACTTTATTGCAATGAGAAGATGTAGCAGCCAAAGTTGGCCTGCAACTTTTGCTTCTGCTGAATGGTACTCTTCTAGAAATAGCAAGGGGTGATTCTGAAGACCCTTTGGATTTTTCCGATAGGCCAACAAGGCGGTCGATGGTCTTCTGAAGCTCCTGAATTTTTTGTTTTAGAGCATCAGAGCTATCATCTTCGGCAACATGATTCAGCTTACCGTCCTTCCTCCTTAGGGACGATTCAGCATCTCCATTCAATACCACTCTCAGGGGTGATTTTCCTTCTCTTTCTTCAGAAGAATGAAAGGATGAATCAACACCTGTTTGGCGCCCGGTTTTAACTTCTTCAATCTTAGTGCATCGAACTTCCGTGCAGCTGTCCTCTGATTCCGCACTACCTCCTTCAGCCATGGCATCCCAACCTGGATCCGAATCAGGCCCGACAAACTTGGGGTTATTGCCGTCCAAATGGACTTTGGGGTCATGATTCTCACGTTGCCGTGCATGGTCCTCGTCATTGTTTAAAACCACACCAGATATCGGTCTATCGGGATTTTCAGTAGAGCTTCCGCAGCCGGGGTCCTGATCAGGGTGGAGATTATTGAAAACACCCGGCGATATAGGGTTTGAATCTTTATCGTTCCTTAGAAACTGATGTTTCCCAGACTGAAGCAAGGTTTCAACCCGAGACTGAAAGATATCACGCTGCCGAGTTAATTCTTTGATCTCCTCATCCATCTGTGTAATTTTTCATTAGGGAAAAAAACCTTGTCAAATTCAGGGAAAATAAAATGATTTAAATGAAGTGTTCTGCCAAATGTGAGCTTGTTTCTTTGCTTTTTCCTTCTGCATTGAACTTGTTTCTGGGCATTAGGCGTCACTCTCTCTCCTTTTTTTTTTTTTTTGACCTGGCAGTCGTCACTCGACAACACAAAGAAAAACCACCCTGGGTGTCACGAAGACAAAATTAAAAACACGCATACGCACAAACTCCTCTCAATGTGTACAGCACGCAGGTAGTTATTTTTCATCGGTGGGCCCTCAGCCTGCAATAACAGATTTACAAGCAGTACCTTAAAAGGTCAAAAACTCTGTATGGGGCAGAAATTGTCACCCAGATTTCTTGACAAAAGCCATATTTCACGCTCAACGCAAAGAGCGATCATTTTTAGTATGTTCTCACTTTTTATGGTATAGTTGCTAATCTTAAATTCGATTTCGGATCATTATAACAAGACATCGACCATCCAAATCTAATTTGAATAACTTAGATCTGGAGTTTCGAATTTAAAATATTTTTAATAATTAATTATTTTGGAAAAAGAAAAAGTTAAGAGATTATCCTGTTTTAAAAAGCGAAAACCCATTTTGTTGACCCTCACCTGTTTGATCAGAAGTTCTCGCTCAAGCAAAACGGTATTGGGTGCCAAGTTTCTGAGCTCGTTCTCCATTCTGGCCAACTCCTTCCGCAGTTGCTGCACCAAAACCTTGTCTGTCATTACTACATTAACCTGCGCATTGGTAGCCACTTGCTTTGCACAACCAGCGAAAAGTAGGGTATTTCTTGACTGCTCAACATGACTGCGTGCAGGATTAATGGTGCAAATGATGGCAGTTCTGGCATTACCTCCTAGAGAATTATGAAGGATGCGAGTTAGCTTGGATTCTCTGTAGGGTATGTGTCCATTTCTTTCCTTGCTGCGTCAAATAATGAACTAGAGTTTAGGCAGTCTTAAAGTAATTAATGAACTGATATGGTAAAGAGGAAAATGATGAAGAATTATAAAGAGAAGAGCCTATGAATGGCAACCAAGAGAAACAAGTAGCTCCATTATTTGACAAAATTTATAACATAGAAGCGGACTAAATCATTTCTTGAAAGAAAATAAAAAAGAAACCTAACCTAGAAGGATAATTACAGCAATCAACCTAGCCGCTAAATCCCAAATAAATACTATAGAAGATGCCACATCAACGAGAAAAGTAATTATTCTTTGAAATAAATTGAATGCAATGAAATAAAATATGCTCCACATAAAGACGAAGCATTAAAATGCCCATAAGTCCAATGCCAACTTGGCATCATTCTTTCGTATCGTCTTGAGGTGTTTCCCACGTCTGCATGTCAGTCTCTATGACCAGCAAAAGTAAAAGTTATGGTGAATTCCACCAAGCCTCTGCAAATTTAGTTTTTGGATTAGACTGATTCAGTAATAAGAAAGAATCTTTCTTCTTCCTATTTCCTTTCCGTTCTCTCTTCACCTTCCACTTTCTTCCGTACCTCATTTCTCCCACTTATCTCCCTGCTAACGAATTTCCAATATTGTCACGCGGGGCAGTGATGAATCATAGTCCCTAGTCAGAAGGGGCCAGCGCTTCATAAATCCAATGAGAACATGCATATATACATCGGCTATGTTATTTTCCTTGACCCAAAATTTATGGGTGCTTATGTTTGGTTCAGAAAGGAACTTGTGGTTTTTTTTTAAGCTAAAAGGCATCGATTCCCCGTTAATACAGAAGAGGTTACTTCGGCTATTGTTGAAATTTAGCCGAGGTGTAATTGGTGAATTTGGCAAGGAAAAGTAAATAAATATATAGATGCTAACAAAACTTGTACCTTAATTTGCGAATTACGGTTCCAAGGGTAAGTAAACTGCGATTTATATGGCTACCCTCTCTCAATCTTGCACCGGCAGTCATCGCTTGAGAAGCTCGCTCACTTCCAGCAAGATCGACAAAATTCTGTACGACGCAACAAACTCTTTCATTCCCTGGACTATTATGAATACATAGGCTCTATTATAGAATAGAAGGGTTCAAAGATCATATACCACACTAGCTACGAGAGTGCCAGAACTTTCAGCGCCTGCATAACGATTAGGAGAACTTTCGACTGTCTGCATGATTTCATAATTTTGTGAAGAAGGAAAAAAGAAATATTCTAAATTACCAGACAATGTAACCATAAAGTAAATACCAATCGAATAATCTGATGGGATCTGGAGCTACTTTCATTCATGGATGTCTCTTCTGTTGTCCTTTCAGCTACAAAAATGCCAATAACACGCGAGAGCGCATGGTTTTTATATCTTGCAAAAGCTCACAAGAAAGCATCAAAAGCAGAACGACCAAAACTTAATAGGCACCAATACCGGCGCAAATAGAAAGGAGTTTCTGCAAGTCGCTCCATTCGGTCAAAGTCTCTTCCGTAAGCTTCTCGATAATTGTCCCTTTCTGTTCGCGGCACAGATATTCACGATCATTCAATATTAATACTAAACTACTAAACACAGATACTCTAACAGAACAGAAGAAAACGATAAAAAAAATTTACCTCTGGATCATCTAGAAGTCTCAGTTGGGCACTATCTACCATGAGAAGGTCTCTGACAGCTTCATTATAGATCTCCATCGCAGAAAATTTCAAGACAAATTCTCTTTCTTTGTGCTGAGACACAAAAATATGTTATCTTTTGCATGCTAAGTCTATTTCTTTGCATGTGGAGGCTAAGACTAACATTGCTTTTTTATACCATATTTGTGTAGTCGTATATATCCCTCACTGCATATTCAGTAATTCCAGTCATGGTGTATGTCTTTCCACTGCTCGTCTGCCCGTATGCAAAAATGCTAGCTGAATTACCATTTCATCCATGAGAGAAGGTACGTTGACAAGCCAACACAACATGAGAAAAGATATATAACTAAAGCTTAGAAGTTAGCTAAGGAGGGCTACATACAGTTGACACCGCTAACCACTGAGAGGGCTATTTCCTTAATCCCTTCCTCATACACCTGCTGTGTGGAGCAGTCATCCCCAAATACCTTGTCTGCCTCGAAAAGATTGGTCAAGAAAATAGAATTGAAGAAAAGGAAAATAGGTGAGAGAAATGCTATCGTCATTTCATTGCCCAAATTAAACTGAAAAGATAAAGCCAGTGCTATGCTGGAGCGCAGTCCACTATTACTATCAAGGGCATGATGCTTTCATTTTTTGAAACTATAATTGCACACAACCATAAAATTGCTCTCGAAAGCTATTTATTTTAAAAGGTGTTTGGGTAGAAACTAAATCATAATTTTCTAAACGATTTTTATCATATGACAAGTAAGAATATAAGTGTGTGAGAAGAGTTTTATTTTGATTTACGTAAAGTGTTTTTGGAGTGCTCCAAACACCCTCTTAATTAGAATTAAGCCCATGTCAAGACACCTTCATTTAGTCGTAAATAGTTAATTCCAAGCTCAAATATGTGGCATAGTTCATAGCAAGCAGACAGTCCCTTGAATTTATGGCAATCACAATGAACATTAAACAAAAAAAGGGATGAAATAAGGTCAAAAGCTTAAAAACTGTGTGGCGACTGTTCCAGACAGATTCAAATTCCCATGACAAACTTCTCGCGACGAGACGATCTTATCGTATTGAAAGGGGGAAGAGGAATGGAAGCAGAATTAGTAGTCTAACATTTTGATTACCAAATGTATGGGTATCCATTGACGACGATCGTTCTGCTGGGTTGTTTTTAAATCTGATGGTGTTGCCATCAATGCAGTTCCATGCTGATACGTCTTGCCTGACTATCTCATTCTCGTTCAAAGGCCTGATTCGGATTGCAACAAAAATTCTCTCCTCGTTGGCATTTGAACGGCGCGTGTCTCCAAAATCTTCTCGTGCCATTGATAATGTATTTCTCATGCATGTTTCCTCAAACAGACTGAGGCGTTTAAAATCCCATATTGCTTCAAACGAAAGGGAGACAGGACACACGACACAATGACATTCCGCATGCAACATCGAGCTGATTCATGACAAGTTTCAGTTCCGTTTCTTCAGCCTTTTCTACATCTGCCACATCATTAACCAAAGTTACAACTTACAAACGCCGTGTGCAAAACCAAAATCTCAAATTTTATCATTTACCTGTTCGATCATAATGCAGCAGACGACGGGGACTTTTGAAGGATCAGATTTTCCCACGTCCAGCGAAAAAGGAAAAATAAAATATGTATTGATCAAAAAGACTAGTGAAATTCAAATCGTAGAAGCAACCCAACTTTTCAGTCGATGCTAAAGGAAAATAACGCACTGGAGGATACCTTTCTCGTTTCGTGGTTGCCGGAGACAGAAAGGGACGGAAAAGCCGTTGGACTTTCCCTCCCTCCCTCAATTTGGATTCGCACCGACCAGCTAAATAAAACCGCGAGGGCGACCCCAGGCAATCGAAAATCATGTTGACGCTCAATCGCTATTTACGGTTTTGCCTGTCTGAGAGGCTGGATAGTAAATACTGCTCCTACTCAATACAAGATTTTGTTTGACTTTTATTTTGATCTTTAATATAAGACCTTAATTCACTTTATATTTTTTTTCAAGGTAGTCCTTCTAACAATAGTAGTTTTAGCCAATACACTTGACTAGTAAGGATATTTTAAGAAAAACAACACTGTTTATTACAAATAACTAATTTAACTTCTTTCCTTAATTTCCTCAAATTAATCAACTAGCTCTTATAATTAGGACCGGAGGTAGTAATCAATATTACGTACAGTAGTTGATACAAAAAATTAATTTGATTTTTAATCAGTTGTTAAATATAATATTTCAATTTACTTTTTATCTTATTTTTATCTATTTTTTTAAAAAAGTTCTTATAATGATGGTGCATATTAAAAATTTTATGGTAATTTTAATTAATACACATAATAATAAAATATTTTTAAAAATATATATTTATTATAAATAACTAACTTAACAAATTTTTTTAATATACTTAAATTAATTCACTAATTCTTATATAGAAAAGATGAGGTAGCGTCCCATTATTCCAGTGTTAGCATTTTCTTCGACCCCTTGACCGATCATGGCTTAAAAAAAAAACAAAGAGAGAGGGAGGGACAGAGAAACGCCCTGATATACTAGTTCTGGTTTTTAATATAAAATTATGTTTGAATTTTATTTTAATCTTAAATATAAGATCTCAATTTATCTTGTCTTTTATATTTATCCATTTTTTCTCAAAGTAGTTTTTTTAATAATGGTAGTTCTAGCCAATATACTAGATTAGCAAAGATATTTTAGAAAAGACAAATCTATTTATTACAAATAACTAATTTAACTTATTTTTTTAATATATTGAGATTAGTCAATTAATTGTTATAGTTAGAATTGGAGATAGTATTTATTTGGAACATATACAACGTAACGGAGGTTCGTAGCATAAATAAGCGTAACCATTAAATATGAGGCAATCTGCTTGGTGCGAATAAAAGACAATATTTGGGTCAAAAACAAAAAGAATGGAAGAGAATGTAAGGAAAAATAAAGCTTGGTAAAGGAGGAGAGCGTGGGAACTGGTGATGTGGCAGTGTGGTACGTGGTTTTTGAATTTTTTCAATCCCACTCAACGCCGCTGGTGTGGATGTGATTCCATTTCCGTGTCGACATTTGATTTTGACTTATTAGTGGCACAGTGACAGATTAGTGATTGAGTTATTAATGTTACAAAGAATAGAGGCTATGTTATCACTGCGTCTAATTGTTGATATAAAAATTAGTTGATTAATTTAAATATATTAAAAAAATTAATTATATTAGTTATTTATAATAAATAGATATCGTTTTTCTTAAAATATTTTTACTAATTAAGTATATTGGCTAGAACTATTATTATTAAAAATACTAATTTAAAAAAATAAATAAATATAAGAGACAAAGTCAATTGAGGATTTATACTCAAAACCAAAATAAAAAAAAATTCTTATAGTAAGGACTGAGAATAGTAGTTTATAATGCACAGTGATTCAGTTGAAAACCCTAAAATTACAAAAATTAATTAATTAATAAATACTATATTTTTAGTTTTTTTAATCTTAAAATCATTAATACAAAAATATGATGATGAAATATTAAGTATTGATAGAATATTATCAAATGGTAGCGTATTAAATTTAATTTTTAAAATAACAATGATGGTTAAAACAACACGAGATAAGATTAATAATTTTATGATTAAAATATTAAAATTATACATTTTAAAGCTAAATAATTAAATAATTAAAATCCTAGCTAAAGTTAAAAGACAAATATACTATTTGGCCTGAAAAACAAAAATTGTTTGAACAATCCTCTATTCATATCACATGTTAGATTAATTGTGGGACCAAATCAAGGTAGGCTTCAATTAATAACGAGAACTATATGTGAATTATCAAATATTTTTTTTGCTAAATATGAATTATCAAATATATTTACGATAAATAAAATCTAAAAAAATACTGTAACTTTGAGTTATTGAATTTTTTAAAATAAATGAAAATAAATTCAAGACGCCACTTTTCTATTGGTTCACTATTTTCTGGTTCTAAAGTATTTGGAACAGAATACTCCTTAGATTCTGCTTATAAGTCACTTTTAATATGTTTTATGCAGATTAAGAAAAATCTTAAATTTCATTAAATATTATTTAAAATTTAACAATTTTTTAATTTTTTTCTTATTTAATATACATTATACCTCATTTAAACAAAATCAACACAATAATAAATTAAAAATAAAAATTGTGCACGCATATAAAATTTTTTTTAAATACCCTATAAATAAGATTAAAAAAATCTTTTATTTTTATTCTATAAATAAAATCAGAAGAGTATATAATAACATTCATTAGTCTCATCTATCAAATTCAAAGTGACTCTGTAAGGCCTAAAAATCACACTAACGTGCCCCGGGCAAGGGCAAAATCTAATTAAGACGTATGCTCTTCAAATAATTAAAAATGAAAATAATTTGAATTAATATTAGTCAAGATAAAATTATCATTAAATGAATTGTAATAAACTTTTTTTTTTTTTTTTGGGAAAAAACGCCATCCTTCACGCGTGGCGGTTTGCATAACTTGCGGCTCCCCCGTGAGGCTGTGAACTACGTGTGTTTACCGCTGCGCGCCAGAAAATATCCTTCAGTTTCTTCTGGTTCCATGCGGCGAAGTTGGCGCGAGAGGGTTTGAACTTTGAATTTTCCATTTAAAGTATAGCCGAGCAGCAGTCTCGATTCTCCTCTTCTTTCGACAAGCAGGAAAATTAATTTCCTATTAAAATCACATTTCGCTCTCGTTATTTTATATAGAAAAAAAAAAGAGAGAGAAAGAAAGGAACAAAACTCCGGCTGATTAGTCACCCATCGCTTGTCATTGAATGCATATTCATGCTTTTGAGCAATGGACGATTCCTCAATATTGTCGCCTACACAGAAATATGCAGCGGCTGCTCTGTTTACGCTCGCACTTAACCGGACACAAGTCCATCAAACTGGAAATCGGAACGACGCAATTAATCGCAACAAAGAAACCATACGTGAAGGCGGGGCGAAAATTGCCGTTTCAGACAATCCCGATCTCTGGATTCACGATAAATTTAGTCTGCTCTGGCCTGTTTTTAGGTAATCAGTCTATACAATAAGTTGAAGTGTGAATGGATTTTATGTTGTAAATTTAAGTTTCATATTCGGGGAATAAACAGGTCCCTTGGGGTGGATGACAAGGCCTTGCAAGGCCTAAAGCAAACCGCTAGTTCCTCTTCACAATTTTGGCATCATTTGGGAGCTGTACGTCTTATTCGTTCTCTTTCATTTCATGTTCTGTTGTGAATCAATAGCGTTTTCTGCCTCCCTGCCTCTCTGTGTATTCACTCCCTCGTTTCTCTTTGTAAGTCACTGTCAAGGAAAAATTTTGTTTCTATTTATATGTCGCTCTATAATTCCCAGACGATGTTAAGTATTGCTTTTCCAAAGATACCTTTTTTTAGTACCTTCAATTTTTCTTATAGAATACGTTCAATTATTTTACAACGCACGTTAATTACCGCATTTTAATACGGGTATGCTTGCAAAAATTGAGAATTGAGAATTTTAACACAACTGCTTTTCTTAATCCAGTGCAAAACCTCAAACCTCATATGAAAAGAAACGGATATGGTTTGTTTGTTTGTTTGTTATATACTGCATTACTTATCACTTTATATGTTATATGTTAAGAATGGTAATTAATATCATTTCAGTTCTTGACATTGCTGTCGGAGGAAGGTGATGGTGCCTCTTTAGACCGACTGGATAAAGAGCTTGCTTTGACAAAAGCTATTGATGCTACGGCTGTCAGCATGGAGGGTGTCCCTGATTCTAAAGAGGTGGAATTTAAGAATCTCGAGGACAAAGCTAGAGGCCAAGACAATTTTTGCAATACCAAGGCATCGTCCTCTGTTGTGGCTACTGCTAAGCCTCATGAGACCAAGGAGAACTCAGCTCTGCATGTGTCCACGGAGACAGCACCTTCCACGGGACCTGAAAATGACGCTTTCGATCAACCTATAAAGGAGGCGAATCTTATCAGTTACCAGAGGAAAATGACTGTTCTTTATACACTTCTTTCAGCTTGTGTGGCAGATACTGCTGAAGTTGACGAGCAATGCTCTCATTCAAGACAGGGCTATGACGCTCGACACCGTGTAGCTCTGCGGCTGCTTTCTACATGGCTTGGGGTTAAGTGGATTGAAATGGTGCGTGCGTTGTATACATTTTCATCTCCACCATTTTACCTAATGTATCAGGTTATATGTCAGTTTTCCAAAAGGCTATCTTTGCATAGGGATCTGGTGCAGATACTAACATGTGCACAGCATGGTTCCTTTTTTTTTTTTTTTCCCCCAGAAAAATGACCTCGTGGCGGTATTCCATTGCTAGAAGTTTACTTTTATTAGAATTTCTTGCAGGAAGCAATGGAGAAGACAGTTGTTTTTTCTATAATGGATTTGGCGAGGGAAAAAAATGCAAATGAAGAAGAACCTTTAGCTTTGGAAAGTAACTGGGACAAATGGAAGCGTGGAGGTATAATTGGAGCAGCTGCTGTCACTGGAGGAACCTTAATGGCTATAACCGGGGGTATATATCTGTATACGCAGCCTACCATTTTGATGTCTGGCGCAATTGAGATAATATGAATATCTTTTGACATTTAAATGCTGACATGAATACTTCGACAGGTTTGGCTGCCCCAGCAATTGCACATGGGTTGGGTGCTTTGGCTCCTAGCTTGGGTACTCTTATTCCTGCCGTTGGAGGCGGAATTGCTACAGCAGCAACTGCTACAGGATCTGTTGCTGGCTCTGTTGCCGTTGCTGCATCATTTGGAGGTAAAAGAAACAATCATGCTTCACATATACGGAGATGTTAAAAGAAAATAACATCTAAAGCAAAGCAACCCTATTCAGCCTTTCTTTCACTTTTTTCTTTTCAGCGGGCTTTTTTATGGAAAAATTATCCATAGGTCGCCAGCAAGAAAATTAAGTACTAAAGGTCCCAAGGAATTGAATATTTTTACAAGTTTGACTTTTAAATATGCAATTTTGACTTATAAATATAGAAGTTTGACTTGTGAATATAGATTGTTAAATTTTACTTATAAATATGTAAATTTTACTTGTAAATATTCAAGTTTGACTTATAAATATGAAATTTCTGGAATCTCTCAGTCTTTAATTTTCTTAGCTCGGGCCAATGGGTACTTTTCCCTTTTTTCGGGGTGTCACTTTGACAGTTTATCATTGTATGGATAATGTTCAGTTTCCTCTTTTGTACATCAGCTGCTGGAGCTGGCCTAACTGGAAGTAAAATGGCTGTGAGAATCGGAAGCCTTGAGGAATTTGAGTTAAAAGAAGTTGGAGGCAACTTTCAAGGTGTAAGTTCCAGACGCTACTGTATAATACATATTACCTGTAAACTATCGTGAACGAATGTCTGTTTCAGTGGTTTGCGAGAAAGTGAGTCAGTACATATGTTAGCGCTTTGTAAATGCTTTGGTGATGAATCTAACATCTTTAGTTAATCACTAATTACAACAATGTGGTAATTGATATTAAAAACAAATCCTCCTTTTTCAGTGTCTAGCTGTTGGAATCTACATATCTGGTCTTGCATTTGAGGAGGAAGATTTCTTAAAACCTTGGGAAGGTCAAAATGGTGATTTAGAGAGGTACGGAAACGTCAACATATTCATCAAGAAATAACAGTCTGGGGAATTTTTAATCTGCGTAATCTACCAAATGTGAAAATGAAGTTTTATCTTTGGCCCCCTTTTTCTAGATTTGGTGTTCTTGAGATCTCTTTTGCATGTCTTCATGATAAGTAACCTTTTGAATTGCAAGGGAATTTCAGATATGCTAATATCTGAAATATTATGTAAATTCTCTTAGTCATGAAGCTTTAGTCATGTGTGTTAAGTGTGGTTAAAATTGTGGAATGGGGTGGCTTGTGTGACGACATTCAACCAGCTTATTTTGTGCTAGAAGACAAAACCATGCTTCACTCCTATAAATTGCATAGTCAACATTTTGAGCATGGCTTATTGGAGATATCTAGCCAACCTCATTTTTCATTTTTCACTGTTCTACAGTGCACAGGAATAAATTTCATTGCTTTTTCAAGCTATACATATCATGCTGGACAACCCTTTAGATACAAGTAAAGGAATGCAAAGGAGGAAAAGGATTGCTTTGTGAAGCTATAGTCTTAGCTTGGAGTCATCCACTGATTCCAAAAACATCAAGTGTAGTTAAGCCACTTCGTGTGCTTCCCTTGCTTCCATTTGTGAAAACTTGTTTGATCTCTTTGGCTGTGGATGGAGACTATAACTGAACCCTGTTAATTCCTTATGTCCATTATTTTCACCACTAATTTCAGTGATCCTTTTATTGGGTCCTCCATTTCCAGTGTCGTGTGCTTCCTATTGAAATTTATTAGATTCTCCTCATGAGTTCGCATTAATTTTGTTGAGTGTTTACATATTTATATCTAATTCTTGAATCTAACAACTCACATCTGCAAATAGGTATGTGCTTCAATGGGAGTCCAATAATTTGATTGCGCTGAGCACAGCTATCAAGGACTGGCTTACATCACGTAATTTCTTTGGACTTGTATCCATTAAGTAATGATTGACTTGATTTAACATTTTCTGACTATAAGCATTTTTAGCTTATTGCAGAAATGGTTAAGGAGTTGATCACAAAAGGTGCAATGACGACAGTATTAAGTTCACTTGTGACAGCGTTGGCATGGCCAGCAACTTTAATTAGTACCTTTGATCTTATAGACAACAAATGGGCAATTGCAGCAGACAGGAAAGTTCTGTTCATGGCTGTAATGACCTTTTCTCCGGTTTGTAAAGTCCATGCTCTGTGATGGCTTTTTAATGAACGAAAAATCGGGAGCATACAGCCAAATTTTATTTCTAGGATAATGCATGACTGCCCCTGAATTTTCAATTTGTAGAGTTATATCTTCGTTCTAGTTGCTTAAAGTAATTAAAAAGTTACTGCTACAACGAGAAGCTACCATTCCACGAAAGCTTCCGCTTCACACTCCTGAACAAACAAATTCCTAACTTTATATAGTTTATTGAGATGCTCTTCCTTCTGAACATCAAAGATTACTGACTAGTATATTCACAAATTCATAACCTAGCACTGCGCCCTGGTTTCACAAACATCTCTAGTATGATACCTGTTCAGAAATACGTTTCATATAGAAAAACAAGGATATTTTTCTGTGCTTTTTTGGTGTGTAATTTATAAAAACTTTAAGCTTTTTATATTGTATTTACTTTGACCCTTCTCCATACCGGAACAGATCTGACAAGGCTGGTAAGGTGCTTGCTGAAGTGTTGCTAAAAGGACTGCAAGGAAACCGGTAAAACCATCTTATGGTTGGAAAATATTGATCATTACATTGCCTCGTTGCATATTACAACGTGCTTCATAGCTTTCTATCGATCGTCCAGACCTGTGACACTAGTTGGCTTTTCACTGGGGGCTCGCGTTATTTTCAAGTGTCTGCAATATTTGGCTGAGTCTGAAGGAGACAATGGTAATTTAGACTCCTCTTCTCTGGCTTTTCATACGACTGGTTCATTAATTGGATTTTATTTATAAACATTTCATACATGCTCTGCGCATTTCTGCAGCTGGACTTGTTGAAAGGGCTGTTATCTTGGGAGCACCAATCTCAATTAAAGACGAAAATTGGGAGTCAGCTAGAAAGGCAAATGGAATCTCTCTACATCTCCTCTTTCTCTTTTATTATAGTCGCCATGGTTTAACTTTTGCTCAGAAGATATTTAGTGATCCTGTCCTGCCCCTTAACAGATGGTGGCTGGAAGGTTTGTGAACGTTTATTCTACAAATGACTGGACACTGGCAATAGCATTCCGTGCTAGGTATGGACTGGATTCGCTTCAATTCACTCCAGCTATAATGAAAATATTGATTAGTTAGGTAGTTATCTTAATATCTGAAAAGACAATAAATCAGTACGGGCTAGCAAATGTCCGGTAATTATAGATTATCATGTGCTGCCGTTATTGTTTTCTGAAATGGTTGGTAAGTTTTTGTTTGTTTCCTCTTTTGTATCTTGTATGTGAATTTTATCGATATCAGCACCTTTATAAATTTATCTGTCATCATCTTTGTTATGATTTTTGTCAGTTTACTAGTCAATTACTGCATGTTTCTGAAATCATACGAGGCATTAGCTCAGAGAAGCCGCTAACTACTCCAAAGCACTTGAAAAGCGTGAGCTTTTAAAATATACTTGTATATTATTGTATATTGAAGCAATATCTTATGTGCAGTTTGCTTTCTCAAGGATTGGCTGGAATTCAACCTGTTGATCATCTTCCTGGCGTTGAGAATGTAAGCTGTTCATTCAGTGTTTTGTTCCAGCTGACATTTTGTGAAAAGACGCATTATTAAATTGCCCTAATCTGTTTCGTAGGTTGATGTGACGCAACTTATAGAGGGCCATAATTCATACCTCTGCATGACAAAGCAAATACTGGAGCAGCTTGAATTGGACAACTATTACGCTGTTTTCGGAAGTGGATATAAAATCACTCAGGAAGAATGTGTCACAAAGCCTAGCTAATTACTAGTTACTCTCTTTCCTTTGCTCTTCCTCACTCCCCGACTTTTGCCTTCCCATTTTTATTTCTTTTGATTTGCGATTATTATAGATGGAAAGAAAATAGAGTTCAGAAGTAATTGTTGGCGGAAGAGACAGATGGATCTGACCGAGACACGAGGACATTGTGACCAAGAAGCATGCAAACCCACTTGTTGATTTTATGCTGAAAGTTTGAGGATCCAAGCTAGCCGGGTTGAAACGCATTCGTTTGTTAAATTTGTCTGTGTTAAACTAAACGTTATAGCCGGTTTTTCGACCAGAAAAACATTATGGCTGGTTACCTTATAGTTTGTTGGGGAAAAAATTTACTTTTAAAGTATTCATTATCATATCTTTTAACATGGTAAATTGACATTTTCTTAATAGCTTGTCAGTATTGCATCATGATTAGGTCCTTCTTTTAAAAAGAGTATGTATGTATAAATAATTTTTTTATTAAAAACTAATTCCGTCCATTGCTTTGCATGGGAAGAAATGTGTTTTATATCCAAATATAACTCAAATGTTTTTAAGACTTTTTTTAAATTAGAAATTTTCAAAGAATTGGAGAATGTGATAATTTGTATCATCATATGGTACTACATAGTTAAAAAAA
Source organism: Neltuma alba (assembly GCF_004799145.2). NCBI lineage: Eukaryota > Viridiplantae > Streptophyta > Magnoliopsida > Fabales > Fabaceae > Neltuma > Neltuma alba. Next base: position 242,557 of record NW_021632837.1, on the reverse strand, counting down.
TCAAGTATATTTTATATGTAATTTGAAAGTATAAAAAATTGCACCATTTTATCTGTAAGTTAGTAACATTACAACCTAACTTAACTTCCATAATAACATGAGCCATGTTAAAATAGGATTTGACGTGGATAGTGGGAAGCATGATGACGAACAGGTGAGCTCATCAATTCAGCCGGATCCATATAAATTTGCAGCAACCGCTTTGCCCACCACCAGTCTCTAGTACGCCTCTTGCTTCTTGTGATATACAATCTTTGAAGTCGTAGGCTTAAAGGCCAAGGCACAGTATATTTCAGAGGGTATCTTATTATTTGCTGGCTTTGGATATACATACTTTGGGAGCGTGACCTACCATGCAGCAATCAACCACCTTTCCACTGGTTGTAACGCATGATGACGATAAGCCATTATTAGGTCTCCATCCTCTGCAATTATTGGTTGGGTCGGTTCAGTGTAGGCTTCTGATTCGCATGCATATTTAAGCTATTTCCTTGCTTTTAGACATGTTCCTGTGACGTCTTTTGCCCGAGTCCTACATAGATGTCACTTGTGAGAAACTTGTGTGTAATGGAAAAGATAATTGGGATTTGGTCATGACTCATGACAACCTTTTCCTAGCCGCAAATTTGAAAAGATCATTAATGTTTGTCTGATAAAAAAAGATAGACTTTAATGAACCACTGTTCATTTGTCCCCTTTGAGATGAAAGAATCAGGCAATTGTATGAATGAGACGGTGAGCTGGGGGAAGGAGTTTCTGGTTGATGCCCGATTCTGTCAATAAATAATTGCAGTACTTTAGAAAATCTCAATTGCAACTAAAAACAGTTTTTGGCGTCTAGGACACTGCAACGCTCGTACGCTTATCCTAAAACCGAAGCAGACAGCAAATTCACAAAGGTCCCTCCCAAATCCCAATTGCTTTACTAGTTAGCGAACATCCAAGCCTGCAAAACTAGTCTAAGGCGCATCTTATTCACGAAATTGGTTAGACTTAACATACCAAAATTTAATAGATACGCAAACAAGTTTTATGTACTGATATACATGTTGATCATTTAAATTGTTGCATGGATGTATATTTATGTACAGAAAGCAGATGACATTAAGAAAAAGGCATGCGTGAGCCTGTGTTTGTGATGTTTGGAAGAGAAAAATAGAAGAGCATGGAAGTATTAATTATTTTGGGACGATGGGGATTCAATTTATGAGAGAAGTAGGGCAAGAAGGGCGCGCATGCAGTATGAGTGGGCGAGGTTTGAGGGCCACGGGGGGAAGTGGGGACAGAAGTGAGATCTAAGGCACATCCTTTTTGTGGACAGAGAGTGCTCGTTGGTTATACTAGATCTAACGCTCACAACTTCTCGCTGTTGTTAGCCCATCATACAGTCACATTCACGTACAAGTTTTTATATTTAAGCTTCTAGGGCGAGGGCCTCCCTGTACACCCTATCAATCTTTAGCCAGCCTATAGCGTACCAACAGATATGGAGAGGCTGAGAATATTTCAGCTCCTTTACTTCGTCTTTGCAATGTCAATTATTGGGCTTAAAGGCGACGACGAGCTCAATAATGTGACTGTTTCTAGTGAAGGTAACGCAGCACAAGCGAATGACCAAGCCAGGGGAGAGCTCAACAGCTCCAACAATAAGGCCGTGTTTAATACTAGTAAAGGCAGCTGGTATTACAAAGGAGGGAGAGGTGGTGGTGGTGGTGGAGGAGGCGGAGGCGGAGGAGGCAGTTTTGGATGGGGATGGGGAGGGGTGGTGGAGGAGGTGGCGGAGGGGGAGGAGGCGGCGGCGGATGGGGATGGGGGGGAGGAGGAGGAGGCGGATGGAAATGGGGATGTGGAGGGAGAGGGAGGGGAAGGAGACATGAGAAGGAGAGAAGGGGGAGGGGAGAGTATAGGGTGGGGGAATACGCGGAGTGCATGGGAAGAACGAGGTGCCGAGGGATGAGGCTGGACTGTCCGCTCCATTGCGGCGGACCTTGTTTCTATGACTGCCTCTATATGTGCAAGGCTCATTGTCGCCGACCATGAATCTTCCATTCTTTTCTCGTGCTTTCTCTCTCTCTCTCTCTAAATGATTCGTTTTGTCCGTACTGAATTAGTGGTTCCTTCTTTATCATCTGGTTGGTCGTTGACATTGATTAATGGGTGTGGATTAGATGGGGTCCCAGTAGTCTAACCGTTATTTGCTCGTGTTTAATTTCTTCGTCAATAATGTTGAGAAGATGATGGTGGTGGTGGTAAGCGAAGTTCCGCCCGTACGTATGTATTTCATTCATGCTAGCCAGGTAGCTGGTTATTATCACAAATTTGGGGCAGCCCGAATGAATAGTGATGATGAGTACGTACAAGGTAGAGCTGGGCGGCGCACTAGCCGGGCGTGGGAGGAGTATCCGGCAAGAGGAACCGGGAGGCGTGCCCTACCGGCAGCAGCACGTGAGCCCCTCATCTCATCACGTCTCTATCTGCTTGCTTGTCTTTTGCTTCATTTGAAAATTGAAATGCATGCCTTTACCCATGCGCTTGCGGAATCTTCTGGTTTGTCAGTTTCACTTTGTAATATTTGATTTTAATGGGATCCATTTCAACTCGCTTCCCTATATTGTTAATACTTAGCACCACCAGCTACTTCTCTTCGTTGTGTGCGTGTGCGTGTGTCTCTGGCATCAATTAAAGTAAATGTGAGGATGGGAGGGACTCGAGAGTATCGCCTTGTTTTCAATACTTGCCCACCAGTCTCTTAATCACCACTTGTATTCCAATGGCATGGCATGAGGTTGTAGCCTTCTTGGTTCTATCCCTCTTATAGGAGAGGGTTGTGGACTGGGTGGGTGTAATTGTTGTTTTTTAAAATAAAAATATCACGAGCAAAAAAGAAACGAACAAAAGCAAACAAGAGTACGACGAATCTACCAATTCCTTCAGTGTTGGGTTTAACATAAAATGCATGAACAGGTACCAAGTCCTCATGTGATTCTCTCACCGCAACCTCCGTCCGCTTCGCGCCTTCGCCTCTATTTTTTAGTCAGAAGGTTTAGGAAGAAAACAGAAGAGGAGAGATGAGAAATTGTATTTGATTCACAAAAATAGAGAAGGGGGAGGAAAAAAAATTATCTTTTAGTGCTCAGCTCTTCTTTTTCTGTTCCCCATAAATTTGGTGTTTTTTTAGATAGGAGAAAAATATTATGTTTTAATTTGACTAAATTATTCTTATCATTTTTTAAATATTTCAAGTTTATCCTTTTCAATAAAATTTTTTTTAACTCTTTGACCCACTATTCTTTTTAAATTTCAATTTCATCTTTTTTAGTAAAAATCATTTTAAATGATATTTGATAATAATGATATAATATTTTTTATTATGACTCTACTATTTTTCTTAATATAATATGACAGGTATATATTTTTTATGATATATATTTGGTAATGATAATGTAATATTTTTCTATGATATGTATATATTTTATGCATGTGAGATAACTTGTTTTTTTATATTTATAAATTAGAAATAATAATTTGATATAAATATAGAAATAAAATAATAAAAAACAAGGACATATTTATTAATTTATAATTAATTCTTCTCTTCTGAATCAAACAAGAAACATTTCTTTTCCTCTTTTTCCCTTCAATCAAATAACACTCATGACCTCAACCTCGAGGGGTTAGGTCAGCTGGCTGGGGCTGTCCTAGCTTAACCACAGGTCTCGAGTTCGAGTTGTGGGAATGCAGCACCCTGAGGGGCCAGAGGTCGCCGACCGAAAGGTTCCTTGCAAGCCCTCGATCCGAATTAGTTTGGGGACGTTGTCACGGCTGAAAGACGCCTATTTCCCTGGGATACCGGAGGAGAAATCCAAAAAAAAAAAAAAATAACACTCATGACCTCCTCTCACCTCCACTCTCCTTTCCTCCCTTCTAGCGAACCAAATAAAGTCTTTTTAGGCCGTCTAATCATTTATTTATGCGGAAAATCTTATAACAGTTTGAAGTAATTATTGTTCTATTCACCAAAGCAATTACTATTTCACATAATTTTATGGAACTTGATTCAAATTCAATAAGTTTGATGCCTGAACACAATTGATTTGGAAAGTCCATAATCAAATCTCAAGGTCGTTGTGGGATGACATCCTTTGTAGCCAAAAAAAAATAAAAAGGGTACATGTCATGTCCTCGTGTACTTTACATTTCTCGTGCGATCACTAATTTGAATATCAACTCTACAGCCTTGCAGGCCGGAACTTCCTCTGGACCTGCTGCATCCTTGAAAATAACCAACCAGTTAAACGAAAATAATAATTGGACTTTAATATTTTATTGATGATCAAATATCGAAGTAATTAAGGTCTATGAACAGTGCGTACATGAATGAAAATAAATACCTTCTCAAGGTGCAGGATTCTTTTTGTGGGTACCATCAAAAGTAAATGATTCTTGCCTGGGGATAAGGACGTCCAGGTTGGGCTTCCACTAATCGACACTTGGAGTCGTGAATAAACTGAGTTTGTCTTGAATATAGGGTGATACTATCTCCGATCTTAATTATAAGATTTTGTTTATAAATTAAAAATGATGTCTTATAATTAAAACCGGAGACAGTAATCTTGAAATTCAATGTATTGACTGTTTTGCTTCTTTTTTTAAATGGAACTTTTTACAATATTATATTGTCCATATAATCAAATATAAAATAGCACTAAATAGACATAAATATTCTCAATATCTTTTCTCCATACACAATTGTCTTTGTTGATTGTGATCCAACCATTAACGAGCAATACAAAGAATTGATAGTTTGCATGGCATTTATTATTATCAGTATAATGCTTTAAAAAACAAGATCATAATAATAAATAATATATTTGGTTTAATGTTGTAATTAGCAAATAAAATCAAAATCAAATAGAAGAGATTGTATATGAAAAGAAAGTATCGAGAGGATTTATTTCTTACCTTAGAATGCTAAGAATATCAGGATGCGAGAAACTAAATCTGAAAGCAGTTATCATTCGTCATTGAAACTATGGCCGTTCGTCCCTGTCCTTGCAATGATTTTTAATTCTGAGAAGCTATCTACCTACTAAGGATACTAAGCAATCTGACAATTTGCTGAGCTGAGAAATAAAAGCTTGTGCAGGCAGATGGAAGGGAGAGAAAGAAGGTGCTAATTAACATTTTTTACCATTAAGTGCTAATTAACATGAAGCGTCTGATACCGAATATGTTCATTGAGTACACGTATTTTCCACGCACTTCTCATCCAACCAGAGCTGCCAATTCCTCCTTGGACGGGTATCAATCCCAACTATGCTTCTTTTCTGCTTAGAGACTTAAGAGGACTGAATCTTGAACCAGAAGTCTCGGTAGACTAGTCTTGTTTCTACATTCAAATCTCCCGTTTAGGTTTTTTTTGACAAAAATGGATATTCACTTTTAAGTAATCATATTCCAATTATTACTGTTTACAAAATAGCGATGCGGTGTGAATTGTTAAGCTCTGGTGAACTTCCAGAATCAGAGATCTCCCCAAGTCCCAACACACTATGCATTACTCGCCTTTAATGGAAAAGGCCAGAAAAGTGAGGCCAGATTGTACTAGACGGCGATGCCATACCAACTTTCCATTTCCGAAACGAAGATACAATGATCAATGATGGGTAGAGGGTTGACCCCAACATGAAATTTCACGTTCAGACAAATCCATATGTCGTCCATTCAATCCCTTTTCGCCTCTCATGCACCCACCCCCCGTCTCTTTCTCCCCCTAATCCGATCTCCATCAGCATATTCATCTGTGCTATCATCTTCTGCGTCAATTTTTTTCCTGTCTACTCTTGCATCTGGCAAACCTAATCAGTACACGGAGGAACAATTTACAGTTTTCGTTTTAAGATTGCATTTAACAGAATCATCATTTTCTTCGCCTATTCCTGGAAAATGTTCGGCAAAAACTCTCTATGAACGTTCATATATACATTGGTACTTGCAGATTCTGCAAATACAATAGGAAAGAGAGACACCAAACGATCAACTCCGAGCCCAGCTGCTGGGAAGCAGAGTACAAGCCAAGAAATAAACAGTCCAAAAGCAGACCAAATTAACATTAACATTATAAAAACAAGGGCAGCGTGAAATTTAAGCCAGATAAAGACGAACGAGATGTAATGACCCCCCCCCCCCCAAAAAAAAAAGGATGATACAGAGGCCGTGTTCTGAACAGGATTCGATTTTGAGGCTCTTTTCTACCAAAGAAGTCTGGATCTCTTGGACCCAATAGGAGGGTTGATTTGTGGAACTATGAAATTATCATCCCTCGACATTGATCTGCTGGCCTCAATATTGGTCGCCTCTTTTGTCTCTTGGAACTTGATCTGCCGATCCACTTGTGGGGTAAAGAAAGTAGTGGGTGCCTGAGGAACCCAGATCCCCATACTCTCGGCAGAGAAAGAACCCATATTTCGCTCAATATCAGCATCGAACACAGCCGACATATCATTACTCTGCAGTTTATTAGCCCATTAAAAATGTCAGATCCGACTACAAGCAGTAGAACGTATAAACCTTCAATTTAATGATTAAAAAACTAATTGTTTCTAAGACCCCAACTGAAAACATTGACGATAGGAGATTCATCGCACACCTTACTGAAACCAAACGGAACAGCGGAAGAATCGAGAAAGTCGTCCACCTGCCAGCCAGGGAGAGTCTCTATCAAATACTCAGATATGCTACTTGTGGAAACAACCCCTTCGTTCGTTGACAAGTTTCCCCCAGCCTTGTTAATTGTGGTATGTGTTGATGCTGCCGAAGGTGAAGTCTTGTCCATTGAAGCGGGATGTGAGATGGCAGAAGATGCAGAAATGGAGTTCTTTGCCAACTTCTGCGACTTGGAATTAGATATGGAATCAGAACCGTTTGTCAAAACAGGATTGGAGGTTGATGGTGCATAAAGCGTAGCAGCAGCAGAGAGCTTAATCCCCGTTAGAAGAAACCTATTGTGCTTCCGGGTGTGCTCGTTGGCCGAGTGAATCGGCGTGTCACAATCTTTGCATAGAATTGCTCTGTCCTCTTGACAGAACACGAAAGCTCTTCTCTCCTACAATTTACTCAAAAACCCAAGGATATTTATTTGCATAGCTAAATACTAAATAATTACTTCCAAACACTCAATCTGCAATCGGGACCGATAAATAGAGTTATTTACCAGGCAAATATCGCAGAGAGGGAATTGGTTGGGAGAAGGGCGGTGGAGAGAAAGGCGTTGGTGCTTGGAGGCGAGCTTGTTGGCATGGTGGACCCGGTGGTCGCAGGCATCGCATAGGGCGGCTTCGTCGGCAGTACAGAAGAGGGAAGCCTCGTGGTTATTACAGACGTCGCACAGGATCTTCATCAGCCAAGAGAGGGATGAATCACCGAAACTCGAAGAACAGAGGAAGGAGAGGCGGTAATCAGTAGGCAGTGATTAAGATTCGGAAGAGAAGAGAGGGTGAAATGGCAAAAGGAGAAGCTGACTAAATGGGTTTGCAATGGTTAAATTTAGATGAGCACGGGGGTGGACCACCACGCTTCTACCCCAGAGCTCCGTGAGAATCACTCGTCGCTCCCCGCTGCTGGTCCTCTTTAGTTTAGAGCTATTTCATGGCCCTCTTTTACCGCTTCTGCCGTATGTAAATACTACACGGAAAGGAAAATTAATGCCAAAGACGGTAGAATGTTTAAAGTCGTTAATTGTCATTTAATGCCATCTTTCTGTTGAAATAATTAAAACTTTAAAATTTTAATTAATATTAATTATTTTACATAATTTTATTATTGAATAATACCTATAATTATTAGTCAAACAAATATAAATACACTCTTTTTCTTTTATTAATTGATGAAATTTTTAGCCAAATAATATCAAATTATGTGATAATCTAAATTACTCTTTCTATTGGTGTTAATATTTTTTTCCAGCAGTGTCAATATTAAACTATGTATATTAAACACGTGTTCGCATGGCTTGCTTACCCTTGCATTATCTTTTCTGTTTAGCATAAAAACTGATTGATTAATTTAAATAGGTTAAAAAATCAGTTAAATTAATTATTTGTAATAAATAAGTATTGTTTTTTAAAATATTTTTACTAATCATATCTATTAGATAAAAATATCATTTGATGAAATTTTTAACATATGTAATTACTACAATGATTACTTTAAAAAAATAGATAAAAATGAGAGATAAAATGAATTGAAATTTTACATTTACAATCAAATTAAATATAAAATTAACTCTTCTATTAGTACATATGTGTGTTTAATTAAAGGAGGGCGGAAATAAGAATGAATCCATGTATAATTTTTAATATAATTGAATTATCACCCCTAGATAGCAGTCGGTGTTCTTCGAGATGTTGCAGTAAAAAGTAATGATTAAAGAACCGGACTGGACCAGACGGTCAGACCAGTTGAATCATTAGTCGGACTCGTTAACGGCTCGGTTTGGACCAGAAAACCATTCACATAGTTGAGCTAGATTGGACCAGAGTTGAGCCGTCATTAAACCGGAAACTGGAGTTGGACGGAGAATCGGAACGGTTTTCAAATAACCAGACGGTTTGTTAGCTTGATTGAAAAAATACTAAATTTTTTTAAAATAGAAGAAAAATAAAAAAATTGACCCTCTTAAATATCATAATATTTTTAGACTATTTATAGCCATATAGTATTATTTCATTAAAAATTTCATATATTGTTGTGTTAAAACCGTGAGTCACTAGTCTTTTTGTTTCGATATCTGGTCTATTTTTTAAAATAATATTTTGATTTGAATGAGTTGATAATTTTTAATATCATTAAATATTTTAAACATACATAATTTAAATATATAAGATTTTAGTCCATTTTCAATGATTTCGTTATAATTTTAGATTATTTAAATGCATTTCTAAATTATTTAATAATTTGATATTTTTCATATATATTAATTATATGTATATAATATTGTTTTAAATTAATTATTAAGTCACCGGTCCGACCGAACAGTCTGACCGGTATGACTGATTGAACAATGACCTGTTGATTTTTCTGATTCGACTTCCAGTCTGGCTTTTAAAACATTGGTAAAAAGTAAACATTTACTATTTCCGATATTTAATATAAGAGCTAATTGATTAATTTGAATAAAATAAGAAAATTTATTAAGTTATTTATTTGTAATAAATATGTGTTTTTTCCTAAAATAATTATTGCTAATCAAGTACATTGGTTAGAATTAATATTATTACAATAATTATCTTAGAAAAAATAGATAAATATGATAGACAAAATGGATTGGAATATTATATTTAGAATAAAAATAAAAATCAAACAAGCTTTTATATTAAGGAGGGATGTAGTATTAGCTAAATTATTACACACAAAAATACAAATATCAAATTCAAATTCTCAACCACTTGAAATAACTAGAATTGATATCGGTATTACTTCATGAATTGCTCGATTTATTAATAATAAAGTAGAGATATAATTGTTCCCCGCTTTTGTTTTGAGGACCCATGCACCATTTTTAATCGCTGCAACGCTGTTTTAATTGTGGGCAAGACGAAAGATATTTATTCGTAACCGAAAATATATTACCCACTCACTTTCAAATCCTTTTCAACCAGAAGATTTCTTAAATAAGAATTTTTTTAGCAAAATCTTTCAAAATTTTAAGCTGGTTTATCGTATTTTATCATACTATTACCAGTGAGAAAACATTTGAATAACAAAGTAAACGTTCCCAGAAAAAATGGCAAAGGGAAAGGAGTGGGGAAGCCTTTGATTATGACTGGAAGGCCCGCAAATGGCGAACATTACAGGCCATTAGAGGCAGTCACAAAAGGTTTCCACTTAATATCCCATTAACTTCGATATTTTTGGCACAGCACCGCAGTTCCATCCTACTTTCCACCAGCATCAAATCACTATCGAAGGCGCCCGACTGTTTCCCACCCACACGTTCACGTGTTGCTCTATAGGAGTGTTTGGATAAAAACAAAACTATGGTTTCAGAAGTGCTTTTACGGATTACGAAGTAAATATGTGAAAGAGGTTACCTCGTTTTGCGGAAAAGTGCTTCTGAAACCACGGTTTCAGAGCATCCAAACAGGCCCTATATCATATTTAGCACAATTAAATTCCTGCACATTTTGCTACTTTTCTTCCAAGTTGTGTGCTTCTTCCCATACTAAATACTACATTCTTCCTAAATATAAAATCTAATTAATTAATTTAAATAAATTAAAAAATAAGTTAAGCTAATTATTTGTAATAAATAGGTATTATATTTCTTAAAATATTCTTGCTAATCAAGTGTATTGATTGTAAGTACTATTATTAAAAGAATTACTTTGAAACAAAAATAAACGAATATGAGAGGCAAAATGAATTAGAATCTTATATTTATTATTAAAATAAAAATCAAATAAGGTCTTATATTAAATACCAGAAGTAGTATAAGATTTTGTTTGTGTTTATATTAAAAACAGAAAGTAGTTTTCATATTTATTAAGAAATTCGAAAAACCTTTGGCCGCTCTAATTTGTGATGTGGGTGTGTTAGAGAGAGATTGAACATAAAGATAAAACATTAATTAAGAACAATTTCTAAAGTCTTTTGGTTGTTTTAGTTTTTGGTCACGCCGCATGATCAAAGTGTACTATGCTCCCTACAATTATACAGTGAACAATGAGATGGTGAGGGGAGACGCGCGCCAGAAAGAATGAACTGAAATCAACTGAGATGAAGACGCAATGGGAGTTCAGGTCGGTCTAACTGTACACTCAGGATTTTTATATTTTGAATATGTCAAAAGATTCGTATATATACATTAAAGGAGTATAGAAATCGGGGAGGAAAATTAAAATTGCCCTTAATTAATACTACCTCCAATTCTAATTATAAGATCTTACTTATAGTTTATAAATGAGGTCCTATAATCTCAGCTCAAAAAAAAAAAAGAGGTCCTATAATCAAGATAGTAATATATTTTTTCCCTTCTTTGGGAGGGGCCTTCTCTGGGTGATTATTATATTGATCAGCACACTACAATGCAACTTAAATTATTTAAAACTGATATGAATAGTTCAGATTCAAAAATTTTAATATGTAATTTTTTAATAATAAATTTATTTTCTAAATAAATGTTAATTATATAAGATTATCTTCATTTTAAATTTTGTATGCATTAAAATAAAAAAATACTTAAAATAAATGAAAATTTAAAATCCAATTTGAACAATTCAAAATTGATCTGAACAGTTCAAATTAAAATGACTTCATACTCATCATTGTGACTGGGATGAGCATGAACTATGATCTTTTGGAAGCAGGGAAGTCACGAATAACTGAGGGGTTTCACTGTTTGTTTATTTACCATGCTTTGAGTAATTCAAATGATATTCGTTCCAATGTACTCCAGGGCCCCATTGCCCTGCCCGCAAGCCATGGCATCGCTGCCTCCCATCCACACTTGCTATCAAAAGGGGATTAATTAACTTGTATGGTTCAAGTACTTACTCAGTGACGTAAATATCTATCTCAGTGACATTTCTTTTATTATTTATCCACCGATTTTTCTCTCTTCATGTCAAAAATTCAATAACACGCGTTTGAAGGAGAAAAAACCTTGACCTAGCCAATAAAATCAATATATATACATGAATTAAGATCAAGGAGATGTTTGGATGAATGAAAAAAAACATTTTTAAAAGTATTTTTACACAGATAAATTTTTTTTATATATCTATTTTGTATACCGTAAAATTATTTTTAAAATCATGAACTGTTTTACTCAAACATTCCTTTAATATGCTTTGCACTTTCCAGTGCATAATTTTGAAAATTTCACCCAACCTATTAGTATGGAGACCGTCAAACACTCAATTAGCCACGGAGAAAAGCCCTGGTAGAGCGTACGCTAGGCCAAAAATTATTAGATGTATATAAAAAAAATGTCGAGTACATTATGGCTAATAAAAAAATCCAAATCAAATTAATCAATACCCATTTTACCTTTTGCAATGCACTTATTTCTCTTTTTCTTTTACATTCTCCTTCTTTGTTTTTTTTTTTCCTGGCTAAACCTTCTATAAGTGAATTACAATATGAATGATATGAAATCGCTGGGGCAAATAAAAACTTTTTAGCTGAAAAAATTGTAGAAATTAAAATTTTGGGCATTAGAAATTTAAGATTTAAGTAATAATGAATGAGAAAGCTCTAATTTGACATTGATTATCTAATCTAACCAGATTCTGAATTGTTACTCCTCCCATCAATGAAGTGTCCAATCGATAGTCTATGCTGCGATATACGACATAAAATTGACCAAATTTAGCAATCACATCCCAACATTTTTTCCCCCAAAACATCGTATTCCAAAATTTGAACATCACATAAACGAATTTTTAGAATATAAAATTTGATAACAATAATTAATCGGATCATTATTTTCGCTCATGTCTTTTTATTAGAATTCTTCAATAAAATAAAGGGACGAAAACAAAACATTTTCAATAATAATCAGGAAAAACGTTCAAATACATTTTTATCTCAGAAGTAATGTCAGAGGAATTATGGGCACTATAAAAAATTATAGGGCAGTATGGTACAGAAGCCAATGGTGATGGTTGACAAAGTACTGTTGCAGTGACTTCTTCAGAGCAATCATAGTTTTTTTTGGGAAACACTCTGGAAACAAGAATGTACTTCTAAGAGGTTGGAAACACTTGAGATGAAATGACTAGTGCTTTGCACTTCCTGCCCCAGTTTCACCGAGCTATTTACGTGTTGCTACTTTTGGACAATGTGACCTTAACAATAACATGACATGCGCTTTATTTGTCTTTGGCCAAAAAAAAAAAGACATGCGCTTTATTTGTCTTTGGCCAAAAAAAAAAAGACATGCGCTTTATTTGTCATGATTTATATTTTAACTATATAGAATAAAAGAAAAGTATGTAAGAAAAGTTTTGTTTTGATTTGTGTAAACATATTTATAAATACTTTTAGAGGTAGCTCCAAATAAACCCAAAACGATGACTTCGGCGATGACGGAGGGACCAAAGGATTGATGTGAACAATAAGGAACAAAGTCACCAAATATAGTTGTGGGCGGGAAGGTGTTCATAATTTATGAATGACAGGTGAAGCATCACATAATGTGCTCACCAAATGCATCAATCATGAAGCACGGAACGGAAAATATTCTGGGAGCGACACATGCCCGGCAGGACCCACCCGGGCTGCCTGGCCCATCTTTAAACTGTACTCCCACGTAGTAAACAACAAAATCATTGGACGGATTAGACTAGAGATGCTTGGTCGGATGTGGTAAGGGCAAAACAGTCAAGCCACTTTTCTTTTCATTTTTTGTGGGGGACGAGCGGCTATTTGCCTGGTTAATAATTGACGCGTGCTACAAGGTAATTCTCCCTGTGCAAGCATATCAGCCTAGACATTGGATTCCTTTATTTGAAATTCTTTGGTTGAACAGAATGGAAGGGGGAGAAAAGGAAAGATTTTAATGGAAGAAAGTGAGAAAATTTTATAAGAAAAAGGAAACCGAATGAAAAGGGACCGTCCGCATCACATTCCTCAATAGAAAGAGAGTATAGTGAGGGACAGAGCATCCCCAAAGATGGCCATTCATGTCTGGCTGTGACAATTTGCTTCCGTGGTTCTTTGCAACTATGTCACGTCAACGTCCTTTACTCACAGAAGCAACCAAATGCAGTATTATTCACGCTGAAGCTCCTGTTATCAGTTACAGATTCTGGCTGGCTCACAAGTAGCGATGGACTCAGAATCTATCAATTGGCACTGGGTGCCGACGCACAAGTAGTCTGGTAATATGGTTATATTCCAAGGAGACGAGCAAGATGAGGAAGTTACATGAGTGGATTCGGTAATTATGGATTTATGGTGGTCCTAGCCAGCAACTGAGGACGAGATCCTACATGCTCGCCCATATCTTCTGTTTGGTGGATCGCCAACGCACAGCCCGCTCTTCTCTGGAACCAAGCTTCTTTGTAAAGGGGACCTTACCATTCTCTATGCAGATCTAGTATAATATCAATTGACGCATCTTTAATTCTCGGAACCTTCATCCGAACATTCGCCGTCCTCTTCCATTGGTTTATTTAGGCCATGGATATATTTATAGATAAATCTATAATAAAAAAATCCCACAGTGCAATTCCTTTAAATAAACAAAAAATGTTATTTCTTCATTGTTCTTGGGTGAACAGATGCAAGTGAAGGATATGGCTTTAAAATATACAAAGAACCTCGCATATTGTTGCACTTCCTTTAATGGTCCCCTCCAGTCGGTTGAGATTTTCATCTCCCTTGGTTAATGCGAACTGAAAGTGTTGAACACATTTCTTTTTTTTTCTTTTGAGTAGATGACATTACTTTTAAATTTTAATATACTAGGGCGAATGGTTAAGAACATTATTTATAACTACCTCACTGTACTTCTCTTCCCAAATGAAAGGGCAATAAGCCCCCACGAATGAAGGGAGAACAATGAGAACACCTCCGGGGATAAAAAAACTCGAAAGTTGAATATCCATTTATTGGTCCTGGGAAAAAAGTACGATTTGTTCCGCATGGCTCAAGACAAGTGAATCTGGGTATGCTTCAGAACTGTTTAAACACTGATAATTTAATCAATTAATCCTTAGATAGATTTTATGCCAATATATTTTTTATATACTGGTTTTTAATAGCGCTTACAATGTCAATTCATCAAGGCAGGAAGCCCAAAACAAAAATGATGCGGGGCATAATAGATATTAGATAAACAGCGAATTGAACAGCTTAATGATTTCCTAAGACTTTATGCATACAAAAATATATACATACATATTAGATGGATTATGCCATACATACAAATATATATACATACATACGAGATGGATTATGCCCCAGTGCGGTTGGAAACTACAAGAAGACAAGAGGCTAGCATATATTCAATGATTCATTCAGATATCAGAACATGGCTTTCAAGATGTCAATTTATATTTTTTTTGTGACCTTTCTTTGTCAGTTCAGGGATAGGAGCACGCATTTTCTTAGTCTATAGCTCAATTGAACCATGTTGAGATAAGGACTCAGCATCGGTAAAATGAAAACAGATACGCAGAAAAACTGGGTTAGGCTATATTTGCCACAATACACAAAATTTTGGCCGAGGAATTTGTGGAAGAGTGTGCCTAAACGCACAAGTCCTTTGTTAGAAGCTTTGACATACAACAGCCTAATCACACCTCACCAAGATCAGAAAGTGCAGTTAAAATAAGCACTTTCTATGCTAGTAACACCTCTTGCTATCATTTACAATTTGGCACTACAGAGTTTGGTTATTTTCGGTATTACCATTACTATCCAGGTACTGCTTCACGTAACTTTGATTTGTCTCGAATATGAATGGCACGCCCCTTATCTGCAAAATTAATCATTTATACATAAAACTCAGACTTGTAGAAATTTCTGCAGCAACTAAATGAAGATTGTACGTTCTCTGTTCATATTAGTAATCCAAGTGACGGTAGCTTTTAACAACCCCACACCACACCCGAAAAAAAGAAAAGAAAGAAAGGAAACCAAAAGGCCGGCTAGACATGGTAATATGATAAACCAAGGCTCAATGTGCCAACCAGTAGAGAACATCTTTCTACAGCTTAGAAGTATGAATGGTCTACTTGCATATTTGGTTTACATTGACATGGCGTTAATGGACCATTTATCAGCAAGGGATTCGAAAGAGACAAGTAGCAAACCACAGACAGCAAGAAGTTATATGCATACAAAACTTTTCTAATTCATAATGATCATTGATATTTGGATACAAAAAGCTTCAGGAGCATACCTCGATTAGACAACTGGAACTAAGTTGTTGAGACTGACCAAGATGCACTTCTTTGTTATTTATCAGGATCGAACTCTTGCCAAGGTTTTTAAGAGAGAAAGATCCAACTTCATCCATTTTTATAATTGCCTACAAGATTAGGAAGGTAGAAAATAATTAAAAATGCTGAAGCCATGTTTTTCCTCTTATACTTAAGATCTCCAGTTGTAATTTCCCACGCTTTTTTTTTTTTTGGGGGGGGGGGGGGGACACTGCTGAGGGCTGTGTTCTAGCTTTTTGCCTGTATAACACAAGACGGACATTTTAAGCAGAAAGACCATTCACAGGGCACATGATCCGCAAGAGACAGGATTTCGTCCCTACAATCACTCAATCAGTCTATTTATGATAATCTAACAAAGGCTGAGAGATGCAGTGGAAAATGAAGCTACCTTCTGACATAGGAGCCAATAAAGCAAACATCAAGGATACAATTGGTATATTATAATCTCACATAATATAGCATCTTGCATACCAAGGTACGAAATGCCACAGTATAAGACTACAAGAAGCAATGGTAGATATGGTATCTGTATTCAGCATAACAATAAATGGTATCTTACGTCTCACACTGAAAGATATCAATGTTTGGTTGCCCCCCGCTAATCTATGTCTCTTCCAGGCTTAAATGCATCTTATAAATTTATATTATTTTTACTACTTGCGGAATAGAAATGTAATTTAAAAAGAAAAGTAAAAAAAGATAATTTATATGCAATTTATTGCATCTTATCCGTATACAAAATAAAATAAAATACAACGTATTTTTTCCCAACATATGTTTTATGCTTTAAATGCTTCTAGTAATTTTTAATATAACTTTTTCCGGGGGAAAATCAATGCACTCCACCTAATGATGAAGGAGGACAAAATATTTTAATGAGGCAACACCAACTCTAGACCAGAGGTTCTGTTAGCATTCAACTAGCATATACTGATCCCTTCTACACTATGCTAGCCCATGCGTATTTATAAATTGGTTCTACCGCCAGATTGATAAGAATGCAATGGATTATAAGCCCCTCAAACTTTGATCCCTTTGACTTTCTGGCAAATTAGTAGTGCAATTTCAACGCGGGCACTTAACCCATATTGAATGTAGCAATGGCTAGGACCAAGCATAAACTCAAGCAAATAACCATTAAAGCATTTCCTAAAGCATGTGGAAGCAATTAGTGCATCATAACTAATTTGCCGGCACTGTCATGTGTTATTCAGTGAGATGAAAGTAATACATGTCTTATTACCAGAATATATGAAGGTGCAACAAAATACTTGCTGCCACAGGAAGATACAAATCAAAGCTGGTAAAATACTAACCTGTCGTCGAGATATTTTGTTAGCATTCACTCCTTTGCCTAAGTCAATGTCAACAAGGACGTCTTCTGTTGCCCGGCCAAGTATAACCTGCACAAAAATTTGGCCATTATCAACAGAATTGTCCAATAGTTGGATCTATTTTGCAGAATCAATTTCAGTTAGATGATAATAGCATGTCAGACAGAAAAACATGCAATCTTTTTAAAACAAAAAATTCACCCCCCCTCCCCCGTACACAAATCAACTGCACAAGTTACTCCACGCTCAGTGCGCTGCGCATGTAACAACAGCGCATGTGAACATGGGGCACATTTTTCAGCACATTTGCTTGCAATTGTAGTACGAACCTCATATTATGACCTTATAGAACCTGACTTCCGTCACAATGCACATCATAATTTAAATCACATCACTAGCTAAAGTCAGAAGCCCAATCCAAATAAAATATCCAATCAAGAAAAACAAATCACTGCTACACATTGAAAAGTCAACGAGAAATCATAAGAAGATCATTTCAGGTTGTAACTGTAAGTAGGTCATGCAGAGGGTTCCGGTGATCAAATACCTCAGGTTTCTTTATATAATGCTTCAAATGGCGACCATACAGAATAGCAAGTGCTCCATGCGAACCAATTGTTCTTTGCATATAGGAATCAGCACTCTGTTCCAGCCTTATGATAGCTCGCTTAGCATCCTCATGTTGATATTTCAATACTAAATTGTCGACAAATAAATTCTTAAGATATGATACACAGGCCATAAAAGAAACAACGAAGAAATTATGCACATTCACTTTAAACAGAAGGGTGAATATGACATTCGCATTAAAAAAATCAGGAAATGTGGAATAAAAAGCATAGCGATGGGAAATTGAAGATGTACTCTAGATGTATAATAGTTTAGCATTTTATTAAATTTATTCTATGTTTTAGTTATTGTATTTCATTTAATATAGATTAGGTTATTCTATTAGTATGTATTGAATAGCCCCAGGGTTATTTTGATGTGAGGCTACTGGTTATTTGCTCATTGAAACATTATTGAGATTTCTTGCTGTCAGATAGAACCACTTTTCTAACATAGACCTAAAAGAGGAAACTTAGGAAGATGGAAGAAAAGGGAAAGCAACTTTCTGATGATCAGAGCATTTGACCTTGACACTCTTAACGTTAAGAAGAAAGAAACAAAGAACAAGAGTTGCTTAAGGTTGCTACGGGCCTGATCTAGGAGAGGGTAGTATGGGGGACTGTGATTGTTACTTTTGGTCTATAGTAATGGTTGAAGTCTCCTGGTAGAAGCAGGTCATATTTTGTATTTTGAGTGTGGTGGGGAGAGACTGACCTCTCGAATGTCAGCAGCTTATGTTATGTTCTTGTGAGTCGTTCTGTGTTTTAAGCACTAGTTTCTGTTCTTAGAGATATCTGGATGTAACAGAGGAATCAGGTTTTGACCAGAATCAGTGGAGCCCCTTTGTAAAACTCAGTGAACTAAAGAAGCATCTCTAATAGCCGCATGCTAATCCAGTCAAACACACAAATAGGATCTGCAAAAACTTCGGTATCTATTCCATGAAACACAGATATTTAGTATCTGAAGATTACAGTCATGCAAAAAGGAAGACCAGTCCACAAGAACGCTGGTACAAGCCTATCAAATATTAACTTTATACTACAGAATGCCCAATTAAGACACTGAATTGAGTTGTTGCCCCCCTCCCCCCGTGTTTTGCCATGAGGCAGCATCTCAAAAGCATAGAATGTTATTCGGTAGGTCATTAGTCATATTAGGCTCCATTCTTAAGAAAAACAGGACACCAAACAACAAAGAGCAGGCAACAATGACCATAAAGCTATGTCTGAGAACTACCTTCCTCGATATGATGCAAATCCTGGTCATCAGGATCCAAGTCCATATCAAGTATCTGTGGAAGGAAAACAATAAGTTGGAATTAGCAACAAATGAACAAAAGGTAAAACTAACGGTCAATTGAAATGATGGCACTAAATGTCTTACCATTGCTTCTACGTCAGAATAATAAGGAACATCATCGTCACTCTCTATATATTGCTCTTCTTGATCTAATGTTGAAGGATTTAACACCAGCTCAGACTCAGCAACAACTGACGATCCCATTTCAGCAAGTAGCAGGTGTTGATCTTGAACAGGCACAGCTAAATCATGTTCCATTTTCTTGCCAGAGGCATTAGAGTGAGGATAATTTCTAAAGCTATCAGAAAAATGAGATGTTTTCCCATTTAAAGGATTTGCTAAATTGTTATTTAACTGCATTGTTAAGCCAATATCAGCAGGCTCTTCCTTTGAATTTGCATCTACTAGAGCCTTGATGCTTGTACTTGTTGAATGAAATTCAACTGAGCCACTAGAATCCATCACTGCACTCCTGGACACTGGGAGGGAGGCATGACTATTGGACAACTCACATTTCACCTTAGAACCAGTGCTAGGACGAGGCAAGGGAGGAGATCCCGCTACATGGGAAGATATATGAGATTCTCCATGGGTTTTCAGAGTTCTGCATCCTTCAGTTCGGTGGCTATGTCCAATATCCTCAACCAATGATGAAATTGGTTTATTGGCCTCTCTTGAAGACTGTTTGAAAAAAGAGGGAACAGTTAAAGGGGGCGCATCAAAAGGTAGGAAAACATCCTCATTGGATGGAATTTCTGGGTCCTCAGTGTTGAATGCACAGCAAATGACTCCATTAGTTAATTCAGGAAATCGGGGGTCTTTGGCTAAGGTATAAGATGGCATTTGGACATCTGATTTGGGAGTAGTAGCTTTTAAATCGCTAGAGCTCAACACCATCTTGTTTTCTACCTCCACATGACATGAAATGGATGGATTTTTATTGAGTGAATTCGAAGCCATAGATATCTCTGTTTCAGTTATAGTAGAAATCTGATCTGGGCTGACATCATCTGGCGAATTTAATAGAAGTGAACTCAGACCATCATAATAAGACTTATCAAACCCGTCTTTTCCCTCAACGTCCATCAAATAGAGTTCTTCCTCATTAGTGAAGTTCAAAAGAGAATTGGACAATTCTACCAAATAAGCATCCCCAGAAGCAGTTGAATTTTTAAGGGCATCACAAGGCACATTTGGCTCTTGGATGCCCTCACCTGCTCTCCACATTGGCAATTCAGGAACTGAAGATAACCTTGAGGTACTAAATGATGTTCCGCACTCTAAATCAGGAGAATTGAAGACGTGATTTCCATTAAACTCTGAACACAAATTTCCAGGGTCACTGTTAATATGATCAAATGTTGATAAAGGAAGTGATACCAAACTATCATCTCCCATTAGGCTATTTACAGGCAATTCTTTTGGACCACCAAATTCCTCAACACCTCCATCAAAAGACATACTATCGCCAAGGACTTGAGGTTCATCTTTAAGTATATTTTTTTGCTCAATAGGAAAGTTCTCCTCAATTGGATTTTCAACTTCACTGTAAAAGGCATGGGCAGTTACTCCGCTAGTTGCAAGATTAACATCCATCATATTTTCTGGAAAAGCACAGTGTACATAATCATAATTTGATCCTTGGAATCCAAAATGATTTGAGGCATCACCATCAGGCAAGCAATTTTCAGAAAAAGGCTCAACTCCAATCCTGGCATCATTGTCATGTTCCAGCCTCATAGGATAACTCAAGTTCATGGAATTAATTGCGTCATTCAATATTCTTTTACGCATGGCATAGTAAGAATTACGGACACTTTCAGCTTTTCTCTTAAGAGGAGAAAATTTTCTTTCTTTTGAATGCCCAAACTTACTGAGTTTTGATGGGAGAGACAAAGCAGAAAGCTCAACATTATTCATGCATGCAGATGCTTCTTCAGAAATAATAGGATCATAGAGTAGAGAATACCAACGGTCTTGTATTTCTCTGATGGTAAATCTTCGAGAAAACTGCACTGCACCTTTTGCAAGGGACTCTAAGGAAGCACCAGCCTGCAAACAGGAAACTATAGATTAACCCAAACATGAATCCAGGTTCCTGAATTTGGCAACAGTAGGAAAATGCCCTGCCTCTCACTCTCCCAGATTTAAGAAGAATACAAAATGATGAGTCGGAGAATAAAGAAATCTGTCGAATATCACTAGCAGTTAACTACAAAAGACTTGGGGATCTTCCCCAGCTTGCCTTCAAGTAAGTGCAAGACAATATTATATGAAAAGAAGAAAGCAAGACATAGACTTCTTCAATTCAGATATACTGCCTAGCAAGTAAACACTTAAATATACAGGTTTGCCCAGGCAGTTCTTTAGAAATCAATCTACATAATCTTACGCAGCTTGTGATCATCTGCCGTTATAATTCGGGAAGTGACATGCTAGCAGAACAATGAAAAAAGGAGGTCAGTCATAATGAGTAGTGGTGAACAATAACTCCCCTCAAGGTTATAAATGAGTAGTGCAATAAATAATTAATTGTCCTGATATGAGATCTCAAGAAGACACACTAAAAGCAATATTATAGACATTATGTTCCCTAAGCCACGGTGAGTAAAACATCTATTGTGTGTTTCCGGCTTTTAAACTAAGTATGCCTGTCAAATTGAAAGGTATTTTCTATCCGTGCTCGACATGACTGAAACCGGAACGAGATTCTCGAACTACCAGGAGCACGAGACACGAGAAAGAACGACAGAGGTGAGGAGTTACTGCACAATGTGGAAGATAGAAGGCAGTAATAGCAGGTTCAATTCGAAGCCGACAGAAAGGAGGGAAAGGGAAACTGGAGAATAAATAGCAGTGACAGAGTAACTCTACCTCAACAGCATTTTTCAGCAAAAGATCGTCTTCGGGTGTCCAGGAGGCGACTGTAGCTAGAGCTACCATGCTTGAAACGCGCCCAAGCAGCTTTCGTCTTTGGTGTGTCACTTTGCGGAGAAAGTGCGCGCTAGTTTTTCATGAAGTGATGCTGGGAACCCGGGAGGGTTGAAGGAAGGGTTTTAGGAGGGGAGGGGAAAATAAAATAAAATAAAATTGAAGGATTCGAGACTTCGAGTGACCCCTTGATTCATAAAAATTCCATGTAACCCATCTATGAGTATGTCATCACGTGGTGCCAACTCAGCGAATCCCCAACTAATTTTCCCCCCAATTGTGTAAAAATTTAGATTTTAAATCTTTCTTTTTTTTTATTGGCCAAAAAAATCTTTCTATATATATACATATATACATATTATACAGTATAATTATGATCATAGATAGTGAACATTGTCCTGAGATAACCTTAGAAACATCAAGCCTACTAAAAAAATACCTCTTGCATTTTAAAACCTCTAATCAAGAATTATTATTTGTCGTGTACTTTTTAAATATAGTTAATTGTTATTAAAATGTGTTAAACAATACTAATTTAAAATTTTGAAATTCAATATGTATTTTTTTTTTGGGATTTTGTTATTACTGAATCTTTATCTAAAAGGTTTTTTTTTTAAAGCAGAATATGATTGTTTGGCCAAAAAAAAAAAAGCAAAGATTGCATCATCAATGAACTCCTTGTTTTTCGATTTTTTGGGCCAGAGATTTTGTAGCTGGTTAAGGCCTTCGCATTTTGCAAATAATTTATCAAAGCACGGTTAAAAGTTTCCCTATTTATATCACTGTTAGATGGAGTATATTGACTGACTATGTTGATATTGATAAGAGAACATTCTGACGCATCAATTTTGAGCCAACTCATTAATATAATTATGTATTCATTAATTTTATGTTTGAAAGGTATAGATTGTATTTGGCGAGAAAAAAAATACTGCATCAAAATTAAACTGCACCTTTCTTAGTGACTGAACTGCTCCATTGGAATATATTTGCAGTATGACTGATTCTTTTAGGCCTCAATGCAAGACAATTTGAGAGGCTTTAAAATAATCAAAATAATTAGTAATAATGTTCTAGAAGTCTTACGTCTTGGCTTAGTTAAATTATGATAAAAATAATGTAATGTAATTTATATTTAAATTGATTTTTTGTAAAATAATTAATTTGATGAAAGTTAATATTCCCAAAATCTCTAAATCTTAAAATGACAAATATTAAAAAAGTACTCCCTCAGTTCCTTATTATAGGAGACATTTGATGCTTATGGCATGTTCCTATATATAAGAGACACTTAAAAGTTATCTCTATTTTTTTGTGTTGATTTCCTATTTTACTCATATTTATTGTCTCCAATTCACGCACTCTCTTCCTCCCACTTCTTTTTCTTTCAATAATTTAATTGTTCTCTCTCATGCTCTCTCTCCTTATTAATGAAGGCATTTTTGGAAAAAAATTATATTTTTCACACATTAATTGTTCTTAACTAATTTTAACTGCTTTTTTATCAACGTAATTCGGTTATTCGTCTCTTATAATAAGGAACGGATGGAGTACTACATTCAATCGTTAATATAAGATATCGTTTGACTTTTATTTTGATCATAAATATAAGATCTCAATCCACTTTGTCTCTCATATTTATCTTTTTTTTTCAATGTATTCTTAGTAATAATAGTAGTTCTAACCAACAAACTTAATTAACAAGAATGTTTTTTAAAAAAAACTTATTTATTATAAATAACTAACTTAACTAGTTTTCTTAATCAACTCAAATTAGTCAATTAATTTTTATATTAAAGACTGGAGGTAGTATAAATATTCTTTAACAATGAGAACAATAAATCTTATTTATCCGACTAGCTTGAAAAATTATATAAAAAACTATTAACAATATTACCACCAAATGTTAACTATCGCGATGCTCGTAACGGATTTAAAATAACGAGGGAGGCTTTTTCTTTGTCTCCGCCTGGCGAGAAGCCCAGAAGCCACAAGCACAAATCGTGTTGAGGCTTGGACCCAGTAATCACACGAAGAAAACGATAACCCGCGAAGGAAAATACACTGGGCTTTCAGCCGTAGCACTATACGGGTTACCCACCCATCAAGTCTATAGCCCGTTAACCGAGACCATCGCTTTCCATCCTGGGTCCTTGGCCTTTCGCACGAGATGTTGGCGTACATACCGCACCCCGTTTAGTAATTGGCTATATTTATCTTATAGTATTACCGTGCTAAATATAAAATTTATTTTATAATATAATTTATATTATAAAATGAGTCTTGTGTATCTAGAGTGTTTTGACATTTTTATTATTACTACGTAAGATTATATGCTGACGTGCAATCGAGGTTCAATGTTCAACTTTCCTCCAAATCCATCAGCCTGGGATCATCGGACGCTGCTATTGAAGGAAAACAGAAGACGCTGAAACAAGTTGTTAGATGGACAAGCGGTGAGTGAGGCTGTCGTTTTAAGATATTTTCTAGGATCGATGACGTTTCCAGAATCCTCTCTCCATTGTTCTCCTAGGTTTTTTCTCAGTATTATTTTAATCATAAACTTATCTTTCAAAGGTCAAATGAATATACGTTACGCACCAACATTACCATCGTAATATATTTAATCTTATAACTTGACTTCTGGAGGTTTTTTTGGTTCTGATTTGCTTTATCATCTTAAAATATTATCTCGATTTTTTTAAGAAAAGAAAAGAAAAAATCTCAAGGTAGTTGAATGTTTTTTTCTGCAGCCCTTTTTCTCTGGCCATACATAGCGGACAAATTTTGAGGGCGACACGTCTTGTCCCCTGCGGTTAAGCTTTCTTTAAAAACAATAAGAAAGGCCGGAGTTTATCTGCATCCCGGGTAAAAGTCATATAGAGCCCTACCTAATCCCTTTGATTTTTGATATACCTAATTTTATCTAGATTTGGCCCTCATAAATTTAATCCGAATAGATGTTAACTCAACGATGCTCTGTGATTTGCCCATCAATTCAAGGGAATAATCAACGCCGGGGCCAATTTGTCCTGTTTTTATGGTTATTTGCTATTCTCCACACAATTTGCTCTTCTTTATTATCTATTTATTAAAGAATTAATAATTCTGGGCTGTATCCAATTAGGACTCTGATATTTTAATCCGAAACTGATGGAACTTTCAGTGTCTGCAAACGTTTCCAACAGTCAGGATTCATAAACAAATAAAAATGACCTGCCGAGATGCATAGTTGCTTGATCTGATAAAGGAAAGGCGATTAGATACGAAAACGATATTTCAATTTAAACTCAGGAGGACGAATTAGGTAAAGGCCCTGCTTAAATTAATGCACATGAAATCAAATTAATACGGGAGACTTTGGCCCAGTGGAAGGCTTCAACTTTCAAGAATACCGTTTCCCTGATCCTACGCTGACGCCATTCTGAAGACGATTCCACATGTGGCTGCTCTCTGAAAATTGCAGGTTGCCGCGCATTCATAAAAGTAATATACATATGCACATAAAATAAAGCACAGAAAATAAACAGACAAATTGCATCATGGTAGGTAACACCACAGGAACCTATTCTGCATGATGGAAACATCTCTATATTTAAAAGGTTTCTAATCCTGATGGGAACATTCATCCCATGATCCCAGTTGGTTTGGCACTCAAATCTCCCCCCCCCCCCCATTAATCCTGTTCTGGAAAGACGAAAAATAGAAATAGAAGGATATTATAAGAAAAATCTTTAAAAATAATACTACCTCCTTCAGTACTTTATTCATAATCTATAAAAGAGATCTTATAATTAACATCAGGGTATTAATTTTTCATTTTTTCTAAATGTCTTCTTGCAGCACTCTTTCTTTTTTTTATTTTTCTGTCATTTTTTCTCTCTGTTTTAACAAATCCTAAAAGACCTCGGAACTTTTGTTTTTTTTTTACACGAAGGACCACGATGCTTCGATAAACCAACACTTATATGTTGGTATTTACATATATGGCTGGTTTCTTTTTGGTTCTATTATATATAACGAATTTTGCTGATTTGCGTGAGACATTTTTAAAGTTATTCAAGTCTATCACACCTTACTCAGGCCGTCTAAGCGAATATAGTTTAATTAATCTTTTAGATGTACTCAAGACGATGAAATGAGGCTTAACGGAGTTTCGTTTTTTTAAATAAAAAAAGGAATTGGTATTTCGTAGTGGTTGCAAATTCGTACTTGGCATCCGTACGCCACCTTCGTTTTTTAGTGCGCCTCTACATGTATATGTATGTAAAGATGACTTGTCGGTTTAAAAAGAGAAAAAAAAATTGATATGGTTTTATTAACGTATTAATACTATGTTATAAGCAGTGTTTTGTATGAGGTATGATGTAAATTACATTGGCCATAATTTATAATTTATGAATAATACACATTCTTGTAATTTTTTACACAATTGTTAATGTATATATATGATGCAGGGTTAACAAATTAAATGTAAGTACTACTCGACCCAATCAAAATTAATTTTCTCCACGTGTTTTTTTATCTATAAAATATTAAAGTTTGAACCATGCACCTTCTTATTAGATCCTCAAGACCACAAGCATATATAAATATATATATATCATTAACAGTAATTGCTATTTACTAACAATAAAGTTAAATGTCTGTTGTCGGGGCTTTCTGGTTCAATAACTCTCAAGTGTTTTTTAAGTGTGAAATTATAAGTTTGATCCTCTATGAATATAATGAGCAGAGCTCTTTTTATCGAGCCAGTGATTAAAAAGGAACAGATTAAAGGCTTGATGGGTTAGATGGGGCAGGATATGACGATAATGATAATTAGAGGCTCATAATTACCGTAGTCTGCGTTTGGTTGACGTCTCTTGTGTAATTAACGCTAAAGGTAATTACAACATTTTGTGCAATCCGAACACAAAACCAGCACATCATTCATGGCCAGGTTGCAAATATTCATGGCGTGTTTGAGAAAAATCTGGATTTATGACGGTGTCCTCTCTCTGTTATAGCTTCAGTTTGAGGCTGGACGACGACGGGGTTTCTTCGATCTCCGGCAGGACCCAGATGTGGGCGGATCATATTGCTCCCTGTCTAAGTGCTGCGATGGTTTGATTGATGCGGTTCGTTCATGGTTCAGTGTTGATTTGGTGGACCTGCGTTTCTATTCTGCACCCCTCCGTTTCTGTGCCTCTGTTTGTAACTCCTGGTTCTTTCTACGAATTTCTTATTACACGCGATCTCTTGGTCCACACTTCTCGATCTAGCTTGACATTCGTTGAGAATGGATTGCAATATTGGAACAGTGAGCTGGATGGAGGATTTTTGGAATAGAAAGGAAGCAGGGTTATTCTTTTTAATTTGTACATATATTCACAAAAATATTTTTATTCACGTTTTGAACCCAAGCCAAATAAACTCGCAGTCATTATTACATTAATATAGAGAGAGTCTATAATTGAACCAAACAAACCCTGAATAAGATACAACTGCCATCCATCCATTAAGACATTCAGGCAGTGCAAATTAAAATGGGTGGCTGACTTGTTGACTTATTTTTGTCGGCAGGAAATCGTATGTGTATTAGAACTGTATATATGTATAAAAATAGTTTTTTTCCTCGATAAACTCTCGCCAACTTGGACCTTTGATTATATTGTATCTCCATGCATTGATAACACATGCAATTTTGAATGGTTGGACCATGGGCCTTTATTATATTGTTTGGTTGAGAGAGCCTGAGAGGGGAGGGATCTTGCTTAGTGAGATACTACTCTAAATTTTAATTATAAGACTTCGTTTGCAGACTATAAACAGAGTTTTATAATTCGGATGGAGGTAGTATTTAAAATAAATTATCCTATTTATTATAACTCACGAAACAATATATTCTTTTAGGTGACATGCATATAGATCTTATATTGATAAATTGATTGATCATCTCATTTCACGCTAACATATCTCTGTTTAGACGTACGTAAGCATCGCAGAATAAACGGATCTGACTATGAGGCGTGATAAAATTAACTAAGAATATTAATTTTCTTGTTTCTTGCAACGAAAGGATCGTTTTTACTTTTTAGCGTTATAAAAGCGTCTCTTGTGATATTGTCAATACATAACGTGTTAACCGATCCAGATCGACGTTGCCAACAGGGCTCTGATAAATGACAGTACATGGACTTTATTTTTCCAAGCGAGTAAATCGCATTTACTGATGGAATAATGTATAGGAATATATGTGGATCACAGAGACAACAGAAAAAATGCACCATACATACACACTCACATATACGTATACATGTAATGAACCAGGAAAAGAAAAGAAAAGAAAAGAAAAGAAATAAGGAATAGAGGCGGGGGTGGGGGTCAGTGGGATACTGGCAAGTGAAGAAGCAGACTAGCGATGGGGTCATTATCAGGGAGAAGCATCTTAGAGTTGAGGAGAGTGAAGAGCGTGAGGGCAAAGGACACCAACACCGAAAGAGCCGACAGAATAAGTGTCAACGAGTTAGCGATCATTCCCTTCACTTCATATGCATACTCCGTCGCCGCAATCGCCAGCACCGTCACCGGAAACGAATATGCCCACCATGCCACGTTGAATCTCCTCATTGACCTCCTGAACAGCATTGGCCTGCATATCTGTTCAACACACAAGCCAACGTCTTCTTATTATTCTTTCAATTGTTATGTTATATATTTGACCACAACATTCAGGAGTCTACGACGTTAATTAATAGACTAATAAAAGCAGACTGCTGAATTAATATTTTATCCATTGATGCCAAAACGAAGTGCTCCGAAAGTCCAGAATAATTAAGCGCCTCCCATGTGAAATGCTTCTTAGATGATGACTTATACAGTCATTGAAAATTATTTTATCAGCAGACCACAATTGCTGACTTTCTATGTTTTTACTTCAATTCATTTAAGCAAAATCATCACCAGATAGATTGACTTCGTGCGTGCGTGCGTGCGTGTGTATATATGTGTGGATCTGTATAGTAATTGAAATTTAATGATCTTCACGTGCTCTGCATTCTTTATAAAACCTTTATCACTAGCCACCAATTTCCTTCGATTCAGAACTGGCCTTGATTATATCACTGTATGTGATCTTTGAATAGAATGAATTCCTTGCACAATATATCCCCCGAATCAAACGTTTCCAGGCCCAGCCCCTTGAAAAAACAAAAGCAAGTTTCTTAATAAAGATTATATTGAAAAGATTCCGTCACTTTTTGGAGGGCAAGACTTGCATGCATCCACATAAGTACTGGTTAGAAGTCATTTGTCCTCGAGGGAAACTTCCAGAAGCGGGTCATTTTCTCTGACCATAAAATAACTCAAATTAAACTAAAATGTGTGGGCCTATATATATCGTTATAAATATTATAAACGGAACTGCTTTTTATGTAGTTTATTTTTATATTTTATATGAATATATAGATATTCGATAAAATAATAAAAGAGAGGTGAAATTTAAAACAAAGAAAGAAAGTGTTTGAGCAGTTAATTACCAGGGACGTGAAGAGGAAAAGGGATAGAAAGAAGAGCATCTTGGAAGCAGTATCAAAACCGCCGACAATGGATTCCCAGGCCAAGCTAGCGACGCCCGGAGCAGCAAAGAACAAGAAGAAAACCGGCCTTAACAGCACCGGAAGGCGATCTCCACCGGAAAGGCGCTGATAAAGCGTCACAAAAAGCACCAAATAATGAACCATGCCCAGCGAAAACAAGCAAACCGCACTCTCTCTCCACCCCATGTGAGCCGCAGCTCGTGCCCCAACCAAGTTCCCTATCACCGATAACTGGCTTGTAGGGTTCGCCCCGGTGGACAAAAACCTCTTCCCCTTGGTGAACCACTGACCGTAGATTTTCACGTCAAGCAGCACTACCGGCACCGAGAAGACCCACCAGAGAACCAAATAAGGCAGCGTCTCGGGAGCCAGGCCCGGAGCCGATTGAAGCAATAGAAGCCAAGAGATCCAGGGAGCGAAGAGATAGTTAACGCCTACATGGTGCAAGAACTCTGCCTTTACCATCTTAAAGTAAAACAAGCACCTCAACAGGTAAAGAATAGAGAGTAAGACGAGCACAAAGAGTGAGAAAGACCATAGTACGAGGAAAGCGGTGGGATGGAAAATGTTGCCCACGTGCCCTAGGATGCCGGCCGTGTCATGGTCTGCTGGTTCTGTAAAGGTCTTCCACAGCAGAGCCTGGCCACCAAGGGAGAGGCTTATTCTGAAATAACCTGCATGAAGTTTGGTTAGGATGGAATTTAGGGACAGTATTAACGAGCGCTTTGCGATCATCATCATGAGGGACTCGTCACTATGAGCATCATTATCATCATGGCCGGTGTCGGTAACGACGGTGGGGTTGGTGGTGGATGTGTCTATTACAAGCTCGATCTCACACGAAGCCATTGGTGCTGATCGATGGCTAAGAGGAGACTATATCAGACCCGTATACAAGCGAGGTTATGAGCGCGCTTTTCCCGGTCCATATGCTATGGGTTTTTATAGGGCAAGCTAAGAAGGGGATTGAGGAAAGAGGGCGTATTGAAAAAGCCGAAATGACCAATATTTCAATGAAGAAAGTAAAATAGTCGTTTCTTGGGTGGGATCTGTTTGCTGTACAGGGAGGGGATTACGTACGTTGTTCTCGTCCTTTGTACAATCCACGAATGATTCATGCATTTTTTGTGAATATTTATATTATACATCGTTTTCTGGGTACAGGTTTTCTTCGGCACAGCACACCAGTTAGGCATTTCTCAGGCTAGCTAGCGTTGATCTTCAAAAGCCTTCTTTCTCTTTCTTGCCTATAGTTCAGGAATTATAAAGGGAAATCACAAATAAAGACCCTCCAATATGCAAAATAATAGATAGGTCACCTAAATAAGTGAAATTACTCACAAAGACCGGTCACAAATTGTAATTATGAAATCATGGCCAAATTACCAAAATACCCCTCTTTAATTTTTTTTTTTAAAAGAAAGCCGCTGCCTCACCGGAATCCGGCCACTGGTGCCGGAGCTCCGGCGGCCGCTTCCACCCACTGTCGGCGGCCGGACCCCGACGGCCTTCCTTTGTTTTTTTTTTTTTGCAACTGTTTTTTTTAAAATAGTGGGGGAAGTGAGGTTGGGGGGATTTGATCCCCCAACCTAATGCTTCACAAAATAAGGAATGACCATTGAGCCAACAAATTTTTGTTACCATTATGATGCAAAAAAAATATAAGTTAACTTATTTACTCTTGTTCCAGGTGATAACAACAATACATTTGTAAATAACAAGTTCTAATTGTAAAATAACACGTATGGAATAAAAATTTAACAATATGTTTTTTTATAACAATAAATTTTGTTGCAGATAATAACAACAATACATTTAAAAATAACAAATTCTGATTATAAAATAACAAGTTTGGGATTAAAATTTAATAACACGTCTTTTTTTATAACAACACACTTTGTTTCAAGTGATAATAACAATACATTTGAAAATAACAAGTTTTGATTATAAGATAACAAGTATGGGATTAAAATTTAACGACACATTTTTTTATAACAATTAATTATTTTATACTTTTAAAAAATAAATTATTTATAACTTATAAAAATATTTTTAATATATTTATTTCTCTAAAAAATACTTTTTAATCTGTATATCTATACAACTCATTATAAATCAAACTACTTTTTATAAATTATAAAGTATTTATAATTAGGCATTTTTAATCTATTAATCATAGTATAAATTTTATATTATTTCATTCTTTAAATATTAAAAATAGTTTTTATATTTAAAGAATAAAATAGTATTTTTAATTATAAATTAGAGATAAATAGTATTTTTAATTATAAATTAGAGATAAATTTCATTTATAAATTTAAGCAGTCAAAAAGTATTTTTAATCCACAATAAATTGTACTATTTATAATTTATAAGAAGTAGTTTGATTTATAATAAGCTGTATAGATATATAGATTACAAAAATTTTAAAAAAAAATTAAAAAGTGTGTTGTCATTTTCCCTAAATTTTATTTATAAATTTGAACAATAAAAAAGTATTTTTAATCTATAAAAAATTATACTTCAAGTTCTGATTATAAATTGGAGATAAAAATTATTTTTTTAGCAAATTAAATAGATTACAAGTACTTTTTATAAGTTATAAATAATTTATTTTCCAAAAGTATAAAATAATTAATTGTTATAAAAAAAAGGTGCTGTTAAATTTTAATTCCATACTTGTTATTTTACAATCAAAACTTATTATTTCTAAATGTATTGTTGTTATCACCTGAAACAAAGTGTGTTGTTATAAAAAAAACGTGTTGTTAAATTTTAATCCCAAACTTGTTATCTTATAATCACAACTTGTTATTTTTAAATGTATTTTTATTATCACTTGAAACAAAGTGTGTTGTTATAAAAAAAAACGTGTTGTTAAATTTTAATCCCAAACTTGTTATTTTATAATCAGAACTTGTTATTTTTAAATGTATTGTTGTTATTACCTGCAACAAAATTATTGTTATAAAAAAAAACATATTGTTAAATTTTTATTCTAGACGTGTTATTTTACAATCAGAACTTGTTATTTCCAAATGTATTGTTATTATCACCTGGAACAAGAGTAAATGAGTTAATTTTTTTTTTTTTTGCATCCTAATGCTAACAAAAATTTGTTGGCTCAATGGTCATTCTTTATTTTGGGAAGCATTAGGTTGGGGGATCAAATCCCCCCAACCTCACTTCCCCCACTATTTAAAAAAAAAAAAGCAGTTGCAAAAAAAAACAAAGGAAGGCCGCCGGAAGCGGCCGCCAGAGCTTCGGCGCCGGTTCCGGTGAGGCAGTGGCTTTCTTTTAAAAAAAAAAAATTAAATAGGGGTATTTTGGTAATTTGGCCATGATTTCATAATTACAATTTGAAACCGGGTCCTTATGAGTAATTTCACTTATTTAGGTGACCTATCTGTTATTTTACATATTGGAGAGTCTTTATTTGTGATTTCTCCAATTATAAAAACATTTTTGTTGATGAAACATCGGGAGTTATGTCGAGGATTTTTTTTTTGGTACATAAGAGGGCCAAGCCTAACGGGGAAAAAAACTAAATCAAAGTGGGATTAAATCCCAAGAATTTTTTTTTTTCCCCATGTCGAGGAAATTAGGATTTCAGTTCTATGAGACAGCATGCACCAGCATCTTGCAATGAATACGGAACAACAACTGAAGGCAACGGGACCCTCTTCAGCATCTACTCAAACTAAAAGTGGGCCATGGTTTGGGCCATAGTAAGAACGACCCAAACTTTCTACCTGGGCCTGCGTGTCCTTTGGTGATCTAAGCATGCATCTATTCTCACATTATAAATGTCCTCTGGTGCCAGTAATTAACCGTGTGTTTCTACCATTCAGCTGTTTCTTTAAAATCTTTTGCTTTCTTCGGGTTACTGTGCTTGAACCCTGACTCTTTCTTATTTTGGGGAATTATACGATTCCAACACCACAAAAGAATGCTGCTGAAACATCACATTTACATGATTAACTGTAAATGGATAATACAGGTTGTGGATTATTTATAAATGTGAAACATTAACTAACAGTATTAACAACCTGAGAAATACAGTGTCTATGAGAATTTCGAATTTTGTACATTGATCGCTTGTGTTAAAGTTGTAATAAAGGTTGGTGGAAAAGGATATACGGCCAGTTGTGATATGCATCGGAGACATTTCTGATGATGGGCTGAAAAGAAAAGAGAGGAGGGAATTAGCCATTTATGCTGGGTAAGAGTGGAACCCTTTGAAAACACATTCATCATGATTCGTTTTCCTTTTTAAGGAAAGGACAAGCATAAAACTCGTGTCTACGAGGTTTCGGTACCTGCGACGGTCCCTACTTAGGTATGTATGGCTGTAGAATTTTGTTCGTAGTTAAACAAACAAAGGATTTTTTTTTTTGAAACAAAATAAAGAAAAAGGAGGGGAAGGGGACTTAAAGTTCTTCCTGTCTTTTGATGGAATTGAAAGACGAAAGTATTTTTTCCTTAAAGAAAAAAGGGAAATGGGCCAAATTAATTGGTGAATAAGGAATTGTTGGCTGGCACGAGACATGATGACAGGTAGACTGCAGGGTGCAAGTTGTGGAGTTAAAAGAGAGACCTATAAGATAAACATAAAACTATGTCTGCACCTAAATCTGAGCAGCCATCATGATTTGAGTACACTTTCACATTTGGTTGGGTCATTTCAGCGTGTTGTTCATTTTCACACTCTATTACTCTCACCACCATTCCTTATCTTATCATGAGGTTCACTTAATTAACTATATTACAAGATTTTAAAAATTAGTTAAAATTAGTTAAAAATAATAAATATAACAATGTACTTTTTTTCTCTCAAAATATCCTTATTTGTAAGTGGATAGGTGTGAATGAGGAAAAAAATAGAAGAGAAAGCATGAAAAAAATGATAACGAGAGAGAGGATTAATTAAAGATAAAGTGAATAAAAATATATTGATTGTTTAGATAAACCCAAAGAGATCTTATAAAAAGAACAAACTAATTAAAAAAATTTGATCTTATAGCAATGGACGAAGTATGCTCCAATCTTTTTCTTTTTCTTTCTTCTTCTCTCTTTTTTTGGGGGGGGGGGGGGGTTCTTTGGTTGTCCTGGGGTACAAACTATAAAGACAGAAGCAGAAATGAGCAGACGGGATAAAGAGGAGTGAAAATATAATGATAAAATAATAACCAGAGGGGAAAATGAAAAGGGCTAAGGAAAAAAAAAAAAAAAAGGATAAAATGAGATATGATCAGAAGCTAAAAGTTGAAATTAAACTGTTGGAATACTAAAAAGGAAATGGAATGAGAGAGGAGGGAGCGGAAAAGAGCGGGAGAGGGATTAGGGAAGAGGGAAGAAAGAAGCGCAGGGCTCGAGAGAGGAAAGCAGAGAGGGGATGGGGAGGCCGACCAAATTAAGCATCACTCATTCAGCAACCTTAATAATTGCATTCACCGTTCGCTCCCTCACAGTGTGCATGAAATATGTATATGCCTTGGACCATACACAAAACAACCGACGCTTCTCGAGAGACAGCTGCAAATATGGGGACGAAATTTAGGGGAAAAAGCCTCCACCGGCCCAAAAAAGTAGAAACGTGGTCTGAAGTCCCACTTATTAAGGACGGACGCCTTTTCTCTCTCAGAGATGGGGGGAAGGGGTTGAGGGGCAAAAAACAAAACATAAATGAAATATAGGGACATGCATTGTGAACGTAAATAAACGTTCTCAGGGGAGCTGTTTCCGTGGCTCCCAGAATACTTGTAGCCAAATCAATTTAATAGTCATATTAAATAAAAATAAACAGAATAAACAACAGAGAAGCTCCATATATGTGAAGTTACAAATATATTGGCCCTCTAGTTACACAACTGGTGTAATTAGATTTGTAGGTCTCAAGCTACCAAAAACTTGTGGCACCAAGGAGGAGCACCAACTCGAGGGCCCGTGGTACGTAGAGCCGCATCAAACACCACCAGAGACCAGAGTGAGCGTAGTCCTGGAAAAGCACTGGACAATGATGGCTCATTAAAATAAGCTGTAAAATTGGGCCAGCCCAAACCGACCATGGAATTGGTCTAAATTTCAATCATGATCTATGACCCGATTGGGGGAGAAGGCAGGGAAGCCGCTGCTCGAAATTTGAAAAATTAAAAAGGCAAGGTCAAGTCTTATCAATTCTCATGCCACTCCCATAATGAACCATGCATCACACACCAATTTCGAGACTCAAGTGCACCTAGCATTATAATTCAATTCCCAACTAAACCCTAACGGCCAATTAGCGATGAGTAGTATCATGCATTTTTTCACCGCGTTCATGATTCGATTTAATTGAGACGTGCTCATTAAATTCATCGAGTCCAACCAAACCTCTTGTTTGCTTTCGGGATACATTTGACTGGGAAAAGTCCAAAAAAGGCCAGTTTGACCAGTCTCGAGGACTCAGACGTATGAGGAGGGGAGGCACCGATCACAACGATTGCGCGCATCATTATTTCCATTTCGGCCATCCACTAATTGGCCCAATCATACAGATAATACGAATTGGTGAGTGTTGGATTATTCGAGAATTCCGATATGAAGAAGTCAATGATGGTTGAAGGAAAAGATAAGGTTAATCAGTAGCATGTTGGAGAGTCCAACGGCAGGGGGAGGTAGATTTGTTTTCTCGGGCCCCTAATTACGAATTAAGAATCCAATTAAAATAATGAGCAATGAATGGGGATTATTGGGGAGAAAGAAGACTGCGAAGGACAGCGTACGGGCAGCAAGCAGCGCGGCAGCTGAGGTGGCGTCCTTACCTGTTTTGTATAATAGAGAGCCAATTATTAGTGGGGGTTTTGAATTAGATAGGCTCGGGGCGGGCTCACGTGACGTACTTATTGGTTCACTCTTTAATTTGATGGATTCCTTAACACAACAATCCCGCTCTAATACTACTACTACTTCTGGTACTCGTTTTCTGTGACGTGCCTCTCGCTTTCTACCTTGACAGCTAGCTCGGAGGTGTTGATTTGCTCCTTATTATAAATTGACCATTTCCCAACTTCTCTTCCACGTTATACTTCTCTGCCTCCTATTGTTACTGTTCGTTGCCACCCTTTACTTCTAGAAATTCGGCGTCCACCACCTCATAATCAGAAACAACAACTCTGTCTCTTTGGTTACCTACACTGTGCCAACACACTGCCTTCAATGTAATGGGTCCGGATCCGGTCAATATTTTTCCCAATGTGACAATATTATAATTAGTTTCAAGTGGAAAGTCATGCATGCATGTTCTCCTCTTCTTCGTTTTGTTTTAGCTACTGTTTGTGCTTAATATATATTTTTACTGTTATGTCCCGACGCGGGGTTAATTAGGACCTATATGGGTATTGACAGCCAGGAGCTTTTTCTACAAATTCATCACTGTCAGGACATCTTGTGTGCATCCTTGACTGTTGCGTTTATTATTCATGCATGTAAACACAATGTCATGAATATGGACACATTATCCTTGATGCGATAAAAATAAATTATACCACACCTTCATTTTTTAGACACCTCAATTAATCTATCTGATATATATATATATACTCCTCCGGTCCTTATTATAAGACCCAATTTGACTTTTTATTTGGTCCTAATTATAAGACCCAATCCATTTTCTCTTTTATATTTATGCATTTTTTTTCAAGATAATCCTTCTAATAATGATAGTTTTAGCCAATATACTTAATTAGTAAGGATATTTTAGGAATAACAACACTTATTTATTATAAATAACCAACTTAACTTACTTCCTTAATCTCCTCAAATAAGTCAATTGGGTCTTATAATTAGGACCGGAGGAGTATATATTATGCTCGTGCACCAACCCCGATATCACCGTGTATCTATACATAGATGTTGAAATGCTAGAAGTTTTCCATCAACAAAACTTATAGTATATGCAGAAACTGAATGAACTCCCACAAGTTATCAAACCCCCCAGTACTTATTTGATTTTATTTATAAGTTACTTTTAACATGTTTCACACGAATCAATAAAAATATTAACTTTTATTAATTCTCATTTAAAATGTAATAACTTTTCAATTTTATCCTTATTTAATACTCTCTGTGTCTCTTATTATAAGATCTACTTAACTATATTACACGGTTTAAGAAAACTGTTAAAATTAGTTAAAAATAATAAATATGTTAAAAATATACTTTTTTTTAAATCAAATATGCTCTTATTTATAAATAGATAGGTGTGAGTGAGGGAAAAAAGAGAGAGAGAGAGTGTGTGTGTGTATGGGAAAAAGATAATGAAAGAGAGTATATTAATTAAGGGTAAGAATGTATTATTGTCTAGACAAACCTGTTTAGACAAATCCAAAGAGAATCTTATAAATAGGGACAAACCAATTCAAAAAAATAGATCTTATAATAAGAATGGAGGAGTATATAATACATCACATGAGAATAAAGTTGACACAATAATATGAAGAATAAAATTTTACATCCACGTGAAAATTTTCTCTCACCCTATAAACAAGACAAACAATTTTCTTCTCTATTCGCCTTATAAATGGGACTAAGTGAGTAAAAAGTTTTAGGAGTAAGGTGCATCTAACACCCCGAAGTATTTTATGGTGTATCTAGCTCTAAAGTATTTTATGGCGCATCCAATCCTGAAGTATTTTTTAGGTGCGTCCAGTATCCTGAATTTATTTTTTTGTCTTGATGCTGGATGCACCAAAAGTTATTTATGAGTGCTGAACACGGATGAAAATATACTTTGAGGTACTGGATATACTAAATAATATATTGTAGTGCTGGACGTGCCTAAAAAAATTATTTCACGATACTGGATGCACTCAAAATAATATTTTAGGGTGCTAGATGCATTTTAACTCAAAGTTTTAATAGACGTAGTATATATGTTGTAGCGAAATTTTGTGAAGACAAATAGTTTGATTTAATTAACATATCGCAATGGGCGGTCAACTAATACTCGGAAATATCATTTGTAAGATTATGCCATGATTCATTTTAAAAAAGTGCAGAAACAGAGAGAGTAGCCAAACTGTATAATTTCATCATGTGTTGAGTAACATGCGAATTACAGGTGATTCATGGGGCTGGAAACGCTGATCACCCACACAATTATTTCAGATGTGCAACTTTTCCATGGTTAATATGAATGAGGAGAAATCATGAAGGAAGCAACTACGAGGTCTAACGATTTATGGGAACCGTTCAATATGGTAATCATCGTGATTGAGAGTAATAATCACACATTTGTGGAGGGGTTTATGATGCATGTGGCATAATGTAGGGTCTAAAATTGAAGCGATTTATAATAATATGCTTCGGGCACGGGTAGTAGAATCTTTGAAAACCACAGAAAACACTGACATCGATAATCTCGTCGGCTACATCCTCTGAAAACGCCAAGCTGCATTAGAAAAAAAGAACCAAAGTCTTATTCCACACACACTCACACGACGCTCCAACAAACCCCGAATCCATGTAGCCCTTTTAATTAAGTCAACAGATGCTTAATATGAAGTAAACGAATGAGGGTCCGTGTATCGCGTAGGCGACTATTTCCTGCCTTGTGTGAAGTGAAAGAAAGCCGAATTTGACGTATAGGTGTTGACCTGTGGGAGAAACGGTTTTAAATTCTAAATCGTTAAAGGAAAAATGGAGTAATATATTATACTACAGAAAGTGCTTATGCGAAATTGCGAGTCAATCATATAATGATTACTGGAAGAATTTTGAGTGGAATACGAGGCATGAGAGGAGGAAATAGGAATAAAGAAAAGAAAACCCAAGAATACAGGACGCTGGGTCAGGCAAAAATACACTAGGCCCGAGATTAACCCCATTTAGTTGCACAAGAAATTTGGTTTTTCCGAGTTATAGTAAAAACAGGGAGG
Source organism: Neltuma alba (assembly GCF_004799145.2). Taxonomy (NCBI): domain Eukaryota; kingdom Viridiplantae; phylum Streptophyta; class Magnoliopsida; order Fabales; family Fabaceae; genus Neltuma; species Neltuma alba. Next base: position 202,931 of record NW_021632837.1, on the reverse strand, counting down.
CAACGAGGGGCAAGTAGAATGACCTCAGTGATAATAGCTATGAGGCGTGGGGGCCGTCCGATCAGGGGGAGTCATGATGAAAAGCGAGATTTGAGCGGCGATGGAGACGCCCGTGAGAAAATGCGCGACGCAGGTGCATGTGAGTGACGCATATTTGGTTTTTCCACTCTGGGGAGATTGCTTCATAGACGTTAAAAATCGAAAGAATACAATCTTAATTATAGGGACGGTCAGAGAAAGTACTAGCGGGTTTTCCGGTGTAAGGACGAATAAGGAAATGCCTTAGTCCCGACACGTGGAACCATGGCGTCCGTCGGATGGTCAAAACACGACTGGGATTCACGCGTCCCGGCTGAGATTCAATTGAACTGAGAGACAACTGTAGTGAAGTGGCCTGTGATAGATTTTCATGTTCCCCCACGCACACTCCCTCCCTCCCTCCATTCTCTCTCCTTCTCTCTCTCTCACACACTCCATTGATAACACAACATTCCGTCTAAGTCCGAGACAATACTCTCCACCCCCCCACAGCAACGAGACCCCAGTATATATGAGTGATTACACAGAGAGACTCTGGGCGAGAGCGAGAGAGAGATGGAGAGAGAGGAGGATGGGTTGGTGACCATAAATGAGAGTTTGTAAATTGTATAGTAGAGTGGATGGGTGCAGTTACCATGGCGGCGTAGCAGAGGCTCTAATTCCGTGCTATAATTGCTTCCAACAGCGAACAGAATTGGGCAACACCAACGCTACCTTCCCCTCCCTATTCTCCGTCCTTTTTATCCTTAATTTTCTTTAATTCTGTCTTTTGAACTGCAGTTTCTCTTCAAAAGCTGCAAAAATCCCAACTACGACCAGAGCCAGAAGATCATACTTGAGACTTGGGACGCCCCCACCACAACCCCTAAACAGTCAGAAGCGGCGAGGGGAAAAAAACACAAAACTGCAAAAAGCATCCGGGTCAAATATTAACCAACCAACCACAGATCAAACCCATTCCCTCCCTTCCAACCCAAATATTACAGCTGTACTGATCTTTGAAAATTATTTTAAGATTCGGGGAGACTTCTCTGCTATGGATTGTATGCCTCAATTGGACACTGTTTCAGCTTGTGGGTGCAACAAATGGCTGGGTTCTTCTCTCTAGGCCCACAGAACAGACAAGAAGAAGAAAAACCAGATAACAACAACAGTAGCAGCTTATTCTTGTTCAGGAACGAGGAGATCTACAGCAAAGGATTGGAGATATGGCCACAGTCTTATCAGCCGCATCACAACTTGAACAACTACTACTCTTTTGGGGCGGGTCCTAGTCGCAGAAGCTCCTCCAACGACGACGTCGTCTCTGACGACTCTACGAGGTTCGGATTCACGGTGATGAGGTCTGGAGGCCTAGGAGGTGGCATGAACTGTCAGGATTGTGGGAACCAGGCTAAGAAGGACTGTGCACATCTCAGATGCAGGACTTGCTGTAAGAGCCGAGGGTTTCAGTGCCAGACCCACGTCAAGAGCACTTGGGTTCCCGCAGCTAAACGCCGTGAACGACAGCAACAACTCGCTGCGTTGCAGCAACAGCAGCAGCAGGACCAACAATTTAGGGGAGATTATTCGAAACGACACAGAGATGGTCAAGCTTCAGGCTCTCTTGCCTGCGCTCCGTTAATGCCAATTGCCACAACAGGTGAAAATTTGTCGGGCACAATACTTAGAGAAATAGAGGGGGCAAAACATAACTATTAGAAAGAAAATATTGGGTGCGGAATTGTGGTTTGAATTCAAGTCTTGAGGAATGATATAGCTAATGAAAAATGCCCCGAGATCTTGAAAAACAAGCCTTCTATCACTCTACACCTAACTGATGCCATATGATTTCACTGGGAAAACCGTAGATTCCGCTCCATAGTCGCGGTCTTCGCTTGCTTTTTCTTTCTCTTTCCTATTTTCCTTTCCACCACTGTTTTCAAGTAAAATTGACGAAAATTCCTTCAAATCCTTTAGACTTTCAACATGTTTCGTTGCCACTCTCTTTAAGAGACAAACCACACGCCTCTCAAATAAGTGAAAACGGGAGAGGTAACGATATCTAGTTTCTTTTGCTTAACCATGATTCCGTTGCGTTGATTTGTGTTGTCTAGGGTTGGAGCTGGGGCAATTCCCACCAGAGGTGAACTCTCCGGCTGTGTTTCGGTGTGTGAGAGTAAGCGCGATGGACAGTCCAGAGGACCAGTACGCGTATCAAACGGCTGTGAACATCGGTGGTCACCTTTTCAAGGGAATTCTGTATGACCAAGGCCCTGAAGGTGCTTACACCACAGGTGGCGAGAGCTCCTCCGGCGGAGCTGAAGCTCAACAATTAAATCTCATAACCGCGTCGACCACCACGAACACGGCTATTACCAGCGCCAACCCATTTGATTCATCTTCACTATACCCGGCTCCGCTCAGTGCCTTCATGGCTGGTACGCAATTCTTCCCACCTCCAAGGTCCTAAACACGTGACTCTCCTATCTCCGGGAACTCATAATGAAGTGTTGCATTTATTAATGAAACAAGTCCTCTCTCTTGCCATCAACACTCGGAACTATTATTGACTGTGGTGGTCATGGAGTATACTCATATCTTTAACTAGAAGGAAGAGTTAGGGATTTTAAAAATGATTGAGGACGATTCAGAATGCATGAAATGGGGGAAGTTTTGTCTTCGTCCGAATGTCGCAATTCAGGATTTCAGTTATTGTTATTTTGATATTATCGATGGCTTACTTTTCAATTCTAGAGTATTTGGATTCGTCATGGATTTTCTTGGCAGCATTTGGGTATGTGTGCATTATGTTATGCAGCTGATTTGATTTCTTCATGGGTAGTATTTTTCTTTTTCTGGGTTTTTATCAAGTAAGCTTTCTGGTTGGTGCTGAACTCGAAGCCGCTTTTCCCGTTTATCCGTTTACTTGCCGGATCGATATAGGTTTCGTGTTTGGCTAAGCTAGCAATAGAATTTTAATCGAAACCCTATATATTTATATATCCTCTTTTTGCACGATTTATGGGGAGAAAGGTCACGGCATTGCCCATCTTTACTTTGTCTCCCATGCATTGGCAAATATTAAATGGCAAAGTGGGCGTCCCAGTCCAGTACCATAAGTGAAACTGCTGGACGCAGATGCTCAGTTTCGATACCCTTTTTCTCCTTTGAAATCTGTATAATTATGTTACGTATAAATGGGGAATTACAACAAGCATTTACACCAACCACTTGTCTGAGAAACAATAAAATTTAGCCACTTGAATAGACATCCATGGATGTGACTCCCATATGCTAGAGTTGGAAAACGGGTTCTTTAGCCGATAATGTTTAATGCTTCTGAAAGTATGTGCATGTGATGCATGTATATATGCATACAAGCGTCGGCTGCCACCAATGATATAGGGGAGGGTACAATATATGATATGATAGGGTTAATGATATTTTCATAGTTTGCTGGTTTTGGTTCACAAGGAAGAATCAGAAACTTTACGAAAAAAATTCCCAGTTTTGTATAATTACTGGCCCATAACATGTGCTGCACTACCTCCAGCTGATTGAGACGTAGCAGTCTCTTTCGCTTTCATCTATATTTTTGTTCCTTTGTATTTATAACTCTTCTAATTTCTATACTTGTTTCTTCCCCTTCTGATTCCTTTGTCATCCCTTGATATTCTCAGCAAGTTTTCATGGTTATGTATAGCATTAATATCACAGAAAGATGCACTGGCCCTCAATTTTGGGATCCCAGGTCCATATCTTACTGTTCAGACAAATCCTTATTTCATTGATCAGATTTCTTGATAAACCATTAAGATCTTAAGTTTGAGGACTAGAAGTAGAGCGGATTATCTGGGAGGACAAGCCAAGGGAATCAATAAAGTGTTTTGTCCACAGGAAACTGTTTGTAGTTCAAGAATGCATCTGCTGGTCACATCCATAGAAAGATCGGAAAGAGAATAAAAGAAGAAAAAGTTAGTTAATTATGTGTAACTATGCTTCAATTATTTTCGACATGTAGTGCGACAGCATTTCTTTAATCTTTAATGGTCAGGATCATCGCAAAATCACTCAAGCATAGTAACTAGTCTCACAAAGGCAGTGCACACATGCACAGATACAGTGAGGTGAAAAGAAGTTGCATTAATTATTTACCCAAAAAGTAAGAATGGCATTCCGGGATGAAAGACGCAGCCGGCGAAAAAAACCAAAAGATCTGGAATATAGTCCATTATTGTCTATATTTGGGTTCTTGTTTGCTATTTTTTCTTTTTAATTTCTTTTGATTTTATTTATTCATGAAGGAAAAAAAAAAAAAACAAAAGAAGAGGCGTTTGGGCTTTTCATTGTTGGGATGACAACGCCACTATCATAGAGGGGATAGAGAATATTCTGTCGTGCGTGTTTAACCTATACACGAAGTGTATACATGGTGTGCATACGTACGTTGCGTACGCATTTATAATTTTCTGTATAACCTTCGAATGAAAAACGGAGAGGTCTGAAATAATTGGTACTGAAATATACATAGAATGTAACAAGAACGTTGCCCAAGGAGCTTTGAGTGAAAATTGCACGTTATTTATTCAGAAGCCTTCTGCAGATTAAAGACGCACTCGTGCTACAAGAAGGTTTTACCTAATAAAATGTTACTAACACAGAGCTTCACGGGTCGGATACGTAATCTGGGAAAGAAAACTTCCAAAGTCCGCACCCAAAAAAAAAAAGAAAAGAAAAGACACTTGTTATAATTTTGGCGCTCCAAGGTGGCGGACGAAGAGAACGAATTTAGGTATGATTATCTTTGTATAAGCGATTTTAACTGTAATGGGGAGCACGGGTTTCCTCGAAGTAAGCAATACCTTGAGAGGTAGGGAATTGGACCAAACTCGAAGATGGCTCAATTTGACATAGGTTTAAGATTTGTCTTTTCCTACACGTTCCAGCGAGAGAATCATGCATGTTTTCAAACCATTTTATGTAGGCTTTAGGTAAAAAGATTGTTCGATACGGCTATGCTGTCTTCGAGTTGGGGTCAACTAAGCTAACTAATTAATATTTGGTCCCTATACTCAGCCCATAGGCAGCATTAAATTGACTTCTTTCATACCAAGTTAAATGCACTTAAGAATCTGGACATTTTGACATTTCATGAATGACAGCGAGCAAATGTTTATCTGGATATGAATAAACAAACAGCCAACTCCACAGAATTTAGCCAGAAAGAACGAATGGAAACAAAAACTGTTAAACTTTTGACCACAACAGTAATAGGTTGAATGGGCGGTCTTTTCATGTAAAAATTATTGTGATATCATTTCATGTTTAGCCATTAAAAAAAAAAATTGTACGCGAACTCGAGTCATTAACAACAGCAAGTTAAAGAAAATGTACGTACGGGTTAAAAAGTAATACTATTTTAGTGATTGGCTATAAAAACACTTCATGTATACTAAACCTATTTAAACGATACCTGTCTGCATATATTTAATTTGTAGCCTGTATATATGATTTATTAGTGATTGGAGAAATAGTGCATGTGCTTTCACGGACTCATTTCATGCTGATCACATCCACCGGACAAGGTTTACAAGGGTCGGTTCATCCTTGAGAATGTGTTGTTTTTGAATTGGTAAATCACAGTCACGTGATACCATCTGGAAAAAGAAAGAAATTGACACTTTTGCAGAATGAAGATCAAGTAGGGTTTGTTTTGATATGATGGTCACGGCCTTAGGGTTCGTGACTTTGTGCCATGAGAAATAAAGCAGCATGCCCCGTGTGTTTGTGTAGCTTATATATAGGCGATGGGCCTCTGCTCAGCTAATTAAACGCTGTTCCCAACTTAAATATATTAGCTATGCTCACAACAAAGCTGCTCCTGCCTCCCTAGCTAGCACTGAGCTCGCCATTCTCAATGTTTCAGAAGCTTTGTCCGATGGAAGATGAGCAGTACAGTTTATAACTTGTGAATAATATGGTCTATTGAAATTTATATATATCTAATTGATGACAATAATTTAAAATTAATGACCACTCAGTGAATTAAAATCCTTTCGAAGCCTTCAGTCATGAAGATGCATAGCATGCTGCATACGATTAAGCTACAAGAAAGTAACCCGATATAATGGGGATCTGACTATTCATATTTGAAAAATAAAAACGTGTTTTGTCAAAAATGTAAGAACTTCTAATAATGGCTATTTAATTATTGAAAACAAACTGACAGTGTCAAGGGAGTCTGCAGCAATTCCAAAAGCTGAAGCTGTAAGCAATACGTTGTTTGCATATATGCGCCCTGAGAATTCCAGAGTCAGGTTGGGGTTCCCCTTTTTGTGAGGCTACGGACTTATGGCTGTAAAATTAAAATTTAGGCATGCCAATTTCCAGGGAAGGAAAGATATTGAATAATTTATTTCTTTTTGCAAAATAAACAAGCAGAAATGGAAAAAGTATGGGTTAGAAAAAGTCATATGTCCACAAAAATGATGTTTTAGGACACGAGTTCAAGGAATAATGGATTATTATCAAAATAGCAACTTATGATATGCCAGTTCTTTTGGGAGGAAAAAGTTTATTATTTATGGCCCGGATGGAATGCACTAAAACGGGCAGCAAATTTAGGGGTGTGACATAAAGCCGAGCTATGGGAATTTTTATGCACGCCGATTTGAGCTGTGTGGCAATAATAATAACGTATTGTACAGTGTGGCATTAGTAGAGCCAGGCCCAGACTGGGACATTTCCTGATTTTCATTGACTCCCGGACAGTATGGATAAGACGTTTAACTATGTTCATCCAAACAATCCGGGAACTTACCCGCTTGCGTTCGTACTGAAACCTCGAGGCCCCGTTTGGTTCGCTGGAAATGAGTCCGAAAAAAAGAAATAAAAATAAAACCAGCAAAATCATTTTCTGAGACAATCCTACGCAGAAGATTTTTTTTTCCCTTGAAATTTTTTCTCGGCCCCACTCTGCCCTTGAAGACTGACCCGTCTCCCGCGGTCCCATATCGTCACCCTCACCCCATCTTCCGCCTGTCTTCGCCGGTGTCCACTGTCCACCATCCGTCATCGCACCTCCGCCGCACGTTACGCCATCCCCCGACCGCAGTGGAGCTCCGCCGTCGCACCATCATCCAGTATGAGAACTCACTTCCACTGTCCTTCCTCCTCCTTCGAACGTCGCGGAGATACGAACGGAAACACTCCGGATCTGTTCAAAATCAAGCAGGACTTCAACGACGAATGTCTTTCCGGCAAAGGTCTTTACTGACTTCAACTTCGTCCAGTGAATGTTCGTCGTCTTCTTGAGCCTGCGTTGCTTCTCCTTTGCTCTATCTCTTCTCCTTTGCAAACCCAGATCTGAGAAGGCCCCCAACTTCGCCTTCATCCCCTCTCGCTTCCTCTTTGGCTTGCTCAGCCGTTCTTCCCCCGACAACGAAACCTTTCCCATCGTTCTCTCCGTCGCTGTAGAAGGAGAGGAGAGTCGGCGAGTGAGAGGGAGAGTTGCGGCCATTTTGCGATGCTTGCCATATGTGCGCTGCTTGCTTGGTGTTCTCCTGAGACAATGGCAGACAGATCTGTGATTTTCATTCCCATGGCTGCGATGATGTGTTGTTCGACGTGTTTAGGATTTTTCATGGACGGATCTGTTTCTTCACTGAGTTGATATTTTAGGACCATTTTGGTCATTTTATATTTTACAATCAATTTAATTTAATTAATGTAAGAAAATTCTACCCATTTTTTCAGTCCCATTTTCATCAAAATAATGAAATATTCTCGGCCGACCAAACGGGGCATGAGTCCAGTATTGTGTAATTTCTATGCCTTGGGGGTGAATCCCCTTTGTTTGCGAAATTTTGGATGCAGCTTAATTACCGCATTTAGTCCCACCTACACTGCTCTTGGGCCAGACCTTATTTTCACTTTTACGGACATGGTAGGTCCAGATTCCTGATCCGAACTCTGCTCTCCCTCAGCGGCCGCTAAACAACGACCCGCGGGTCCCATGGTTGGCCCGTTTATCCCCCTCTCACCTTCGGAATGTTCTTTTACTTCCCATGAGAAAGTTTATTACTGGCATTAATCAGATCCCGACCAAAAACCACGTTTATGACACGTAGGACAGATCTATTCTCGCAGCACATGGACAGCCAGGTTGGGCTTCATGCCAATCCCATGCTTGGACCAATGTGCAGTTCAAATAAGTTTGGTATCGAATGTTTGGATTGGGCTTTGGCCCAACCTAAACTATTGTTTTTAAGGAAAATGAAATTATTCATTAACAAAACATATAATTAATCTAATTTAAAACGCTGTTTTTATTAAACTAATACGAGTATTAGGATAAAAATTAATATTTTTTAAAATTATATTATTTGAAATTTCTCCTCTATTTTTACATAATATTAATCTTTAAAATTTTTTTTTATAATTTTGAAAGCGGTAAAAAATTAAAATCATAAAAGATATTCATGATGATCGTGAAAAATAATGTTACACAAAAATATGAAGAAACTAGTGAATGATATCAAATAATTATCCCTTTCAATTTTTAAAATATGTAAAGCGACGCCCATGCACCGACGGCGACACTACTAAATAGGGTCAATAGTCCAAATGAGGGTACTGTTAAATAATTTAATACTGATGCAGCTTTTACAGAATAAAAGTAAGGGTGGGTAGAGTTAAGTATTTATCTTTGAAATTTTTTTTTTGAATAGAAACATCTTTAAAATTTAATACTGCCTCCGGTCCTTAATATAAGAATCTATTTAATTTTTATTTTGGTTTTAAATATAAGACCCTAATCTATTTTTTTCTCACATTTATATATTTTTTTCAAAGTAGTCCTTCTAACAATGATAGTTCTAATCAATACACTTGATTAGCAAGGATATTTTAAGAAAGACAATACCTGTTTAAGACAAATAACTAATTCAATTAACTCAATTTACTTCCTTAATCTCTTTAAATTAGTCAACTGGTTTTTATAATTAGGACCGAAGGTAGTACTTATCAATTATCTTTCAGTTTTTTCATACACAATATTCCTTTTTTTTTCCCCAAGGATATAAACTAATTGTATACTTACGGATGAAACTTTGAAAAATTACCAAAAATTTTATCATTTTATTTTGCTATATTACATAGATGTACGCGAACTTGCGATTATGTTAATTATTGATGATGGATGGCTTACAATATACTACCTCTAATACTAATTATACCTCTAATACTAATTATAATTATAATTAGTATTAGAGGTAGTATATTGTTGGCAAAAAAAAATTTATATCGTAACTGTATTTATAGTTGGCTAAAAAAAAAAATCATAACTGTGTTTATAAATTTAGAACCGGAAGAAGGACCCCCTGCCAACAACCTTTCGGTGCTGCAAACGATTTGAATTTCCTTCTTTTGCACGCAAAATTCATCGAGCAATCCCGAGCCTGAGAATTGGTTTTCCTACAGGCTCTCTTTGATCACGCATGTGATATATTGAATTCAGACATATTCACTTCTTCTGCATTTAGAAATCCAGATACAAGTTAAAGAGGTTGAAGATGGCGGATGGAGGCTGTTGGCCGACAATGGATCTGCTTCGTTCGGAGCCAATGCAACTTGTGCAACTTATCATTCCAACTGAATCAGCTCACCGAGCTATCTTTTATCTTGGAGATCTTGGCCTCTTCCAGTTCAAAGATGTATGCCGCATTTCATTTTTCCATTCCTCACTCTACTCTTCTCAAATCAATCTTCTCGTTGCTCTTGTTTTGTTTGATAAATCATGTTTGGATTGTTCCTTTCTCTAAACCTGCACTGATCTCCCAATGCTGGCTTGTCATTTAATTGTTCATTGAATTTTTAATCTGCTGTCTAATTATTTTCACATATTGATACTTTTTTTTCATTACAATTTTCCAGCTAAATGCGGAGAAAAGCCCATTTCAACGGACATATGCTGCTCAGGTTAACTTTATGATCTACGTCTTCCTAGGAGTGCTTACGTTACATCCTCAGAGAAATCATCCACCTATGCGTTACCTCCTTGGGGATTTTTTCGTTGTTTCTTTCTTTCTTTTGTTTTGGTTGGTGAGCTTAAGGACATTTATATTTATAATTATAATTTGGCATCTTAAATTTGCTCTCCAGACGCGAAGCTAGTTTCCGCAATTTCTCAGGGCCAAGTTCGAACTCAAGATTGTGAATAATGAAGTATGACAAATTAAACACTTGATAATTCAAAAACCAGTCGCATTTTACTCTCTTACCGCGTGATATTTTATGTTAATAATTCATTGTGAGAGTGGAAAGCTGACCATTGTATCATTCAGATTAAAAGGTGTGGGGAAATGGCACGTAAGCTTCGGTTCTTTAGGGAACAAATGACAAAGTCTGGTGTATCAATCTTAAGAAGGTCCACAGAAGAAACTGAAGTTGATCTGGATAAACTGGAGGTTGTTAATGTGCTCTATAATTATTGCCATTGGTATTAGAGATCCCTGTACCATGTAATAGAACATTTCTTCCTGATCAGGTTAAACTTGCAGAACTTGAAGCTGAGCTACTGGAGGTTAATGTGAATAATGAGAAGTTGCAACACACCTACCGTGAACTATTAGAGTATGAGCTTGTTCTACAGAAGGTATGGCTATGCTAACTGCAAGGTCCATCGTTGCCAGCATTGTCATGTCCTCACCAACCCGATATTTGGTATTTCAACCCGTAATTGGTTTTTGGTTGTTTGTATCAAGAAAAACCATACGAGCATTTTTTTAGTCGTGTACAATGATCTGTATTCCATGTCATTATATATAGAATGCCTCTACAATGTACACAAACACTCATCAGATTAATTACCCTGGTCTTGTTATTTTGTCCTATGTTGAAACGAGCCTACACAAAAATAAAACTCCTTTTTCTTTTTTAAAAATTCATTTCAGGCTGGTGAATTTTTCTCTTTAGCTAAAAATAGCGCTGCAGCCCACCAAAGAGAGCTTGAAGTCCAGGACACGTTTGAAGGTTCTATTGACAATCCATTATTATCAGAAAAAGTAAGAATATTAACACACACATATTACAGGTTTATTCTATTTCTCCTTCTGATGGTGCTTAGAAAATTTATTTTACGTAGGAGTCACCAACAGATCTACCAAAGCAGCTTAAGCTGCGTTTCATCAGTGGTCTTGTTCCTAGAGAAAAATCAATGGCATTTGAAAGAATGTTATTTCGTGCTACAAGGGGTAATGTGTTTCTAAAGCAAGTTGCGGTCGAGAATCCTGTTCTCGATCCTTTGTCAGCAGAGAAGGTTGGTACCAAGATCTTGAATTTTAAATCTTTGACTCATTGAAAAAGTTTAATTAAGTTATTGAGATAATCAAACTTATAACCTGTATTTTTGCAGATTTATAAAAATGTATTTGTAATATTTTATTCTGGAGAGAGAGCAAAAAGTAAAATTCTGAAAATATGTGATGCTTTTGGAGCGAATCGCTACCCATTCACTGATGATCTGGGTAAACAATATCAGATGACTACAGAGGTACACTTTACTTTTCTTTTTGGTTTCTGCGTAGCTTCTTATAGTTGAAAAATATATACTTCCAAATCATAAATGTTTCTTCATTTACCTCTTGTTTAGAGTAGTTATAAGAACTGCTGATTTACTCATTCTTGTTTTAGAATTTTTAGAAGACTCGTTGCAATGCATTTTATTAATTTTTATTTATTTACATATTATGAAGAGCTATTATTCAGGTTGTTTCACTGGAGAAGATTTATTGTGTTTATTATCCAATGGTAGCTATGTTCTCTGATTGATTTAGCTAAATTCAAGCTGTTCGTTCCTCATAGCAGTGGTTATGTAGAGAGTGCTTTTTTCTGTATAACAAGCAACAACAGCCTTTACCTCTAATGGTTCCTGTAATATTCTCTCTGGTTTGATTGTGGTAAGCCAAAAGAAGCTGTTACTTCGTTATCTGGATTTGCTAGGTGTCAGGAAGACTTTCTGAATTGAAGACTACTATTGAGGTTGGATTGTTGCACCGTAGCACTCTTCTGCAGACAGTTGGTTGTTACTTTGAGCAGTGGAGCCTTCTGGTTTGTTTTACTACTCTAATATAGTATGTTTAAGGATTTATTACTGACACACATGCAAACGAGTCTTTTTGCTCATGTCTCTGTTTTAGTTTTGTTGTTGGGTTTCTGCAATTAACTTCCATTCCAACTATGACATTTCTTTGATTTGATGATAGGTGAAGAAGCAAAAATCGATTTTCCACACTCTAAATATGCTTAGCATTGATGTAACAAAGAAATGCCTTGTAGCAGAAGGTTGGTGTCCTGTTTTTGCAACCGATAAGGTTCGTTCTTGAACTTCATTTCTGATAAATGTGCATCTGAACCTCTAAATCACTCACATGTGCTTGCAAAGACTACAATATGTTATTGGCTGTACTATCTAATTAATTTAGATTAAATACTCTGGCAGATTCAAGCTGCATTGCACCGGGCAAACATGGACAGTAACTCCCAAGTTGGGGTGATATTTCAAGTCTTACAAACAAAGGAATCACCACCTACATATTTCCAGACAAATAAATTTACTTCTGCTTTTCAAGAAATTGTAGATGCCTATGGGTAAGTCACCTTGAGGCTAGATGCTGTCAAATATCATTCATTTTCTCTGAAATGAGTAGGTCCTTTTCATTAAACTCACAATTTGATAATCTTGTCACGTGTAATCAGGGTATCTTTTATGTGGCTTTCTTTGGATGAAATGTAGTTGTCTGTTTACCAGATTAGCTTTCAGTTTTGCACGTGAAGACACAATAAATTGTGACTGAGAATACCTACAAAAAATGGAAAGTGAAAAGGGTTGCTAATTGATCTATTTGCACTAGAAGTCACAATATTTTTATGCTGTGATTTTAACTCCCCGTCTTAGCTGCTTGATGTATTTATTGTCTGCGTTAATTGGTAACATACAGAGTTGCTAAGTATCGGGAGGCAAACCCTGGAGTATATACTATTATCACCTTTCCGTTCCTCTTTGCTGTTATGTTTGGTGATTGGGGGCATGGTATATGCCTATTACTAGCAACTTTATATCTCATAATTAGGGAGAAGAAATTTTCTACTCAGGTACTTTATTCATTTTTATCAGTTTCTGATCATTTCTGTGCACTACTCCTCATTAACTTGGATCACTTTTACTTGATGTTGTTAATGACAGAAACTTGGAGACATAATAGAAATGACTTTTGGTGGTCGCTATGTTATTATGATGATGGCCCTTTTCTCAATATACACAGGACTGATATATAATGAGTTTTTCTCTGTCCCATTTGAACTATTTGGGCGATCAGCTTATGGATGCCGTGATCTTTCATGCAGGTGGTTATCAGTACAACTTATTTGATATATAGTTTTTACATAATGCAACTCAGTCAAATTCTAAAAGTGCGTTCTCTATTTTCTCTTTTGCAGGGATGCAACCACAACAGGCTTAATAAAGGTGCGTGGCACTTATCCATTTGGCGTGGATCCTAAGTGGCATGGAACACGGAGTGAGTTGCCATTTCTTAACTCCTTGAAGATGAAGATGTCTATCCTAGTGGGAGTAGCCCAGATGAATCTTGGAATTATATTAAGCTACTACAATGCCAAGTACTTTGGGGATGACATAAATATCTGGTAATATGGAGAATTTAAGATTTTTTTTTTGTTTATATGTGAATTATTGACCATCTGACTACCTACCTTTTTTCAGGTACCAGTTTGTTCCCCAAATGTTATTCCTAAACAGCTTGTTTGGCTACCTTTCACTCCTCATAATTGTTAAATGGTGCACAGGATCACAAGCTGACTTGTATCATGTGATGATATACATGTTCCTCAGTCCAACTGATGATCTTGGTGAAAACCGGCTCTTTGTTGGCCAAAATTTCCTTCAAGTAAGAAAACACCAACTAATGATTGGAATAAATTTTGTATTCAGTGATGGTAAACAGATTCTACATCTAAGCTGCCCCGCTGTTTCATTACTAGCTTGTGTTACTATTGTTGGCACTTGTTGCTGTACCATGGATGTTGTTTCCAAAGCCTTATCTCCTTAAGAAGCAGCACCAACAAGTATGTCTTAAATTTTCTTTGAATTTCTTGTTTTATTGATATCATAGTTCTAGACTTCATCCTAATGTTTGGTATCATTCTTCCTCAGAGGCATCAAGGTCAATCTTACTCTTTGCTTTATAGCAGCGATGACCCTCTTGAATCAGAGCCACATATTTACCCCCATGGCCATGATGAGTTTGAGTTCAGTGAGGTTTTTGTACATCAACTTATTCATACAATAGAATTTGTGCTTGGGGCAGTGTCTAATACAGCTTCATACCTACGGTTATGGGCCCTCAGGTAGGTGGTTGAAAATATCTTTTGCCAGCTTGAACCTTTTTAGCATAATTTGCTATTCAACATGAATCAGGAAGGTTAATATATTTTGTACGCCTTTAAATGTGATAGATAATGTTTCAATTCGCAAATAATTTTTCATTACTTGCATTTCATGGATGACATCATTACACATTAGCATGGATCCGATGGACTTTGTACTCACAACCTCCAAGTCCTTCGGTAGAAAGTTCTTCAGAAAGGAATGAGATTTGTCACTAGAAAAAGGCACTAGAAAAAGGCACACCACTGTCAATAATGTACGCTGGTGACCTATGATAGTGACCTAAAATAGGGTACTTTGGCGGCATCATGAAGTGAATGCAGTGTGATTAGATATGATTAATTTTAATGCTCAGTGGTTAGTTTGTTGCTGAACCTGGTCAAATAGGCACTGTATTAATGTCAAAATCTTTTGCAGTGGCATTATTGGAGTACCGAAGAAATCATGAAATACATCGCATTGTGTGTGTCTGCATACAAACATTGCATATATAACTTGCTTAAATTAATTAAAGAATTAAGAAAACATGCGCAAACATCCTTGTCGGTATTCCCAGCCAAAAGCACATTTGTTTTCATCCTGAGTATCCTGGCTTCCATCGGTGGGCATGACCGAAAATAGCATTCATAAAAGATGGTCCATGGCTTCGGCGAAGAAGCCTCGTTACAGTGTTGTCTTGCCTTTTGCGACCAAATTTCAAAGAAAAATTAGTTATCGATACCGGTGTGTATTCAACATCATTCATCCACGCACATCTTCCTTCCATTCTCTTACATATATCTCATAAGAAAAACCAACTGATTAGTTTGGTACTCTGCTTCCCTAATTATGCGTAATAGCCCTCAACTAACTACTGACTGAATAATACTTAACAAAGGAGCTATTAGTCACTTTCTTCTCTGACTCCTCTTACACATATCACCTTTGGTCTCAGCAAGTTCACATTTCAATCTTATGCTTCATTCCAGGACTAGTTGACAACAAACTTAAATGATTTATTATTCTACATTGTGCATCAGTGCTAGCTCCTACTCATTTGAGAATGTGTTTCGCTTCTGACTTCTATGGATAGACCTTAGAGGTCGTATGTCTTTCCTATTAAAAAGGCTTCTCTATCATACTCTTTCATTCTGATTTATTTTTCCTTTGGATCGGATCTTGCCCAGTCTGGCACATTCAGAGTTGTCAAGTGTGTTCTATGACAAGGTTCTTCTTCTGGCCTGGGGGTGAGTCAAAGTCGTGTTGTTATATGTTAGTAGAGGGCTGTAAGAAAAGAGTTGACATCTTAACTGTCCCTTCTTTTTTTTTTTTTTTAATTGCAGGTTCAACAACATCACTGTTCTCATTGTTGGCATTATTGTCTTCATATGTGCTACTGTTGGTGTCCTGCTGGTTATGGAAACTCTGAGTGCTTTTTTGCATGCATTGCGGCTTCACTGGGTGGAGTTCCAGAATAAGTTTTATGAGGGAGATGGCTACAAGTTCAGCCCATTTTCATTTGCTTTGCTTAATGAAGAGGATGAAGTATAGTTGCCAATTAATCAACAGTCTAAACTCTATAAAGGTGGAAATTTATCATTTTTGCGGTCTTCGTATAGGAAGCTGAATCAACATGCTACCCTGATTGTTATTGTATCAGTGTCAACTTTTTGTTGAATTTATACCCTTGAATTTTTTTGTGGCGAAAAGCCTGCAGTGTAAGAGTACAGGGTAATGTACCTCCGTGGCCATTGACCACTGTCAGCATTAACTGCAATTTGAGGAGTGCTACAGTTACTGAATGTAAATGACACTATGACAGTACAGGTTCACAAAGTGCTTCTGAAAATGAGGAGATCTCCTCCTCCTCCTTAAATCGTTCTGCATAGTAATATTCTTTAGAATTTAATGCAATCCATGCTGCCAACTCCATCTAATAGCATAAAGCCTGTTGTAGTGGTCGTCTTAGTAGTATTCTTCAACATCATAAAATCGTATTCCTGGATTTTTCATTGACGCTCCTCCCTTTGTAGTCTCTTCTTCTTGTTCCTACATTTACTGCTTTGACCGCACGTTCTTGCCCGCAGATCTGAAATTCCATTATACTTCAGGGCAAGGCGGAGACAGTGAATTTTCCCCGAATTCGGTTCCAGTTTTTTTCTTCCACTGGTGTGTAACTTTCTAGAGACTTGTGCGTCTTGCTGCAATTGCTGCCTCTACGAACCAGCCGCATTGGAATTGTGACAACAAAATGCTTATCGCCCTACAGATAGAACGCCCGAAAATCTCACCACAAGCCACTTGTCTCATCTTCCACTTGATCATAAGTAGACCAAATATGCCAGATTCGTAATCATAGCTAATTCCTTCTGAAACTACAAGAAGCCATGCTCGTATGCTAAATGTTAACGTAAGTTGAACAAGTCACTGAATTTATGGACACCACGCAGAGGGTGAGATGTCAGCCTATCACCCTACAACTTCAGCAGCCATATGTATTAGCTCTCCTCTGCATCTCGTGCCGGCAGGTTACAATGGTATTTCAGAATAGTACCACATGCTGTATAAGTTATTAAGTTATAAGAAAGTACAGCTTCACAGCCCATGATTTCCAAGCACATATTTCATCACTTGTCATTACTATCGATGCAGCTATATATAGCAATCTACAGTTGGAGTACTAAGCATACAGAGTGACATAGCAGATGCATAAACAGCAATAGTTAGCAATCTGCAGTAGGAGTGATATGCGTGCAGAAGTTGCATGACAGATCTAACAATGCACCTATTACTGAACTAATTACTATTCTATCCTAAATATAAGATTTATTTTGTAGTGTAAATTTACATAAGCTTCACTGGCCTTGTAACAGAAAACCGCAAGGTATTCTTAAAATTATTCATTATCAATATGTAATTCATCCCACACATAATTAAAATGAGTTTGGGTACCCACTAAGGCAAATTCATCAGATCTGCATCGTTTAGATTTGATCTCAACAGTTTATATTTATTATTTATCATTATTTTTAAATAATTATTTTAATGAATATATAATTAAAATAAAAATAATCTATATTCAAAAAATAAAAAAAAATCTCCTAACCATTATTTTTTAAAATATAATTTTTTTATTTAAAAATAATCAATTGAAAATTTTAAATCTGATGAGTTTGGATGATCATTACTCATGATGAACAACCAAATTGGGTCCCATATATTTTGGTATCTGTCATTTTCTCACTTCTGTTTCCATGAATTCTTTATAATTCAGCAAGGCTTTTCCTGGAATGGAATGGGAGTATAACAAGCAGAGCCATATCCCACTAGAAGAACCCCGTGATCCAAATTTTTTGTGCAGATGAATGGGCATGAAAAGTGGCCAACGCATGTCTGCATAAAAACTGCGTTGATACCAACTGCGCCAGGCAAAGCAAAGTCAGAATTTTTCCAAGTATCATGCAATCTTGTTCTTTTTGAAAAAATGATTAAATTATCAAAATAAGCCCCTGCAAGAGGACCGTTCTTCACCAGATTTCCAGCATTTCGATCTTCATCAGTGGAAACCACACCAGTCTTGAGTATGCACTCAAATGCAGTAGTCATCAACCCGCCATTGCAGCCTGAGTCGCATGCTCCATGATCTTCCGGATCACGCTGAAATTTCATTTATAAAAATACACGTGCTAAAATTCTTTGAAATGAAATGAGAGAGATTTCACAAAGTCTACGAAATGTTATAAATTGAAATTGATGATTGTCAGCTTCAAAGATGAGTGTAATATATCACACTATAAAGGCCCAATTTAATAAATTAACTAGTTAAAAAATGACACTGCGAATTAATTTTTTCCAAATATATACAAATAAATACGCCAATTAATCATGCCTTCAGTGGATCACGACCTAACCGGGTGACTTGCCTTGCCCATTATCACGAAAATAAGAAGAGGAAATTTTTTGAGAAATATATTTCTTCTATTATCACGTGTATACAGTTTTCACCAAGCATTTATCTGTCTTTGCGAAAAAACGAGGCATTATAAAACATCTCTGAAATTCCGGCTAAAAAAGGTGAATGTCCTGAAATATACAATTTGAACCACTGATGCTGCTAAAAACATCCTCGAATACTAGACACATAGGAAAACACACAAGTGGAAAAGGCCAGACCAAATTCAGGAGAGGCGAAAATAGATACGAGCCTCGTTGTCGCAATCTACGAGCAGTCGCTCACTAAGGCTCACTTGAATGAGCCCCTTCCAGTGCTCCTGTGGTGCTAAACGACCAGCATGATCCCCACGAGCCCTGCTTGCCAAACAAGAAAGGTTCAAAACACAAATATCAGAGCGTAAACGATGAACTATACATCAACTTGCCTGGTCCTTGACAGGAGTGACAGTTCCATGATCACGCCAATCGAAATCAGCAAGGAGATCGTTAGTACGAAGGATAGGAGCCTTGAGAGCATCGGCGGGAAGACGTGCCATCGGAATTCGGAAGGAGTGAGATCGGAGAATTTAGTGATGCCGTGGATGGCGGAGGGATCGAGATCCTGGTGCAAATTGGCTCGGCACAAGTTGGCCTTCGAGACACCGAAGCGATGGTCGTGCTCCCCTCTGGTAGCGTGTAGGTCTTGCTGAACTTAGACTTGAAGTTAGAGAAGTGGAGCTCGGCATTGACCAAGTGATCTTCGCCGTCTGAAACTGTTACGAACAGAATTGAAGAGAGGGATACACAAGAGAGAAAGAAAGGGGAAACAGAGAGAAATCACTTCGTTGATGATTCTCACAAGTCACAAATCACGTGATCTGCCGCGGCAGCGAGAAATATAAAGGCCCCATAAGGCCACAGAATAAAAAGACGGAATAGTCCATGCTAAACTAATCACAGGGATGGAAGTACCCGGTTAATACTACATTTGGCGTTTAATATAAAAGATTATTTAATTTTTATTTTAATCTTAAATATAAGATTTTAATTTATTTTGCTTCTTATATTTATCTATTTTTTCCCTCAAAATAGTCTATGTAGTAATGATAGTTCTAGCCAATGTACTTAATTAGTAAAGATATTTTAAGAAAGATAACATCTATTTATTACAAATAATTAATTTAACTAATTTTCTTAATTTATTCAAATTAGTCAATTAATTTTTACATTAAGAACTGAAAATAGTAATAATTATTCTTGTCAGAAACGACTTGATGAAAGGTCATCGTCCACCGGCGGTCACCACCAACGTGATGCGAGCAATTGGAAGTAAAGGAAATGAAAATGTGATATTTACGGCCTACTAGTTTCAAGTCTCATAGTTCATCTTCCTTCTACATCAGGCCATTTACGGCCATTACTTCCAAAGGCTATATCAGGTTCAACAAAACTAAAGGAAAGACAACACAACAGAAAGAAAACTACGAAAACACAAAGGCTATATCAAAACCAGAAGGCATTAGCCTCTTCCCTCCCCTCCCTTTCAGCCTCTTAGGAACGCTGGTCAGCACTAAAATCATCAACAATCAATGCCTCTCGAAGGATGATAACAACTAGAGGAGGCGGAGACTCAAGAATCAGACCATGAGGTCCCAGCTCCCTTGAAGCTAGAGCAGCCAAGCAATCGGTGGCAGCATTACCCTCCTGGGGAATGAGAGAAAGAGAATCATACTTCGATCATGCACTAAGTCAAAGCCTTCAGAATTCAGATAGCAGACCATGAAAGCTTCCACAAACACGAGGTAAAAGAGCGTTGGATAATCACCTTGAACAAATTCTTACGGCCCAACTCGATGATAACTAAGTGAAGATTCTATTGAAAAACAAGGTGAACAACCTTTAGCACTGCGAGTGGCTGAGCAGAAAAGCAGAAAGGGCATCTACATGTTCAGCCCACCCTTTGACAAACATTCCCTCAGAATTCCTACGGAATATTCCTACGCACCACCACAGTTTAGTTTTAGTGAATTTATACGATGAGTACAAGCTCAACAGAATCTCCAATCTCAAAAGACTAGCCTATTAAGAAGGAGAACCTCTTAAATTTATAAACCTCATGACACTCAAGTTTTATTAATATGAGACTTATAACAAAACACCCCCTCGAGAGCTGACATCTCCCATGACTCCACTCTGTGTCACTTTATTTAGTTTTCTTAACGATCAGAACCATCACTAGGTATTCTTTTCTGGTTGGTTGACTCTTACTAAAAACACTAATGTAATGAGTATAAACCCAAAATGAAAACCTAATCTTAAAAAACTAGCTTATTAGCCATAGAGTGGAACAGCCGGGACATTGATTCTTAAAAGAGATGCTTTGTTATGAGTCCCACGTTAAGAAATATTATAAATATTGTGGGGTTTATAAATTTAAGGAACTCTCTCCTAATACGTCAATTGTTTGAGATTAGGCTTTTCTTTTAAGCTTATACTCATCACAGTTTATTGGTGGTTTCCTCCGCTTATAGCAAGTTTCAGATTCCACGGAGTTGGGTGCCTTGGAGAAAAGAGAGTTTGCCTCTCAATATTCCTGTTTTTATTAACATGTATACGTACATTTTTATATATTTATTATTTCACCCGTGAATCAAAATATAACCTCACGTTCTTATAGCGACACTGACACTATGATTGTGTTCCGATGAAAAAACAAAATGACAGGCGTATTACCTCCAATTTTAAATATAAGAATTAGTTAATTAATTTGAATAAATTAAAAAAATAAATTAAATTAGTTATTTGTAATAAATAGATGTTGTATTTCATAAAATATCCTTGCTAATCAAATTTATTGGTTAGAACTACTATTATTAGAAGGACTATCTTGAAAATAAATAAATAAATATAAAAAATAAAGTAGATTGAGATCTTATATTTAGGATCAAAATAAAAGTTAAACGATATCTTATATTAAAGACCAGAGGTAGAATAAGTAGTTTTTTAACTATAGTTTACAAAATACAAAATAAATATGTGAGAAGAATTTTATTTCAACTTACATAAAATATGCTTATAAATATTTATTTAAGCCAATCCAAACAATCACCTCCCAATATTTAATCTGGTTAGCGCTTTCAGTTTTAGATGTTTCAATTAAAATACCTGTTGTTGATGTTAAAATATTCTATATATTAAGTTTTTATAAATTAGGAGCCATGTTATTTAGCAACTCAAATAGCATAACTTTCATCACTCGTCTTTACATAATTTTCATTTCACAAAAACTAACATATACTTGCCGAATTTAGTTTTTCTGCCAAAGTATTTCACCAGTTCTTTCAAATAAGCGTCACCTGTGATTTTTTATCATCATATTTTTTTGCCGAATTTTTGTTATCATATTTACTATCCTAACTTGATAGATCCATACAAATATTTTTATTGAATTATTGGAACATAATTTAATTTAAACCATAGGGACGAAACCATGACGACTTTTAATTAAAAAATTTATATAGGAAACAAGTATGTGATTTTAATAAAATCGTAAATTGTAAAAATAACGCGGTCTGAACACAATTGACCGCTGACTGGGGTCTAGTAGAGTTCGATTGGGCTGACGTTTTCCTCTATTTTACTTTCAGACATAAGACGCAGCGAGGGAAGGGAGAAACCAGACAGAGGCGGAATCCAGAGAGCTCATAGCTGCGGGAGCGACATGGATGAAGATCACAATTACAGTGGCGGGGGCGGAAATCACTTGGAGACTTCCAAGGCTGAGAGATCTGTTTGGCTGATGAAGTGTCCTCTTGTCGTTGCCAAGTCATGGCAGAATCATCCTACCTCTCATCCTCAACCCCTCGCCAAGGTCGTCCTCTCCCTCGATCCTCTTCATGCCGACGATCCCTCCGCCCTCCAGGTACTTCTCAATTCCCTTTCGAATTTTATCCTTTATGCGATATTTCAACCGCTATTTTATCCCAACTCCGTTTTGCTTTGCTTTCATATTCTTTTTGGCATGAGAGAGTGGTGTTTTGACTCTATCAGGTAGATGCGTTTTGTGGATGTCAATCATCCTATAGATATATGTGATTTTTCTTGGGAAGTTGTCATGAATCCTCATCAACTTCTCAAAAACCCTACTTTGTTGATATGTGAAGAGCCAACAACCACTGGCGGTGTATTGTTTTTGCTATAAACTATGCTTATTCTGAATTTTACCCAAATCATGAGCACTTCTAATATTAGTAGTTGCCTAAATACAGTTAGATATACATTCTAAAGACACGGCTCACTGGAAGCTCACTTTTACCGTTTTCTATTCTTATCTTATTGACATTTATTATTTGTTTTAGAGAAAAAAGCCTGACGGGCAAGAGTGTTGATTTATTGTTGATGTGAGATAGTCGTCCATTTTCTGACTTGTATCATGATTATGTCAGTTCACGATGGAGATGGCTGGCACGGATGCAGTGAATATGCCTAAAACATATTCTTTAAATATGTTTAAGGATTTTGTTCCTATGTGTGTATTCTCTGAGACAAACCAAGGTAAGAACTTTAATTTCAGCTTACTGCCAACTAAAGTCATACTCCACTGGAGCTACATCTTTGTAAATCCATACTCAATTTTACTGGTTTGATTGGTGATATTTATTAATGTTAAATATGACCGCTGATGACTCTTCAACAGAGGGTGTATAAATTCTCTCAATTGATGTTGGAAGTATTCAGTAAAGATACATCCCAGGTTGTATGCTTTTTAGTAGTTCATTGAGTTTAGGCAATACAGGACAAGACCATCAATTACAGTTGAGGGGAGTTGTAGTTCTTCTTGTCTGATGTGGCCTAGATGTAAACAAGCAGGCTAGGATACTGTTGGATATAGAAAGTTTTCTTTTTGTCTCCTTCAGATCATGAGTAACGTTAACTATAGCAGTAGTAAACTGAAGTTACATTTTGCAATGTTTGTGTGGTAGTTAGACGCCTGAAGGGCTGACAGCTTTGTTTAGAGACTTTGAGAAGGCCAAGTGGAAGTACCTTCAAACTTCATGAGTTACAAATGCTTGTGAATAATGATCCTAATCAGTAACCGACTATTATGATAATCATATAATTCAAAATAGATGAAAATTACTTGCATGTTAAGTGCTTTTGGTTACAGCAGTTGTCATAATTAGGCTCAGCACCTTGAATAAGATAACAACCACTAAGTCCTTTTTAGGCAAGGTTGCGATGGAAGGGAAGGTAGAACATAAATTTGATATGAAGCCCCATGGTGAAAATATTGAAGAGTATGGCAGATTATGCCGTGAGAGGACAAACAAATCTATGATTAAAAATCGACAAATACAGGTAATATTTCTTAATTATCATTTGATTGCCCCTTAGGTGGTTTTTGGCTTCTTGCATATATATGAGATGGAAAATGTTGATTATCTTGTTCACTTGATTATATTGGAAGGTTATTGATAATGATCGTGGAGTTCTAATGAGGCCCATGCCTGGAATGGTTGGTCTAGTTTCTTCCAATTCAAAGGTACCCTTTTTTCTACAGTATTATATGTTAAATGACATGCAAATAAATGACTTTACATGAGGTTCTCGCATAGCATAAAATTTGTGGTGTGGAGTATTGAAATTTTACGTTTATGATTAGGAGTTCTTATGAAGTGTTCTTAAGGTTATTATTATTCAAATGTCGCAGGATAAGAAGAAGACACAACCGGTGAAACAGTCAGATACAAAGAGAACAAGAAGAGATCGTGGAGAGCTGGAAGACATAATGTTCAAGCTGTTTGAAAGACAGCCTAATTGGGCCTTGAAGCAGCTTGTCCAAGAGACTGACCAACCAGCTGTAAATTTTTTGCTCTCTCTTTTTTCTTTTCTTTCCTTTTCTTTTTTTACCTTTCTGTGGTGGGAGTGTCTCAAAAACAGTTGGTTTGCCTTGATACTCCTTCACTGGGATTTATTATTCAGGTCGGATTTCTGTTTTATGGTTTGGTCATAGTAAATCGGAGAATTTATTTCCATTTTCATATGGCATTATATTTGAGCTTTACCTTTAAGAGTCATTTGCATTACATCTATTGTTTAAGGCATTTGCAATACTCAGATATCCCCATCACTTGATGCGGGTATCCTAATTACAAAATTTGATCCAACAGTTTCTGGTGATCAATCCATTTGAATGTGCCCTGTTTAACAATTCAACACAGTTTTTATTCTTGTGTGCAAGTTTCAAGGTCATTTTTTGTTAATCTGCTCATGTCCTCAGCATGATTTTTGGATCAATGGATGCATATTTCTGAATTTATGCTCGAATAATTTGACTTGATGATGCTTTTAACTTTTGGAAAATGTCGATTTCTTTCCCTTTTTGGCAGCAATTCTTGAAGGAGATACTGAATGAATTGTGCGTGTACAATAAAAGGGGTGCCAATCAGGGAACTTATGAGCTTAAGCCCGAATACAAGAAATCTGTCGTTGAAGAAGATACAGGTGCTGAATAAGCATACTTTGCTCCTTATGCCCCGATTCCCCCTCCCTCCAGAATAAAATATAAAGTTAAGAGTAAACTCATATATTGGGGAAGGGGGAAGTCAGGGGGCACGGGTACATTTATGTATCTCTAGTATACTCAGCTTACGATATTTTTTCTTTTTCTTTCTTCTTTTTAAGCATCTTTTCAAACTTAAAGAAGATGCCCAAGTGAGTCGTCTACTCTGTAAAAGGATATTAAGGTAGCGGTAAAAAAAAAATTACGGGTAATTGCTTGGTTGAGCTGGGAATTTCAAGGCAGGGAGAATTTCTTAACCTTTGGTTTCTAGTCACCGTTCTCCTGTCTTCTAGATGTGCATATAAGGTATTGCCATCCGTATTTGCTACAAATGGATGCCCTTGGTACGAGTGAATCCAACAACATAAATCAAGAAGACAAAAGTTGTCTTTGATAAACGGAGGCAGAACAGGAGATTACAGAGGCGAGATCTGGGATGTGGCTGCAGCAAGCGGCCGCAGAAGGGCGAAGGTTAATGCGCTATCATGCGCTGCCTCCCAGACTCCCACGATTGTTGGATTTTAAATGGGAAAACTAATTTGATAATCCTTATAGTTTTATTTTGAATTAGATCCCTATAATATTTTTTTTTAATTCACTCCTTATTGTTTGCTCAGTTACTGACATTATACCTTCCGTTAATAATATGTGCAAATGCCGTTAATTCTAGTCAAAAGGGGGCTGATGTGGCGCTACATGCTGATAAAGATTCCGCCCAAATTAAAGCGGAGCCCTGAACCTCCTCGTTTATGCAATAAAATCTGCTATTGCCGAACCTTCTAACCCAACAAATTCATGGAGTCCTCTTACAGAACCACTCACTATCCCTCGTCTCTGCTTTAGTGAATCGCTTCACTTCAGGGCATTGAAATTAAGCTTTAGTAAATCAAATTATTCAAAGTCATGAAAATAATTTTAGCAATCAGTCAATCCATTTCTCTGATTTGCTTTTAAAACAGTTATTAGAACAGAGAAGATATACATTAATATTTATCTCATCAATCAATCCATTTTCCTGTATGTTATTTCCAAATTCTTACCTTTACATGTGCAGGGTTTTTTGGGTCTTTGTCAGTTAGTTGCTAACTCGTAAGAAATCATAGCCTAACAATCTGTACATCTTCTCGTTCTGTTTCTTTCATGCAGATTCTTACACCTACGTAGATATATAGATTTTGCACAGTTTCACTTTTTTCCCTCACATGATTATATTGTACAGATGCACATGCATTTAGGCGCAAAATTCAATTCTGGACATTGGCTTGAGATCGGTTTTGCCATCAAAATATTATTCTGTTTTTGGTTCTCAAAATATTTAATCAGTTTTGGATTAGTTATACTATCCATTGATAATATATATTTTTTTAATATTTTCTATGCTAATGAGCTTTTATGATGGCAGACATACCCAACAATCAGAATTTTTTTTTTCCAAATGTGGACGAAATAGGAGCATGATCCAGTCCTTGAGAGGTTAATGAAGAAAATAGCGATGGCTAGTTGCGACTGATTTTGGTGAATCACACTTCAGGTAACTTAAAGCAGACAATAAGGTAAACGAGGACTGGAGGAGCACTTCATGAAACCTGACTTGCTGGGTTTGGAAGGTTCGGCTATGGCTGATTTTACTGTGTAAACCAAGAGGTTCAAGAGTTGGCTTCAATTTTGGTGCAATCTTTATCCGTATGTAGCGCCATATCAGCTCCTGTTGACTGAAACTAATGGCGCTTGCAAGTAGTATTAACGGAAGGACTAATGCTAGTAACTGAACAAATAATAAGGCGTTGATAAAAAAAAAATATTATAAGGATCTGATTCAAAATTCAATAGAACTATAAGCACTGCCAGATTAGTTTTTCCATTTTAAATTTATGTTGCTCTCAAGGACATAACCGCCTTTCATTTCGTAGCTGATCCTTAGTTTCATCTCTCCCTGTTTTAGCCTTGCAGGGTTTGTATTATTCATAGGCAGAGGATTCAATATTTTTTATTTTTATTTTTGAAAAAAATGATATGAAGAGGATTCTAATTCAATCCCCGCATAATTATCAATTTAAAATACAAAATTCAGCATTTTTCTTTTTCTGCGCTCTGGGCTGCAAATCCATAGCGAGTTCTTTCTTCACATGTTAAACGGTTGGACGCAGCCTAAAAGTGCGTCTCAAGGCCCGAAAGCCAAGAGATTCATGGAATTTGGAATTCCTCTTCATGACAAATTGAGAGCTGAAAGTTTCTAATTGTCATTTACACTCTCTTTCTATTTACAAGTCATTTATATTTAAAACTTACAAACTAAGAAATATATTAAATCGATGATTTTGTTCACATTTACCCTTATTAAATTAAAAAATTATATTAAAAATATTTTTTATATTCTTTTTCATATATTTATTTTATCTGTGTCTGTATTTATCAAGTTCAGGAAATAAAATTAAAAAAAACTCATTAATTACTCTACAAATAACTTATGTTTAGTAATAAAATTTTCACCCATATTGTAAATAAGAACAGAGCAATATTTCAAGAATTCATTCTCATACTTTGTCCATAGGACGCATAATTTAAAACACGAGGCGTTTGGAGGCAACGTACGTGTTCCTTATCACTGAACTGATGGGGCTGACGAACGGGAAACACGGATAATCGCGGCGTCGACATGCGAGCATCCCACAAGCCGCTTTGTTCGGAGGCAAAAAGGATTAGGCAGTGTTAGTCAGGGGAAGATAGAACGCGCAAAAACAGAAACAAATTAGGAAAGCGACAATGTTGTTCCAAAGGGTTAATTGTACTGCCGGTATCAGGATTCCAACTTTTCAAAATCTGAACATTCATGTAACCCCCGGGGGGGGGGGGACACTACAAGGGACGGAAGTTGTTTGACAGACAGCTGAGGCAGACTGTTGGCACTTGCAATTGAATTTTCCATACTTCAAGTCTAAGTAACCAATCAACTGACTCTGGAATTTCACCTCTCTCATCTTCTCATCAATTCATTGTATACGAATGTGGGGAGTTTTGGCAGAGAAGAAAATTAAGTGCTTGCGCGTGTGTTGCTTTAATATTGGTGTTGTGTCCGATGACGTTTGACAACCACTAGAACTGGGTCCAGGCTAAGAAAAGCACGCAGAGTGAGGTGTCTAATCGATCCGAGGGGAACAACAAAACGCCCTTCAATCCTCACATTCAATTCAATATATGCAGTGATGTAGGTATTGACTGAGAGTAGCCAGCTAGCAGCAGCAAAAACATGAAAGCAATAAGGATGAGAGGAGAGCGCGCGCACACAAACTAAATTTTGTCTGCATGGGCACATATCCTGCCACTATATATCAATAATATATAATGTGCATGTGATGCATGTATATCTGTTATTCCGGTGTAATAATTATACCATGTTGCCTCGTCTTTCTCCAGTATAATCATTTGCGCACTCGCGTCAGTCAAATTACGTACTATATTCTTCTTATTATTATTCATCCGAGGAATCCTGCCCGAATTTCGTTATTACGCATTACCAAGTTAGTTATTTCTTAGCAAATATATGTATGAATAAATAACTGTAGCATATATGTATGCATGCATGCATACTTACGTATGTATGCGTCAGCATATAAGAGCATTTATGTATATATTGGGGCACGCATAATATGCTTTGCCAGCGTCACGTTTCAATTAATTAGAATCTACAAGCGCGGGCGCACATACAAGCTTCTTGTACATGCATATGTATATATGTATATATATATTACTCTCACAATCTCAAAACTGATCTGATTTTGGACCCCTGAGGCGCCCAGCAGTAATATTTATGAGATCCTTTCTTTTTCAAATATGACCTCGTATTGTTATTCCATGTATGCCATGTAGATGACAAATTCTGTCACGTGGCTAAATTGCTCGTAGGGCTCCGCCATGACAAAGACCAGGCTGTGTGTGTATATTGTGAGGTTGCGTTTTATATTATGAAGTGCGCATAACTGAAAAAGCAGAGAGGGACAAGATCCATCAAGAGCATATTTGAATGTGAACACTAAGGTGAGAGTACTGGAGATAGCCGTAGGGCTTGTGGAGCACGAATTGTCACTCATGCATCTTATCGCTGCCAATATAATCAGGGGGAGACCACACAAAGTCACAGAAGATGAGGAATCTTCCTTCGTTGTCAGCTTTGGAAAACTTTTGATGACCACCACTTTTCTTTTTCACACTCATCAGCGATTCCAATCCCATCCAAGGGCTTATTTCTAATACTTTATAAACAGTTTTTATGAGATAAGTATGTAAGAGAAATTTTATCTTTGCTAACATAAAAAACGTGGGGAAAAAACGTTACTGTTAACAAAAGTGAAAAAGCCTAATAAACGAAGAGAGAGAGGTGGAGAGGCATGTGGAAGCGGTGATATTCAATGAAGGTTTCGATTTGGGAAGATGGGGCATGACAGGACTCCTGCCATGTCCCGCTGGGATCTATAACCTTTGCGTCAACCACAACCACGCCACTTTAAACCGCCTCCTTCTGTTCTTGCAAGCATATATAGTCACTTTACAAGTTCAATTATATTCCTCGATTCCTTTCTGGTTAATTTATATACACTTGTATTTGCTTTGCTTAATTATGCGAGTGGCCCTCGGAGTGTAGTAGGTCAATTGATACAAAGCCGATTGACTAAAATGGAAGAACATGAAGATGAAGATAGTGCTACATGTATCAGTTCAATCGAATCAGTAACCACCGATGATAGTGTGTCCCCAACTGTCCTCTGGGGCTGAGGGCTCTATCATGTGTCTGCCACTCGCATCCTTTGATAGATTGCGGAAAATGAGAGTATAGAATTTAAAATTTGTTCTATATATTATAAAAAAATTAGCTTCTTCTTCCGCTGGGCTCAAGTTTTATTAGTAATATTTATCATAGTCTAATTTATCGGTATAGCTTGTAATAATTGAAATCCCTTCATGCAAGCTGATTATTTTTATTGAATTACAGTAAGTTAAGATCCAAGTTTCTATTAATTTGCCATTGTATTAAAAATCAATGACTCACATAAATCTTCCATGTATTTAATTATTACGAATTATTTTTTTTTTGTATAAGGAAAATGTAAACAAGTTTTTCAGCCGTGACGATGATAACATAAGTGTGAGTTGTACTAATGCTAAGACTTGGTTTTTTTTTTTCCAGATAAGATTCTGCAAAACCACTGCCGATCTTTATATGTAAAAGAATTTCGGTATCATCATCAAAATACAACTTCTCTCATATGTTAACTCTTCACATGTACACAAACAGCAGGTCTGCACCGGATCTGCAGAGAAGCCACACGCCTTAATTATTGGTTAATTAGGTTCTGATCCCACACATACCAGTCTTATGACATCCATGTCCGTTTGTACTACTCTTGTATGAAAATTAGCGCGAGAGTGAAAGTAATTTGTTGAAGGACGAATAGGACTCACCTAATTAGATGTTAAAAGATTTCCTTGAAACATATTATCATCCTCATTATATGAACCTCTCACGTTAAGATATATAACTTATGATGAACTCATCATCGATCTGGATATACATACATTTATTGGCGAAAATAATTTTAGAAGGTTGTTAATTAGATATCAGCTGTTTAAGATCTCTGATGTATCGAAAATGATACCTTGAAGTATGGATATCGACAGATACGAACATACATATTCGTAAATATGAATTGATTAAAGATTATATATGTTGGCTGATACTAACTTTTCACAGTATATAATATCAGTAGAAAATTATAAAAGTTAAGGATTATACACGGACATACGGCACGCCGCCTATAGAGAGGGTGACTGGGAAAATAAATTTAGTCGCGAGACTGATATCCTAGAAGATAACCCAGAGCCGAAATCATGATGAGAGATTACACGGTCAAAAAGGTGTAGTTGAAAATAGACAATCATATCATGGCATCAAATTTATTCACACATCGATCAATGCTTTTCTGCAATTTCAGATTATGACAGACGCAACTTGATTAGCGAGATTTTTCCTGAGCCCATCTAATCCAACGTTGAATCCTTAATAATGAAAAGTATGCGAAACTAATTTTGCCAAAAGAGATATGTACATCTCAATTAAAGCAGTTTCGCACAGCGACGGGCAAGTCTTTCTTGGTTGGTGTGAGTGGGTGCGCTCACCTTTACGTGCTTAAAGTGCCAAAATGAAAAAGCAATAAAGAATCGCAAGGTATGTAGTGGGTCTTATCTTGCAGCTAGCTAGCCATGATCGTTAAATCAACCATATCACGTAAAGGAAAAGGAATCTTTCCAAAGGATGGGAACTGAGTTTGGCCTGGTCACATTATTAACGCGAACGCCCCCCTTATCTTCAAGAAAATGACACACCATATATAGATTTGATACTACTGTGGGAGTTTGGACTAGGCGATAATGAACGAAACCCACTCTAGCCTCACCGACAACGGGCATACAGAGGATCAATTAAAGGCAATATAGTGGAAGTTTAACTTGTCGAGAGGTCAATTTTCTTCTGGGTCAAATTCTTTTAAAAAATTATTATCCTACAATATGCAGATTAATCTCTCGGTAATCTCGAGAGTCGAGATACGACGGTAAATTTTTGGTATTTATTCAAGAGAAAATTACACTAAGGACCCATGTGCGTCAGCATTTGTTGTGAAGAACCACAAAAATTAATTATAATTATATTAAGGGATCACAAGATAATGAATTGACCGTCATGTCGCCCCATCAATACAAGTAACCCTAATATCGAGTCCAGGAATAATCGACTATCTTTCAGCAAAAAATTCAATTAACCCAACACACCATATGACCGTCATCTCGCAGGCGGAGATATTTGGATGATCATGCAGATATTGTTAAGAACGATTCATGTTCATTTCACATGCATGTGAGATTTTTCATGAGGGTGTCCCCCAAGCCTAAATTGGCTCATGTAAAAAAAAAAAAAAATCACGGAGGAGCAATAACGGGTAAAAGGAATTAGAGATTCATCGAGAATGGATCATCGTAATAAAAATCATAATTTAATTCCAATGTAAGTCGCTTTCGAGTGGGAAATTATGGGAGAAATTATGCATTCTGGGGTAAGCCGTAACCCGTAATTCCTTGAAAATAAAATAAAAATAAGATTTAGCCTCCTGAATCAATTTTAGAATTTAGCCCCTCGTCTATTTTTGTCTGGATCCGCCAGGGAAGGTCTTATGGCGATTGCCTTCCAGTGAGAAAATAAAATACCCCAAGAACGATTTTTCTTTGTTTTTACAACATTTGGACCTATGGATACCCCTCTTAACTTGACATCATAATGACGATGGAAGTCTATCAGACCATCAAAGAGAAAAGAAGGAGCACAAATAGTTTTTTTTGTTACGAGGACATAATGATATCAATTAGCTAGCCATCCTTAATTTTTTAATATAGCCATGATTTTGATTGATCTTTTAGAATAAATATTAGTCGCTTATGCATGTAGAGAGTCCTTTAAATAATCTTCTCTTTATTTAACTATATGAGCAGGGTTGAGGAGAATTCAGCCCAAAAGTAAAAAAGGTCTGCAAGGGAATATATGGGGAAGCCTCCAATATGCCACCCGTGCCAAAGATTCATATTGGAAAAAAAATAGATAAACAAAGCATTCATAGATTTCTTAAGAGATTCTTGCAGTGGTAGAAGTGTTGATGATGAATATAATTTAAAACATCACTCATATGTCACAAATGTGAGATCCTAGTGGTAGCTGATGATGAAACCAAGATGAACGACGCATATATACATACATGAGCGCTGACAAAATACCCCCTATGCCTTGCAGCAATTGAGGTCTCTTTAAGGCTCTTCTGCTGCGCCTTCCCTTTCAAATCTCATTCTCACTCCACACACGTCCCTTCTGCTTTGGTGCATGTCTTATGCATACATACATCTGATCTATCCCAACATCTACATATACGCAGGGGCTAAGGATCGCATTTAATTAATTTGATCATTTATAGTACTTGATAATTTTCATGCTTTGGTAAGGGAAAGCTTTCAACTAATGAAGCCTGACCCACTCAGCTGCACAATTAAAAGAGGGTAAAGCGCATTAGTCTGAGTCTGTATGTGTGAGAGTGAGAGTGAGAGTGAAGGGCCTCAACTTTGAAACGGAACTTCTCAGATGGGTCCAAGTGTTGGTGCATCATGCACATTAATTACACCCATCTTATAGACCCTGTTCAGCTTGAATATGACTCCACATGAGCCACCAGTATGACCAACCCTTGATAAAGTGCTCTTATGTTCATTAGTGGGGAACCAAGCCACGAATGCCATCTTGAACATATCAAAAGAGCTGCCATTATTCATTCCTTCTCCTTGTTTCATACTGCAACTTCAACATCATGCTGCCATGCCGGCATTAGTTACCAGCGCCTCTAATAAACCATACAAATGTCCGTTCATTTCACTTGCCATCTCCATGTTTACATATTTTTCAACGCCTTAGATCATGTCTGGTTTCATGTTAAAAAATCACCAAAATATTTTAAAAACATTTTGGTAATTTTAGTCGTTTTCAGTATATATAAAATTAAACATGCATTCTGTCATCGTGGTTTAAGAGCGTTGCCCCTACAAAATTCATTGAACCAACCTAACATATATGACATTATAATTACGTGACAATGATCTGGGTTCAATAATGTCCCCGTGCACACGGTGCATCATAAACACTTTATTCTTAAATTTTCAGTTATATACTACCTCTTGTCCTAATTATAAGACCTTGTTTGTAGATTATAAACTAGATCTTATAATTAGAACTGAAGGTAACACCATATAACTATAAACACACCTTGGAAAGAATCACGTGCCACATGTTTATTGGCAAATTGTCTACTTCAACAGGGTTTTTATTTTCAGTTATTTTCGTTAAAATGCTGAATTAGGTTGTAGCTAGTAATTATGACTTGTATTCATTGACGAAATTGAAACTCAAGCGGTATGGATGACGATTAATTCACGCCAAGTATGAAATTATAGAGACATGCTTGGGGGTTAATTAAGGCCTGTACTTACTGTCAACGACAGGCATCAAAATTAGTAGTATTAAGCTTGATTAACGGCATGAGAATTAATGATGATTGTGTAGCTAGCGAGAAGATACCTTAGCTTCTAATTAATTATATGCAACGACCAACCTCCATGTTGGCCTTGGCCTACACAATATATAGAATCCCGCCCTCGGACCACAACCTCGCTGTTCATCTTCCACGTGTGCTCTGTGATGTGCACATGGAATGTCGGCGTCCTTGTCACTCTATAGATGGATCCTTGCAACTACTACATCTGCAAGCACTTTTTATTCCTGAAATTACTGTAATGCTAGTATTTAACCAACCCCCCCCCCCAAAAAAAAAAGAGAAACTGGAAATTGAATTAATTAAGGAATAATACTACTACGTACTTTTAAACGATCGTATATTCCTTATGATACCGTGTCCGTTCACTTAAACGTTGGAATTTGGAAGAATTCGTGTTGTGAAAATGGAGCGTCAATCCACGAAACAGCGAGGCATAATAATAGTCTCGCAAACGCACGACATCCGCCAATGTGAAGAATGCAGGACGGGGCTTAGTGAGATTAAGAGATTACAAAGTCATGAACCAATAACTCACGAATCAAAACACTTCTTTCTATCAAAAGCATTAATTATCTTGCACTTTCTATCACATTTCTCAATTTATTTATCTTGCCCTCTATGTTTGGGACGACATCAGGTGCAGCAGTTCAGAATCGTTCGGATGAATGTGGTTAGATTTTAAAAAAGTTTTCCTTCAGCAGCTAGATTATAAATGTTCAGAAAAGTTGGAAATGAGCAGATGGACTGAAGCAACAAATTAAATTAAAGAGGAATCCACGCGGGCGAGCAAAGAGAGCGAGAGGAAGAAAGGAGGAAAAGGAGTCAAAAGAGAAGAGGGGAGGGGTGGTGGAAACAGACACTAGCAAGATGGATGAGAGAGAGAGAGAGTACGTGAGATTCTGGGGTGCACACAAAATCTAGAAATAGCTGTCAGGAGTGTACTTATGCGACCCAAAAGAAGGTGAAGGGGTGAAAACGCAATTAAGAGGGCAACTGGGTTGGACAGAGAGGTGTGCCACCAGTTCATGCAGGGCGGGTCAGACCCAGTAGCGTTGATCTGGTCATGGCTTCCCCCCAGCTTTTGTCTCGTAATGCCACTAATAAATTAAAGCAAGCTAAGGGTGTCAGATAAGCAGGACTTTCAAAAGTCCCGTTTATTCTATTCTTCTCTGCTTTGGAACCTCCTCTTTCTCCTCTTTTTTTAAAATCTTAGAATGATGGCGGTCTCTATGGATGGGGGGCATTATGTCTGCTAAAGTGAGGGGCCTCGTATCCGCAACCATCCCTCATTTCCTGCTAACTTTGCCACTGCCAACCTTAGTGGACATAATTCATTTGCTTTCTTTAATTAATTACGTATGCTCCACTACTACTTCATCCTCACTACTAATCCATCCCCTCTTAACTACTCCTAACTAAATTTTTGCTTCACTTGATTAGGATCGGTAGCTCTCTATTTTTCTGCAACATTCAAATTAAATTGTATCTGTTTTGTGTAAAGAATGAACAGCTTAAAAGGCCAGTGGGTTATTCCTCCCGTTAATGGCAACTTTTCTCATGCATGCCAATCAACAATGCCATAGAGCCTCGCTCTCGGCCTTCTTCCCGTCTTAATATAAAACCTATATAAACATCCAATATAAAACCTATAAAAAAATCGCATTATTCTCAAGCAATATACGGACAATATGACTCCACTAATTGGATTTTGTGCAGAGTAACTGACTTATAATTTGGTTTTACTTTTATACAGGGAACAAATCGAAAAAATTCCTTAGGTAGTTTTGCATGTTTAATTTCCATATGTGGACGGCGGATGTTCGTGCTAAAAGAGATTCTCATTCACACGATCTTGTCCATTATACATGATGGACTTTATGAGGATTTGGATGCCTAAGAACTAAGGTCCGGTTTGATAAAAGATATTGAAAATAAGAAAGATAAGTATTGAAATTGAGATTGAGAAAAATTATTGAAAAACATTTAGTATGAGTAATTTTTTATTATATAGGATTATGCAATCCTATTTAGATGGGATTAGAGAATACGACCTTCCTTAATGATATTTCTCAATTCTATATATATGAATTTATTTTATCTCAAATAACAAACAATCACTTATATTAAACGTTTTTTTTCAACATTTTTTTAATTATAATCTCAATTTTTATTTCTGATCAATGCTTTTAGCTGGCGTAGTGCCAGCCTTATTTGTGAAATTGTGGGTATTCAAAATCAAAATCGGAGGAAAGTCATCTCGCTTTCTATATATGTACGTCTTTGTCTAGATGGATGCATGTATGTGTATAATGCATATATGCGTGTTCGTATGTATTATTTATATACATATAAGACAGACTGTCAAGTTCCTTTAACTGATTGAAGAAAACCACGTTAGTTAGGTTGTTTGGTTAAGGTGTATCTAACATTTTGAAGTATTTTCTCAAGTGCATCCAGCATCTTAAGATGTTTTGTGGTGTATTCAGCATCTTGAATATTTTTTAGGGGCACCCAGCACTTTAAAATACTTGTTGAATTTTAAAAAGATAAATAGACCATGTTGATTATTTTTTTAATAGTTTTAACTTGATTTGTAATGATTTTTACAAATCAAAATCTATTAAAGTTATCTATTTACTATTTGAAATTTCACATATATTATTCTGTCATTTTTCCTAATAAATTTGGGGCATTGGCATGACAATAACGATCGACCATGGAGGGATAAATACCTGATGCTGTAAAAGAGAAGGAACAGCCAAAAGCAGTACGCGTACGGCTCTGAGAATATTGTAACAGGCGCGGTACTGAATTCCTAACTAGGAGCCCCACAATATACTATACTATTTAATAAAACAATAAATGAATAAGTGCGTAAATCAAGTCGATTTTTTTAAAAAAGTAAAAAGGCCAATACATAAATCCACACAAGAAAAGGAAGGTGAGGCGCAAAGTAGTAACATTGCAGAATCAGTTTTAGTACTCATTAATTTGATAAGCACGTTAAACTCATCAAATTTTGATTATTTATATTATTCATATCTCATTTGAATAGTTTGAATTTTATTTTTTGTTTTTTATTTATCTAAAATAATTATTTTAATATGTATAGAATCTAAAATAAAGATAATTTTTTAACTATTATTTTTTTAAAAAATAGTTTTTTATTTAAAAAATAATTAATTAAATATTTTAAATTTGTACTGTTCAAATCAAATATAAATGATCCAGATTTGATGAATTTAGGATGCTTATCAACATAATAAGTACTGAAACTGGTTACCAAGCTTTGCGCCATGGTTAGCATTTTAGAAAAATCCTCCACTGAATGGGAGGAGTCATAAGATTAAATATCATCTTTATTGATGAGTATATTTAAGCTAACGAGGTGGTAGATTAATACATACGCATGTCTGACTGCGGAAGGTATACTTTAAATAGAATCAAGAAAGAAGAGGGAGGGGCCAGGGAGGCACCCACCACCACCGCTCGTGCGCGCTCTCCATCGATGGCGGCTTGGCCCTTCGCTTATTAATTTTCATCATTAATCGCATGCTTCCAAGTCATAAGCTGTTCCATTTGCCTCAATCCTCACTCCTCTTCGTCACGCGCCCTCCTGATGCGTCCGTCCCCACGCCCTCTACGCTACATGTTATTTCCCTCATTCTCGAAATGTAACTCCAGTGCGGTGTGGGGTGGGGGTGCAATGGAATAGCGAGCAATGTGGGAGAGGGAGACAACCAGAAACTTTTGAAGGCTACCAACAGTTGACATTACGTCTTTTTAGACTCCTTGTGGGCTCCCCCCCCCCCTCCTTCCTTGTGTATTTATATCCCTCCTCTTTGCTCCTCCTCCTCACCTCTCTTCATTGTCTTTGATTCCGTTCTGTGCTAGCTAGCTCCGATGGCTGAATCAGCCTCCGCCGCCTCCAGAAGAATGTGGTGCTCCGTCCCGGAGCGCTTCCAGCTGCATGCCGCTATGCTGGCCTTGCAGTTTGGTTACGCCGGCTTCCACGTCGTCTCCAGAGCTGCCCTTAACATGGGCATTAGCAAGCTTGTTTTCCCGTCTACCGCAACATCATCGCTTTACTCCTCCTCCTCCCCTTCGCTTACTTCATTGAAAAGTTAGTACACTGCTCTCTTCAGATCAATGCCCACCTCTAATATATATAAATATACATCTTTGTTTGTTGTGTGTGTGTAATTCAACTATATACACACTGGTTTCTCACCACTGTTAACGACTTCCTCTTATGTTCAGGAAGGATAGGCCTGGGCTTACCCTTAACTTTCTCCTACAGTTCTTTCTTTTGGCTCTTGTCGGGTACGCTCCCTACAAATTAAAATTACAATAATCATTATTTTCTTCTTCAAAAATCAAAGCCACGAGCTAAATTAAATAGCTAGAGGCTGTTAATTTGGCAATACAATTTTGGTCACACAGGATCACAGCGAACCAAGGGTTCTACTTACTCGGGTTGGACAACACGTCGCCAACCTTCGCATCGGCTATACAGAACTCAGTCCCAGCCATCACTTTTCTGATGGCAGCCATACTGAGGCAAGCCCTAATTTCCTTGACGTACCTTGTTCGTTGATGTTTTTGAAGGGATCTCACAAATGGGAACATCAATAAGCGTGTACTTTATTTTGTTCAGGATAGAGCAAGTGAGGCTGAACCGAAAAGATGGTGTGGCCAAGGTGATCGGAACCTTATTCTGTGTTGCCGGTGCCACCGTGATCACTCTGTACAAGGGTCCTACCATATACAGCCCATCTCCCCCACTACACAGTACCGCCACATCCACATTCACACCACTGTTTCCCTCACTTGGAGATGCAAAGGGCAAAAACTGGACCCTCGGCTGTATCTTCCTCATCGGACATTGCTTGTCCTGGTCTGGCTGGCTAGTCTTGCAGGCACCAGTTCTCAAGAAGTACCCCGCTCGCCTTTCTGTCACGTCTTTCACCTGTTTCTTTGGACTCATTCAATTTCTGGTTATTGCTCTCATCTTCGAAAGAGACTCACAGGCTTGGGTTTTTCGCTCTGGCGGAGAAGTTTTCACAATCTTATATGCGGTTAGTACTTTATTCATTATTTGCATGATAATCTTTTGCCGCTTAATGCTCGTCGAGAACAAAGCCGGTCACTTTTTCTAGAGAAGTTCTGGTTTACGCTGTTGAGTTGGTGTGTGTGAGTGTGGGTTTCGGGGTACGCAACATTCATAAAACAATAATGGATTAATGTTTTGGGAATACGGTGGTTGGTGTGTATTATATTATTAAGTGAAATAAGAAAGGAAGTGTGTATATAATGCAGGGAGTGGTGGCATCTGGAATAGCCTTCGCTGTACAGATATGGTGCATCGACAGAGGTGGCCCTGTGTTCGTAGCGGTGTATCAACCTGTTCAAACTCTCGTTGTCGCTATTATGGCTTCCATCGCTTTAGGCGAAGAGTTCTACTTGGGCGGGTTGGTCTCCCTCCCTCATATATAAATATATATATATTTTATTCATCGCCATCCACACACTTTTCCCTTTTCTCTGCATAGCTTTACCTTGCTTACTTCCAGAGATCCAGTTCTTTTAAAATCGAGCCCGAGCCACCAAAAGTATCGTTCGGCTACGAGAGGGGTAATTTTGGTTGTCGGGAACTTTGAGAATTCTTACAATAACGACAAATGAAATCTCCTAAACGACAAGTGGGTGATGGAGGTGGGTACAGCTCGGAACTTTCGGCGAGAACTGAGAAGGGCTTCACGATGAAACAGCCTTTAATGATTTCGGAGTGCTAAAAGGCTAAAGCTAAACCTTTAAAAGAAAAGGACAAGGACGATTAATAATTAAAGATTCTGGAGGGGGATGCACATTTCTTGCTGCTCTTTCTTATTTGTTTATTTTAATTCTTTGCCGTTGCAGGATAATAGGGGCAATCATGATCGTAGTGGGATTATACTTGGTGCTATGGGGTAAAAGCGAAGAAAAGAAGTTCGCAAAGGAACAGCTTGCGATTGCGTCCACGGCGGAGCACAGCGGCGGCACCCCCAGGCCGGCAGGCCACGCCAAGACCTCACTTACTCAGCCACTTCTTCCTTCATCAACGGAAAATGTCTGATCTCCGCACTGCCCTGACTTTTAACTAGAGTCTTAATTTAACTTCTTTGATATGGGCCCAAAAGTGATAGTAGTATCGCTACTACCCTCGTGTATCAGGAAGCTAAGCTTGTGCGTGTATGAAGGGATTTTCCTCTGCCTATGAATATGTTTGCTTTTAGTTAACGCGGATGATTTCTTGCTGAACCTTTAGATCACAGGAATATTGTGATGTCACTTGAGTGGGGCATATAAATATGACCTGATCAAATCCCCACAAGCTTTATTGCGTGTTAATTTGTGGCTTGATTTACGAAAACTGCTCGGTTAATTAATTACGTGAGGTACTGTGTAATGGCAATGGTAATGATTAAAAATGTATAGAAAGCAGGTCAGCGGAGACCCACAGAGCACTTATGATATATACGTCGTTGGGAATTTTACTTGTTCATGTGAGAAGGGAATAGAAATGGAATTTCTGGCGCCAGCGTGTGTGGTTTGTTCTCTTCACATTTCGTCAGTAATAAGAGGAGGAATCCTAGGAGTCATAAAGAAAATCGTCCTTCCATATCTTACCGATGAATGAATACCTTTTTTCTTTTTTTTTTGGGCCTGAACCCGATGAATGAATAATGGAATATTCATGGAGGCTCATTCTTGGTATTAGTGAGCTTCAAAACACTGGCATGCCATCAAAAAAAGAAATTTAAATATGTTTTCATTTGAAATACTACTCCCAGTTCTAATTATAAGATCTTGTTTATAGACTATAAATGTGGTCTCATAATTAGAACTGGAGGTAGTATGTCATTTGAGAAGCAGGCTTAATTGGAATCATTCAATTTCCTTTGAGGTTGTCAGTCAGTGCCTATCCTTTTTTTCTTATAGGGATTAGACGAAAATTAAATCATGATCTTACAAATAATTTTATAGTATATGAAGCAAGTATGTGAAAGAAGTTTTATCTTCATCTGTAAAAAATATTTTTAAAAAGTGTTTTTAGAAATATCCAAACTCCACCTTAACCTTATACAAATATTTCAGTACTTACCGCACAACCGAGGCAAAGTGCAGTGTCTAAGAAAAATGACATATTCTAAAAAATACTAGACGCGCTTCTAAATTACCGACTAATTAATGACATTCTTAATTGGCAAAAATATTCAAACATATGTGTCTACAGGCACGAGCAGTTATATTTTTACGAACCAGGCCTACTTTTATTGGCAAAGTTTTCCAGCGACAACTATTTTATTTCCAAAAAAAAGAAGTCAAATTCAAAAGTGAGGAATAGTTTGGAACAGGCGGAGCACAAAGGCAGGACAATGTATACAGTTAAAATAAAAAGGAAGGGAGTGAAGAGAAACGAGGACATGGAAAGGGGGGAAAGAAGAAACATAGATAAATAAAGCAGAGGATGTGCGCAGTAGCAATGGCCTACCGTGGTTACATGATTTTCAAACAATTTTGCTCACATTCTTAGCTTGACGTTTTAAATATCTGTTAGTGCGTGTGCGTGGGGAAGTGCAACTGCCAATTTGCTTTGAGTCGGTTTGATGCGAGACGGCACAATCAGCCTTGTGTTGTCCACATGCGTCGCTATCTACTTGCTCGGCCATTAGGGCCCAAATCTATCAAACCCGACGAGCAG
Organism: Neltuma alba; assembly: GCF_004799145.2. Lineage (NCBI taxonomy): Eukaryota > Viridiplantae > Streptophyta > Magnoliopsida > Fabales > Fabaceae > Neltuma > Neltuma alba. The sequence goes on along the minus strand of NW_021632837.1, from coordinate 161,091 downwards.
TTACGGCCGAAGCATATGAGGAGCAGCATTGAACGCTGTGTGCTATCCGCCATCCACGTCTCTGCCTTATTTCTGATAACGACACCCACTGGCTGACAATTCTAGGTACAATTATAGTTAATCAATTCTCATTACCATTATTATGATTCATTTAATCAACACGCCCCCATTTCACATCATCCCTGACAGTGAATGCTCAATTAGCCGGCCAGGCCCACGATTATCAATTTAATCCTTTTTCTTTACAACCACTTTTATTAATTAGTTTATTCACGTCGTCAATTAACCCCTGCTTTTCCTGATTGCTTCCCCTCTTTAATCTCTGCGCGCTTCTTTTCATCCTTCATTTTGTCTGGCCAATGCCCCTCAGGTGTTGCCACTTTAAGCCTCAAAATATCTGTCTTTAATTTTTCGATTCCCCAACCATATATTCTATGTCCAGAAACTATTGGATCCAACTCTTCGACTCTTGTCTGACTTCTCGTGAAACATTATGAGCCGAAGCTTTGCGTTTAGACGGACGGGGACAGGAGAATACTCCTCACTTCTCGTATGTTTATATAGATTAAAAAAAATCTTAATTTTATTAAATTTATTTAAAATTTAATAACTTTTCAACTTTATTTCTATCTAATATATATTATACTTTATATAAACAAAATCATCATAATAATAAATGAAAGGTAAAACTATACATTCATCATATAAAAAATATCTCTCAGTACCCTATAAATAAAACAAAAAAATATATTATCTTCCTATCCCATAAATAGGATCAGAAGAGAAGAGTACGTATCTATTGCTGTGGGCATTGAGCAAGATACAAGAAGTAATTAAAGAGTCGGACAAGAGAAGACTTGGATGAAAGAAGACCCTCATGCAGGAGATGATGTCCGAAACACAAAAATTCCTTGTATGGTTATCCCAAGCTGTCGTTGATGCCTCATTAAGCACTCCCCATATAACTCTGCACAGACCCATTTTACAGTTAACTTTTACACAGCTCATTCTCTCTCCCTACACACTTCTTTACCCGGCGATAGAAACAGACAAAATCCGCTAAATATAATAGGAAAGGCTATATCCCAAGCTGTCCTGGGGGGAGGAGAGGCTTTATCCTGTAGCTTTTCAGTGGTCTGTGAACCCGCGGCTTTCTATCGTGGTTTGAATATAATAGGAAAATAGTGATAAATAATATATGTATATGTGCATGTTAATATTATTGTATTATAAGGGCTATATCTACTGTATCATATCATGCGTAATTTAATATATATATCTAAATTTTTAGCGACAATGATAAGTGAAAATTGTGCTTTTTCTTCTAATTATACTGATGATAAAATATTCGTAAATTTCATGAAAATTATTATTATCATGATGATGATGCTGGGTGCTGAGATCCAACGATGAAAGGCTGAGTCCACTCTGCTTTGCATCTGGACTTCTTTTGCATGGGTCCATTTTATAAAAGTTCTATGGGCTCATGTCCACCTTGGCTAGGCCTAGCCCGTCGAGTGTAGAAGATGCGCTTTTTGACTTATGCCCCACGCTCTGTCTCTTGCACAAGCCATGGTGTTTTGTGCCGATATCTAAGATGCCTTGGATACTAAGATTCATTACTTGACTAAATGCAGGAATGTGCAAATGTTCATTATTCGTTTTTATCAAAATCAAAAATTCATTTGGTAGTTTTGAGGCAAGGTATAAAATTGAATGTGGAATGATTTATTTTTTTAAAAAAAAAAGGCTCTCTGGGTAAACAATAATCGATTTATCTTCATTTTTTTCAAAATATATTTTTCCAAGGAAACCATGGTTTCGGTATACGTTATGGAGAACAACTTCATATAATTAGCATAGTCACTTTTAACTACCTCACATATATTTAAAAAAGTTATTAATGCTCCGTTAACACGTAAGATGACTGTCAATTAACATTAAATTAATATGTTTTAAAAGGTGTGCTGCATTGAGACCACGAGTAGCAAATGAGAAAATCTGGTTTTTACGTGCCTGGCCATGTTGAATTTCCTGTATGAAATGAAATGTTTTCGTCAATTTATATATATATATATATATATATAATATTCTTGATCATTTTTATTTTCGGAAATCGAATATAATTCAAAACCTTGGATCCTTTTATAACTGGGACTTTAAAATTTACAATTCGAAGGTTGATATTTACAATTTGAAGGTCTTTATTTTACATTTGTGATGTTCTTCTAGGATCCTTAACCGTCATTCTTCCATTTTTTTCAACCAACATCAGTTTAAAAAATGACCTAAGATGGTTTAACTCCAGTGTTTTTATTTTCTTATTATATCATTATTGAAATGTCTTGTCAAATTCTAAATTACTTTTTTTAACAGTTTTTCTAAGACTTCCAGACACAACATAATAGAGCTCCAAGAGCGTGTATGATGAAAATTTGTAAGCACAGTGTCAAAAGAAACCAGCAATATAATCAAAATACTGCATTAAGGTTCATTCAACTTAATTAACAGGATTCCACACCGGCGGCCATTCCCACGTATACTCTGTAGAATACTACACTGAAAGAAACTATACGATGGAAAATTTATTTAAAGTGTCAAAAAGAAAATAGTATGGTTAAAAAAATAAATATATGGAGCTTTATTGAACCAAATTGAATTTATTACAAAAGGACTCGTAAATAAATTTAAACAGTCAATTCAATGCTTGTTTTACATTAAAAATGTTACATGCATTTACTATATTTAAGATAATCGTACAAACTTATGTGTTACGTGCCGTGTTCAATCTTTTAGCATGTTAAGTGTACTGTACGTTTAGAGTGGCGTTCATGCCACGCAAAACTTTACGGTTATAATACCTTTAAAATCGAGTTTGAGGTGGGTCCTACTGCTCTAGGGGCATTTTAATTATTTTTTTCAATATTTAAAACAGCTTTGATAAGATTTTATGAAAAAAATGATGTAAAAAACAATGGAGTTAATTATTGTGAGGTGGAAAATCAGCTCTAGGGAAAAAATGGCATTTAAAAAGAAAATGTATAGGTGGGAGTCAAAGAAATTAAAGGGAAGTTCTGGATGGAAATGCGATTTGTGCAACATAATAAATTATTAACGTTGCAACTGCAAAAGTGTTGATGAGGCTGAATTAAAAACAAGAAAAGAAGTACTAAAAATAGAGATGCAACAAAGTTGAGCATTAAGAGTGGGGACAAAAAGACGGTTTCTGAGTAGTGGCGGCATTGTGTGTGTACTTTAAAAAAAAAAAAATGGTGACGTACGTCCCAATCCAATGTACATTGAACGATCTGCGCAAGTTCATGCCTTCTATCATTATTAGCCTTCCATTGTCCTTTTCTTCAATTTTTCCTTTCATCATAAGCTACGGCCTTCGGCAGCTCTGCCGGAGAAAAATCATTATTTTTTAAAATGAATTTCAGTTGCAGATTTCTTTTTTAATATATTAATTTTTTTTAAGTTGGCAAAAAAAAGTATTAATATTTTTTAAGCTGTCAAGATACTTCTCCTCGCCAATTTATATCAGAATTAATTGGAGGCACCTCTTTTCTGAAACCATGCTACGATATCAGGATAAGCGTTTTGGAGCGTTTAATTAATTAATGTTGTTTCCTGAAATTCTCGATTTCCTGATAAAGACCAGAAGTGAGACGCAGTCAACTCTCCCCCGACCCGATCGAGATGAAAAGACGAGGCGAAAAAAGAATCTTTAAACTTGAAATGGTGGCTTAGAATCTCATCACACACGACGGAATCTTTGACATCGGAAAAATAAAATTAAAAAAAAAACATATGGCTGCTCCCAAGCTTCAACTGCACAAGACGAACTTTATTTTTTCGAAATACAGCGGACACATTTTTATTATTCACACACGGAAACGAAACACAGCACATTATATAGATATATATATATATATATATCTTATATAGAAAAAGGCCCCACATGGGCAAGGCACGTGATTGATTTATAACTGATACAACCACGAACCTTTTTTCCTTCATCACCATCTATCCCTATCCATACACTAGCTCTTATATATAACTCCTGAAGTAAAAGTTACTACATGACTCACCTTTGTTTTTTCTTAAAAAAAAATAAGAAAGGAAAAAAAAAAACAGAAGAAACAAGGAAAGAAAACCTAAATAACCTATTTACATATATATGGTAAAATTATGTAATAAGAAAAGAAGGCGAACGGCGGCGTGCAGAAATAACCACGGCGTCGCGACCTTGAGCGGACTGAGATATATAGCACATATACATATACTACTGCTTCTAGGCTGTAACTAGCTAGGAGTAGCCAGCTTGCGATCATCTGTATATGTATTTACAGAGCGCTCCTTTATATATATATATATATATATATATATATTTGTATGAACCCTGCTGGTATATATGACGGTATATGATGATGGTATAGACAGTGATGAAGTCAGTCAGAGGTTGAAGTGCACTCACATGCACCAGGGAGTCTGCAGAGAGTCCCAGGGAGCCACATCTCCCAAAGTCCCATTCCCATATATTCCCGCATCAGACATTACAGGAAAATCCAGAGACATGGCAGCTTCGGCCCAGATGGAATCATCGAACTCAGGGACAGGCAGGCCCTCGCTCATCGTTCCCCACAATTGACCGAAATCCTCCTCCTTCTCAATCGGCTTCATCAGGTTCTCCTCGGCGTTGAAGGGAACGGACATGGTCGAGCCAGAGCTAGAGCTAGAGTTAGGGCTGTACGCTGGTGCAACTTGCTGATGAGAAGCCATGGCGGACATCATCGGAGAATTATTGGGGATGGGGTTGAAGGAGCAGGGAGGGATATGAGCAGCAGAGTTGTGGAGCAGCTGATGATCTGGCATAGGCTGGTGATTGGGCGCCATTTGAGGAACCTGAGAGGGGACAGAGGAATGCGGGGGATCAGGCTGGGAATGAGAATTGAGAGAGAGGTCGGGAAGGTTGAGCTTGGCCTCGGAGCCGTAGAGCTTGCGAGCGGCGGCGTCGTAAGCCAAAGCAGCTTCATGGGAAGTCTCGAAGGTGCCGAGCCAGAGGCGGGCGCCGCGGTTGGGCTCGCGGATTTCGGCGACCCATTTGCCCCAAGTCCTCTGACGGACGCCTTTGTAGGTGCAGCTGGCGTTCTCAGGGCCTCCTTTGCCTCTCATACAGCCTTTTCTGGAGCTGGCCTGGGCAGGCCGTTTCACCTGCCTGCGTTCCTCAATTCCCATCCCTGATTTCAGCATTTCGACGAACGATGAGGGGCACTTACAAACAGCGAATTGTTGTTATAAGCGCTCGGCTTTAAAGGTAGAATAAGGGAGATGGCGAGTGTTTATATAGGGGGCAGAGGCAAGAGAGATGAGAATGTGAAAGCAGAGTGTAGTGTATACAAGTACCTGAAACGTGGCCTCAGGTGGGGTGGCCTTTGCTTGCTACTTGGCACGATGAAGCAGACAGATCGTGTCCGCTGAGAGCCTTATTGTTCATTTCTCTATTACACACTTGGCCTCCCCTTTTGTTTGCGTGTGAGCTCAGCTGGCTCAGCACCATAAATCACCAGTACTTGTTTTTGCCATTAATTAATTAATAATCATAGTAATGAATCATGATGGATAGTGTATGCGAAACACAAATCTTATTAAAATAACGGGCAAGGAAAAAGGTTAAAAAAAAAAAAGGAATAAAGGAGTGAGGGAGAAAAGGCGGTTGTTTGGATAATGTGCGTATTTTTTTAAAAAAAAATTTTCAGCGTAAATGAGGAGTGGATAATGAGCATTTAAGCAAAGGGAGGGGGCGGTGTGATTTGGAAGAAACGGTTGAAGATAAGTACGTGCGGGGGTTCCAAAAGCTCGCACATGAGAATTAGGGACGCAGTGGGTGGGACGTGGTTGAATTACAGGACTTGGATTTCTGTGCGCATAAGAGCAAAACCAGATCCAATGGACTCAGGCGCGCACTACCACATGCGACATAACTGTGAGTTTACCGAAAATGATCGGCGCATGTACTTCCCCAGCCCTCTTATTATGCACGTTCATTGTATTTGTTTCTCCCCCTCTCATTTCCCTTGTTATTGTCATTATTTACAGTCGCCTCAACACTTGACTCTGAGCTTCTTCCACATATACTAATAAAAGAACCTCCAGGACCATCCTCCAAAGCCAGAATCCCCGTTGTCCCTGACATCAAACAACTTAACACGTTTACAAAAAAGTTGGGATACTTGCTCAGAGTCCGTTCTTAGCCACAACCAACTTATATCGGTGGACGGCAAGGAGAGATTGGATAGACACTAGCATAGATAGCACCCTATTATATATATACGTCGTACATATGCATGGAGGACCCTTTTTTGTTATTTATATAGATAGATTGCACACCCTATATTTTGTGTCGCGTTACACCTCTCCTAAAAGTGGACAAAACATGTGAAAGAGCTCCAACATCTCCCAACCTGGGACGAGAGGTAATCAACGGGTCATAGTTAATTACAACACAAACCGTAGGCTCTAAATGCACACTTTTTGGTGGTTCTTCTGATGATAATCTCTCTGTTTTTGTTTATCGGTTTATTTGTACAGAGGTGGTGTAAACTCGAACTTAAAACTCCATTGTATCCTCAACCATCTTTTAACAGTTATTTAAGTTTCATCCGAAAGCTCTAGGCTAGCCTAAGTTGAGTGACGGAAGATGAGAGGACCTCTACCCTGAGTCCGTCCATAGATAGGCATTGTGTGATTTCGCTCTCATCTTCTGTGTCTCCAAAGGTAATTGGAAAAAATGACGTCAGTTGAAAAGCCAAACGGTTTAGACGTTAAAGCAAAAGACAAATTAATAACAGCAGCCTGTGAGAGGGATATAGATCCCGTTACATGGGGATTGTTTGTCAATTTATCCTCAAGTCCAGAATTACGTTAAGAGGGACACAACCATGGACACTTCCATCACGGCATCGTGCCTTTCATAGTTACAATCACAACACTCGGAAGTTACAAGCTAATCATCAATACAACATGGACGTCACAGTAATTGCTCAACACCATTTATCATAAATGGTATCACTAATTCTTTTTCATGGCGCTCCTGATGACTACTCTGCCATGTTTGCTCACAACCATCCATGGTTGAGGATCTAAGTCAATCCACAGACAATGCTTCCATTGTCTTAGAGGTCTACTCGCCTGATTCAGTTTGCAATTTTTTCATCTTGCTCTGTGGTAAAGCCAAATGAAGACCAGGAGCAATGGAAAACTGGTGGCAGCCACCTCTAGATTTGAGGCGGATGTCGTTTCAACAAAGCATCACTTGCCAGCTTCTGAGGGCGAATTCAAAGCCGATGATCCTTCAGGGGGATCCATACACTTCCTTAAAGCTTTCCTTATCTCCTTTAACATGTCGTCTACCATGATGCCCTTCCTACAAGAAGTAATATCAAACATATTTTGACCTTAGCTACTCTGCAAAGTATCCTCTAACTGTTCTGAACAAACGCTACATGTGTGCGCGCGTTACGGGCAAAACGGATCAGAAAATAATACACAATGTTTAGCACAATCCCCTGAGAACTTTTATGGATGAAGTAAGCCTCAGAATTTGTGCATGAACTAAAACGTGAGTAGAGAATAGATTTTCTAAAATAATAGGGGTACTGAGAAAATTGTGTTGTTTCTTTTATCCCAGAAGAACCATGGTAGATAAAATTTTCGAGCCGTATTGCATAATATTGAACGAAACCATCAAGCACTTACAAAACACTAACACCCACAACGGACAGGGGTGGGGGATAATCCTCTAGTTTCTTTTCCTTGGTGACAACTTCATTGGATAATGACTGATCTGGAGCTTCAGGGGTTAGTTTTAGTTCAGAAGGGGTACCAACGCTCCCAATTCTCAGTATTTCTTCAGTCAGTGATGGAAGCCTGTCCTTTGCCTGAAACAATAATCAGCTTAAACGTTAAGGTGAAATTCTGATTAAAGATTTCAAATAATCTATGCCATCATCGGTCCACAAAGTGGTGGGAAGCTACATACCTCTGGAAGGTCAATCTTATTTAAAATCACAATGTATGGTCGGTCAAGGTATTCAGGGTTATACATGCGCAATTCCTACAGAAATAATTCCAATGGGGACGCAGCATCAACAAGTCAACTCAAGAAAAGGACTGGCAATTGGCGAAAGCACATTGCATTATTTGAAAAACCAAACATGCTCGCTAAGAAGGGTAAAATTATGCAGGGAATTCACACATATAAGTGATACATACTTCCCTGACTGTTCTATAGTCATTGATGGGGTTCTCAGTGGCTGCATCAATAACATGGACCAGAAGCCGGGTCCTCCTGAGGTGCCTCAAGAAATTTCGACCAAGACCCTTAAAACATGAATTTTCAATTTCACACTTAGCACCATCCCCATGGCAAATAGTTGGTACAGCGGACAACATTATAAACATTCATATATCATACCTTTCCTAAGTGGGCACCTTCTATAAGACCAGGCAAATCTGCTAATGTAGCTTCAGATGAAAACATCCCTGCTCCCAAACTGGGGTCACCACCTAGGCGTCCAAGGTTTGGCATTAATGTTGTAAAAGGATAATCAGCAATATCAGGCTTTGCCTGTGTAATGGCTGCCAGTAGTGTTGATTTCCCAGCATTTGGAAGTCCCTATATCAAAATTTTCTTAATCTCCTGAAAAAAAAATGAATGAAAACACTTGGACATTTATGAAGATAGGACAGACTTTGTGATTGATCTCGTTTTTGAGCACCGAACGCTTTGTGATAGGCCTCTTATTATATTAACTTGCAGTGTCACGTAGTTTATGATATTAAGATAGACGTTATGTAAGGCTCAATAAAATCACATCGTTCAAATGTCTTATGATTACTTTAGGTTAACAAACAGTGAAGTGGATGCTGACCAGGTCACTGAGGCAAACCTTTGTAGAAACATAACAAGTTCGTTACTGACACAGCCAACAAATTTGGGTGACATCAATTGATATTGTGTACCATGGTGGAATAATTTATTAGGTTCTGAATATTATGTCTTTGTGCTTTAAATGTGATATGAGCATAAATAAGCATAAAAATTTGTTGGCCACAAAAGCATCAACATTTTAGTTTCCCATGAATTGCACAAGTACTCTTACCAGTGTTCTTGCGAGAAAAGCCACTGATCAGCATCCAATGAATAATTATTGAAAAGATACAAAAGAGGGGGCGGGGGTGCTAACTATTTGAAGGGCGCATTTCGCATAGATCCAGTACTTACAACTAGACCAACGTCAGCAACAACCCGTAGGATCAACTCCAAGCTAACTTCCTCACCTGGCTGACCATGAACTAAAACCTGTAATAAATATTTTAATTCAAATGTTATATCTGACAATAAATTTGAGGCACAAATTATAACAGATTTGCTAAAGTTTCATTCATATTTGAAAGGGAATAATAATCAATCAGTCCTATACTTTACACTTACTTTCAAGTAGGTCCCTATATTTTAAAAGTCTGGAAAGAACTCGCTATAATTTTCACCATTGGCAAAGTTAGTCCCCAAAGTTAAAATCATCACAAAACTATCCCAATGATGCACAAGTGGCATTAATACTGTTAGGTTCATATTATTCAGGAAAAAGAAAGAAAGAAAGAAAGAAAAACGATTGAGGCTGGTGATTTGTGGTGATTATATATATGGACTCCAATTCTCTTTCATGTCCTCATTCATCTCTAATTTCCACATCACCAGCCACATCCTAATATTTTTTTCCATATTATGATTACCTCGATGGTGTTAATGCCACTTGTGCACCACAGGGGTAGTTTAGCAAAGAAATTTAAATTTGGGTACTAACTTTGCTAAACGAGAAAATTATAGGGAGTTCTTTACAAACTTCCAAAGTATAACGGCCTATTTGAAGATAAGTGTTGGGACTGATAGATTAACTGATTAGAAAAAAAATGACAAATAAAAACATATTTAACAAATTGCAGGCGTAACCATACATCTCTCTTAAACTTATTGATTATTCATTGCCCAAGGTAATGCAAAATTCTAACCAACTTTGATCAAAGCGTAACAACAACAGAATCCTATTGATTCAATCTCCTAATACAAGGTATTCAATTAAAAGCACAAGAATTGAATTATGAAAGGCACCGTCTTCTCAGTGACATATCTCTCCATGGAAAAACATGGCAAAATGTTTTATACACTGTATTTATAAATTACAAAAGATATATATATATATTTTACCTTATCAGTGTCATCTCTCAACACATTTGTTGTCAATGCCATCATCTTTTTCCGTTTATGCTGTGGCAGATCTAACAAGCTAATCTGCGTTTCGCAAAACTAAAATGAGGAGAAGGTTGTGAATTCAACTATACATGAAACATATGCCTGAGAACTAGCATCATATATTTCGGGCACATGTACTTATAAGGGGGGTTAAATAACTGTCTGTACCATAATACTACTTCCAGTCCTTAATATAAGACTTTATTTGACTTTTATTTTGGTCCTAAATATAAGACCCTAATCCACTTTTTCTCTCATATTTATGCATTTTTTCCTAATATAGTCCTTCTAACAATAATAGTTCCAACTAATACATTTTATTAGTAAGGATACTTTAGGAAAGACAACACCTATTTATTACAAATAACTAACTCAACTTCTTTCCTTAATCTCCTCAAATTAATGAATTAACTCTTATAAATAGGACCGGAGGTAGTATACATTAATCCATAACAACTATACCCAAAAACGTACACACACGTGAGAGGGGGGGTGGGAGTGAATAAATGAGCATAGCTATATAACTTATCGCCAAGATGACACAATATTGGTCACCTCAAAGCAATATATCGCGCAACAGTTTCGCTTCTTAATCAAAGGAGTCGGATGCAACACTCAATCATTAAAAGCAGCGGACTCCAAAAGAATTTTCAGAGGGAAGAAAAAGACATATTACCCCTCCTTGTCCCCCTCTTGCAACAAGAACTTCATCACCTGGTTGTGCCAGATCAGCCAGCATTTTCCCTCTCTTGCGTTTTACAACAGTACCTGTCACATTAGAAAACTCAGTGAGGGAAAGCAGATTTTAGCGCTTCATCTTTGCTAAATTTGAATGTATAGGTAATGTATGCCAATTAACTCATCGCAATTCCTCAAAGTTTTAAACAGTCGATAATGATTGTAGAAGGTTGGGAAAGCAGAACATTTCATATTCAAATCATATCTAACCACGACTAGTTCTTTACATAAAACACAAAAAGATCTCTTCAACGATTAAAAAAAGACTTATGTTAGACATACAAACCTACAGGCACAGGAATGCGCAGAGTTGGAGCAGCAATCCCATCATGCAATTGTGAGGTCAAAATTCCCATTGCATCAACATTGCCACCACGCTTTGCGTTATAGCGACTTTTGCTATGGAATTCCAACAATGCATCTTTTTCCTCATCCGCATAAATCACCACATCCCCTCCATGGCCACCCACTGGTAGGATAAGAGATCCATCAAAGTCTCTTCTATAGGAGTTTTTTTTCTTTGTCTTTTCCTTTTCATGTCTTCCTTGTGAAATATTAATCCTCTGGTTGGGCATGGTAAGTACAGCTCCATGGCCTCCGTCACCCGAGCGAACTGTGATGATTGCCTGATCAAAATACTTGTGAGGTTCCTTGATCACTGTCGGAGGATTTGAAGAAGGAGACACATTGACGCTGAGAAGTCTACACTTAACCGCGCACCATCCATGATTATCAGAATTGCATCTCTGTCGAAGATTCCTATATAGACAAGCAGACCCCGGATTAACAATATGGGGTGAACAAGTTATAGATTCCCCCCCCCCCCAAAAAAAAAAAGATGACAACAAGTAAGCTATTTATCATTCCATTATGAACCTCCGAGCATCATGTTCACTGAACAAGCTAGGGGCGTAAGAATTAGGAGCTTTAATTGCAAAGTTTACTGATAGAGGGGAAATTTAAGAGATTAATCAGATGGTGTAACCAAGCCTTATAGATTATTTAACGCCGAACAAGAAAACTGATTCCAAAGTTGGCAATCATAAGAGCGGAACGAGGTTTGAATATACAAAAGTTCCATGAAATCCAAATATTTACTGGGTCCAAAATTGGGTCGTTAAATTTTACAAAAATGCGCCACTTCGTAAACATGAACTGAAGAACTTAAAAGATGGGTTTGGAACTTCTGATAGAAGTACCTTGGAGGAAGAAGGCGAGTGGAAAAGAAGGAAGTTTCACGGAAGCTAAGGATAGAACATGAAGCTGAAAATGGTGGAGAAATCAGAGTAGCCATTACCCGAGTCCGGTGACCAGTTCGCGGGACAGATGGATGGGGAGATTGGGAGACGAGTAGAAGGGCGGAACACGTGTGAGGCCACATGGGTTATTTTATTTTATATAGCCCCCAAACCCAAGCCCATTTATTTTCCGACCGTAACCAGAACATGCCATCCTCCTCAGCTCAGTCCCCCCCCCCCAAAAAAAAGGCAAATATTAAAAACGAAGAGGACGTGAATCCAAGGCCTTAAACCGTGACAAGCATTTCGAACCAGAAAATTTTGACTTCCGGAAGTCCTCATTCATTCCGAAACACCATAAATTCATTTGCTAAAAAAAATTAAAATTAGAAAATAATATTTATTTTATGCTCTACCCACTAAAATTTAAAAAAATTTAAATATTACAAAATGAAATAGAATACAATTAAACCCATCTAATTCTAATATTAAAGTATCAACATTGACTCGAAAACAAATTCTGCTTTGGGCGCGGGACTCTAGTCACATAACCCTCCAAAAGAGTTACCATGAGCAAGTTACCTTATGAAAGAGTTTTCTGCTAAGAAAAATATTTTTTTAAATACATGATATTTAGTTTGGCCCAAAAAAATGCATGATATTTAGTAAGGTTAAAAATGGAAGCCAAAGCAATATTTGGACATTTTTTTATTGATGCAACCAACCTTTTTTCTTCTTCTTTTTTTTTAATTCAGTGAATACTCAAAAAGACCTCTACTAAAGAATCGATAATTTTAGCGGAACCGCCTCGGTCCTCGAGAGCTTGTCCCCGTGTCATGCAGTGCAGTCACGATATTATTAAGGCTCTCGTCCTCCCTTGACTTTCTGTTTCTAGTTTCTGGGCATTAGCCCAACTTCCTCACCAAAAACGAAACCGATAGTGTTTTTTCTTCTGTTTTTTTTTGGGGGGGGGGGGGGGTGGGTGAGGCTAATTTTGATTATAAAAGTACGATAGACAATAAAGATGGGAAAAAGACAGAAAAATGCACCTCCAACTCCAAAAGCCCAGAAACGTCCGCCCAATTCCACAAATCCCATTTTGGTACCAAGAGACCAAATTGGGATTATTATGTGAAAGGAAAAGACCACATTGCCCTTCATTTTAAATATTATTTTTAAAATATCACAGCCCTTACTGGCCGGCCGGTCACCGGACCTCCGGCAGCGGCGGTCACCGGAGCTCCGGTGACCAGTCGACAATTGGTCACCGGAGCTCCGGCGGTCGGAATTTTTTTTTTGAAAATTTTTACAACTTCAATATAACGGTTAACAACTTTTGTAATGTTATTCACAACTTCAGTATAACAATTAACAACAGCTTTTCTGGAAAATTCAACAAACTCCGGCGACCGGAAACAATTATTTTGAAAATTTTTACAACTTTAATATAACCGTTAACAACTTTTGTAATGCCATTTACAACTTCAATATAGCAATTAATAACAGCTTTTTTGGGAAATTCAACAAACTTCGGCGACCGGAAATAATTTTTTTGAAAATTTTTACAACTTCAATATAACCGTTAACAACTTTTGTAACCCTATTAACAACTTCAGTATAGCGGTTAATAACTTCAGTATAGCGGTTGAAAAAACCTGTTGTTAACCGTTATACTGAAATTGTTAATAGGGTTACAAAAGTTGTTAACCGCTATACTGAAGTTGTAAAAATTTTCAAAAAAATTGTTTCCGGTCGCCGGAGTTTGTTGAATTTCTCAGAAAAGCTGTTGTTAATTGCTATATTGAAGTTGTGAATGGCATTACAAAAGTTGTTAACGGTTATATTGGAGTTGTAAAATTTTTCAACTTCAGTATAACGTTCACAATTACGTTTTTTTGAAAAATTTTACAACTCCAATATAACCGTTAACAACTTTGATATAGCAGTTAACAACAAGTTTTTAAATTCAAAAAGTGACATTTTTATAACTTCAGTAATGCCTTTAACAAACTCAAAAACCTGTTGTTAACCGCTATACTGAAGTTGTTAATAGGGTTACAAAAGTTGTTAACCGCTATACTGAAGTTGTAAAAATTTTCAAAAAAATTGTTTCCAGTTGCCAGAGTTTGTTGAATTTCCCAGAAAAGCTGTTGTTAATTGCTATATTGAAGTTGTGAATGACATTACAAAAGTTGTTAACGGTTATATTGGAGTTGTAAAAATTTTCAACTTCAGTATAACGTTCACAATTACGTTTTTTTGAAAATTTTACAACTCTAATATAACGGTTAACAACTTTGATATAACAGTTAACAACAAGTTTTTAAATTCAAAAAGTGACATTTTTATAACTTCAGTAATGCCTTTAACAAACTCAAAAACCTGTTGTTAACCGCTATACTGAAGTTGTTAATAGAGTTACAAAAGTTGTTAACCACTATATTGAAGTTGTAAAAATTTTCAAAAAAATTGTTTTCGGTCGCTTGAGTTTGTTGTTGTTAACCGCTATAATGAAGTTGTTAATAGGGTTACAAAAGTTGTTAACCGCTATACTGAAGTTGTAAAAATTTTCAAAAAAATTATTTCCGGTCGCCGGAGTTTGTTGAATTTCCCAAAAAAGCTGTTATTAATTACTATATTGAAGTTGTAAATGGCATTACAAAAGTTGTTAACGGTTATATTAAAGTTGTAAAAATTTTCAAAATAATTGTTTCCGGTCGCCGGAGTTTGTTGAATTTTCCAGAAAAGCTGTTGTTAATTGTTATACTGAAGTTGTGAATAACATTACAAAAGTTGTTAACCGTTATATTGAAGTTGTAAAAATTTTCAAAAAAAAAAATTCCGACCGCCGGAGCTCCGGTGACCAATTGTCGACTGGTCACCGGAGCTCCGGTGACCGCCGCTGCCGGAGGTCCGGTGACCGGCCGGCCAGTAAGGGCTGTGATATTTTAAAAATAATATTTAAAATGAAGGGCAATGTGGTCTTTTCCTTTCACATAATAATCCCAATTTGGTCTCTTGGTACCAAAATGGGATTTGTGGAATTGGGCGGACGTTTCTGGGCTTTTGGAGTTGGATGTGCATTTTTCTGTCTTTTTCCCATAAAGATAGAGCCAAAGAATTTGCAGAACAAATGAAAATAATAAGGTACTACACGTGCCAGTTTTCGCAGTGACAAGCTTTCTTTCATCGCTAAATTATGGCCAAATGCAGACGCTTTTTACACCACATACCAGAACTCCAGAACAAGAGGAAAAAGAAAGTTTGGTTTAGCTGCTTCATCACACAAAGGTCAGGCGACACGTTAGATCAGCTGCCTAATACTGAATCCTCAGCCAGGAAAACATTGCAAATCTGTCCAGGGCCATTCAACTTAAGGAATATCACCAAACAACCACCACAGCCTGCTTATTAGATTATATAGACGAACAGGCTTTCAGACAACCGTCTACCCCTGGTCAAATCACCCGAATCCCATATGTGGCCACAAATGCTTGGGTAACCATGCGTCACTCCCAATATCACCCTTTGTTCATGTTTCAACTTTTGAGAAAATCCTTCAATGAAAAAGGTGGGGGCCCATCCTGCGGTGTGTAAGTTGAGAAGAAAATAAGGTTATCCGCCGGTAAGGTGTTACCACTTGCATCTCTCATATGAGTATTGTGCTCAAATAGATATCAAATAGTTCCGCAGTTCGAAAGAAATATGGGTCCAAACTAACTACGAATGCCACGCCATGAGAAATTAGCCAGGAATACGATCATTTAAAATCTCGAACCAAAGAAACAGGAATTGCCCATTACCTTTCCAGCCTCTTGACTTAAGCACTGCCTAACTACTGTAGCTTGTTGTATAAGCCTCTCCATTGCCGTGTAGCTGGGAAGGTTTGAGTGTTCTGGCAAATACCATTATCCACAAATTTTTTTTCAAAAGAAAAAAGTGAGAAATCAACACGATACACCATATATTTGGAAGGGCAGAAATGAAATATTGAATTTTGAAGCTAAATAATATGGTATATCCATGGAATAAAAGAACCATACTACCAAATAAGAAATCAAGTAACCAACCAAGAATAGCTCGATTTAAACTATCTGCAACCTGCTGCCGATACTCTAAGCTAAGCAGATGAAACATTGGGGATCTCTCTGGCTCTTTATAAGCGAGAAGGGCCATAAAGTCCTGTATAATAGGCAACCGAATGGTTAGGTATCAAATTAAATCTGAAGTAAATTAATGATTTAGTCTATAAAAGAATGAGTCTCCTTTCACTTTGATCCCCACAAGATAAAATGTCTCAATTTGGTCTTCCAAAGACAAAGGATCTCAATTTAGGGAACACCCTCAGTGGCGACATGTGAGGGCTAAACAATATACTTAGCCATGAGACTTTCCACTCTAGAGCAGGATAATGACATAAAGGAGACTCCTCTTCTACCACAAAACGAAAATGAACACCTTACTAAGCGTAATTGCCAAATGGTACCAACAAAAGGAAATTTCAATCAAAATGATCCTCCCTAATGTAAAAGCAGGACCGCACAAGACTACTGAGTAATAAACTTGACCATGTGTCTTCAACCCTCAAACCAACGCTGTCTATGTATCAAAAATTTTAGCACATCAAGGACTCACATATGCTTCTCAGTCCCACATATGTTTGAGAGACTTAATCTCCAAAGGACCCACATTTTTTTTGGCTTTTTTTTTTTTTTTGGGGGGGGGGGGTGTGGTTTCAAAGATTAATCATACACATGCCTCAAGCTTTTCCATGTACTTCTGCTCCTTCCCAAAAGGGCTCAGCTGGCTCTGAGCAAACTCCAAAGCTTCTGTGCTGCCAATAAAATGAGATTTAATGAAAGCAGATAGTATGTAAAATGTTCTTTTTAAAGCAAAATTAGACTAGGCTCACCATTTCCTAGAACGGACAAGCTCAACAAAATGAAGGCTTAAAAGATCAAACCGTAAGTCCTTATTCTTCTCAAGAATATCCTGTGCCAGCTGTTCAGTCAGCTCAATGGCCTTTAGTGCATTTCCGTCTAATGCAAAGTGAAAAATTCCTGAATAAAAATCATTAAAATTACCATTAAAAGGCCCTCACAATCTACATTAGACTGCAAAGATAAAAATAATTAAATTCATCAAATATTATGCATATTGCCCAACACCTTGTGACTGGAAGGTAGGAAAGTAAATGGTCAAGACAAAGCCACTTGATAAGAAAAAAAAATCAACAAAAGAAGTATAATCACAACCCAGAGGCTTGAGACAAAACTCAGCTGCCATTTTCAAAGAGGGACAGGTGTTTCAAGATTAGTTGAAGAGAAAACAATGGCTCAACATCCTTCCAACTGAAGTCAAGCAGTCCGATGGTTATGTTGTATATGGCAAAATGGAATATGTTGTATAAGGCAAAATGGAAATAAGACACCAAGCAATTCCAAAGTCATTGATCAACCTTCGCCTGAGAAAGACAACAATGAACCTACTTTTTCTTTTTTCCATGTCTTCTAAATAATCTGCAGGTTGCTTCATTCCAGTGCAAGCAATAAATGACTCCACTGATTCTTTGTAGCAATTATGGATAAGATACGACAGAACTATGTTTTGGATGTCATTATCATTTATAGCCTGTCAATCCATTAACCACAAAAATCAAAATAAGAAATCGGTGAGATGAATTATGACAAGGGAGTCAATATAGCCACAAAATCATGCTAGTAGACAGTATCCTGATAGAAGGCACAAAAGCAAGCTTGTAACCAAGAAGTATTAGAGAGTATTTTTACCGTATGGGATCCATTCAGCCTAATTAACAATAACATAAAGATTAAAATAAAGTGCAACCCCCAATACTAGAAAGGCAATAGTCAAAATTAGACCAATTCTGGGGTCATGAGAGTAGGGAAAAGACAACTGCGTCTCCAGTAACAACAAAGAATGAAGCCCAGTGAAGCCAACCAAGTAACCAACTAGAATTATCCGGGGAAAAAAAAATATATTCAGAGAATAACATACCACTCAACTACAGCATCTTCCAAACAAAACAATTCTGCAATACATGCAATGAACTTTGAAGCAGACTCTAATCAACATACAGATCCTAAAGTTGACCTTATGTTTAGGAAAGAATTACGGAATCCTGCCTTGTGGTTTGGCTCAATTTCGATTGCAGTATTTATGGCATTCTCATCTCAATATTTACGGTTCAATAGATGAGGTAAAAATTATAGCTATCTTCTATTTCCCATGTAATCTTCAATGTTTGAATCTAGGTAAGTTTAACCTTCATACAGAAAACAGACGTCTTACAGTCAACAGTAATAATAAAATAATGCCTTCAAAGTTAACAGCAGACAGCAACCATAAAAAGGAAATTGGCATTGATTTCATACATATAAAACCGGCAAAACACGTACTATTAAGCACATATAAACAGTCCACAATATCAAGGGGTTTCAAGATTCTAGCCGATGTAAAAGTAGCGTCGGAAATAGGCTTTGATGGTAACAAAAGAGAGAATACGGAACAAAGATTACTCGGTTGGATAAGACCTCAAAATGTAATACCAGAAAGACAGGAGTCATGAAGGGGCAATAAGGAAGCAGAAGCATACGAGGTTTTCGTATTGGCGGGGATCGACGTCCATGACAAATAGCGAGCAGTTTCCGGGCGTCGACGGGGGTGGGTTCAGGATACTCGAATGCGGGAGGGAAACAATGAATCCTTGCACTTTGTGTTCAAGTGAAGACGAAAAGCGAGTAAGCAGGAGGTGGTTGGGCTGAGATTAACCCGACTTGCGGAGTCGACCCGATCCGTCCGGCGGGGCCTGGTCTGCGGCTGAAACTGCCAGAAGAGAGCGATCCAATTCACACCGCCTCCGACTCTGACGTCGGGAAACACGTGCCTCGCCTTGTCTGACTTTCTCCTGGTGCGCGGAAAAGGCTTCTTGTAATTATTACGTCCTCTACGATATACTTTCTTTAACAGAAATAATTTGCATACACGCATATTAAAAAGCTAATATGTGATTGAAACCGGAAAAAAAAAAAGAAGAAGAAGCTAATATGTGAAGATGACACTGATAATTTAACAAGATGAAAATACTCAAATAGGAAGTTATTATTTGTCTAGTTTCAGGTGTAGACTTAGAAGTCAACGGAAGTTATATGTATATGTGCTTATACCTTCTAATCTGTTATTATCAATGTGGTTGTGGATATTGTTTTTGGTATAACATATTCGGTAACCAGATGGCTAATTCAGGTGATCGAATTCAATCCGATGTTGGGAGGGGGGTTTTAATGTGATTTTTTTGTATCAGTTTAAAATATCAAAATTCCTTAAAAATATTAAATTTTCTCCCATCAACTTAACCATCACTGCTACATTCAAAGAAGATAATTCAAGATATTACCTTCAAGTCTTCAACTCACCATGACACCGGGTCTATTAATAATTATTTTTTGATTTTTAGACCACTCTATCTTTGTGGCATGAGGAACGGGGATCCACGTACCAGGCTGACCTCCAGCCCAGATTCATGCTGTTTATACATGTGGGTTGGGATTTAAGAAATTTAAAGTATAATTATTATCTCAAAAAATATTGTCTAACTTAACTCGGTCTATAGGTAGGATTAATGAGGTGTTTAGATTGAAATCAAATCATAATTTTAGAAGTGATTTTACGATGTACAGAACAAATATGTGGAAGAATTTTTTTGATTTGTCAAAAAATACTTTTAAAATACACTTATGTTTAAATTTTTAAACACGAGTTTTTAGAATTAAGGTCCTTTTTAAAATTTTTGCTCTGGAAACATGATTCTAGCGGAATCGGGTTATGCTTGTCGGAATGAAAAATAGAGACGTTGAATCAAAAACAAAAAATAAAGACGCGACGTCTGAATATAATTCTCAAACTAAATTAAACTGAATTGTAGCGTGTAGGATCCGATTCGCAGAGTTATAAAATCAAACTGCTCTATATTAAAACGTATAAAAATGGATATGCAGATTGTTTGAAGGTTCGCGTGAGGCTAACTTAGCTACATTTTGGTATGATGTATTTGCCTTTTTATTCCCAATGGAGTACACTCATAAGGATTTCATTGCCCATCCAAAGGATCAAGGCAATACCCAAACAAACAAGTGAAACTAAACTGTTAAGCAAACACCTTTAAAGAACCTCTAGACATGGATACCCGAAGCCATACTCCTCCTAACACAACTCCCACCGCCTGTCAAATTTTGGAAGCTTCGATACGCTCAGATCAAGGGCGCAACAAGAAATTATGACCCCTCGTCAATAGTTTAGTTGAACTCCAAGTTTGGCAACCTCGCTAACAAAGCCACAAAATTTTAAGAAGGCCATCCAGGCAACCATAATTCAAGACAACTTACATTCATTAACAGCAACTTAAGGTAATGTTAGCACAAAAAATCCAAGGCTGTTCAACACCAGCTCAGGGAAATGGTCAGCTGAAGATATCAGTCACGGAAAACACAAGATATCAGTTGATGTTACGGGCCTGTCTAGGATCCACGAGTGACATAAGAAATAGCAATAGAATAGGAGAATGTGGATCCACAGGATATGTGATCTCAGAGGCTAGTTAAATAAAAAACACGATCTTAAGAGGTAAGACTCGTCATAAATGGCAATATGAAGAGAAAGGAAGTGCCGTAGCAGAGAAAGTGTATCACTATTGTGGAAGCTATAAATAGGGACACAGTTTTGTTCTCGCAATTTACTGTGTCTCAATTCAGTACTTGTACATTTTATTGAAGTCAAGCAGCTCCTCCCATTACAAACTATGTGTCCTTCTTATTTACACTCGTTCAAACGTCTATTTTAGGCTTAACTTTGTTTAAGACATAACAGCATGACAATTCCGAACATCAATATGGCTAGGACCACTGGACTAGTTAGCTGACAAACTTTTATTCAAATACACCACTAAGTCGAAATATTAACTAGGTGCATGTCCAATCTTATTCACAGGTCATCGGGGCAAAAAGTAATTAATAACAAGGTAATAAGGAAAGAGAATCTCAAATTAGGTGTCTGCTCATCTTGTAAAGAATGTGCAGAAATCTGTGCTTTCCCGAAGCAACAACAAACATACAGGCAATGTTTTCAGCAAGTAGAATTAGGAAAGGCAGGAACAAAAATGATGGTAATATCCTGGGCAATTGATAAATACATGCAACTGCACACAAGCCAAAAAGCCACTACTTAGCCACAACAACTTGAAATATATATTCTCGAGTCTATTCTTAACCACTTTTTTGTTTCGTTTTAAGGAAAGCTACCCCATCACGCCGTGCTTTCGGATCTCAAAAAGGAATCAGAAGTCAGAAACACAAAGGAAATGTGTTGCAGAGGTCATGCTACGAGTCTGATAAACAAGTTCAACTGGCATTTCAAATAATGCAACTATTCATCAAATACTCATGAGTCACTTCTTAGTTCTTATTTATCCTTAATTGAGTTTCGATACTAGAAATGGTTATCAATAAACGGCAAATATGCCAATTGAATACAGCAAAACCGCCCAAGACATCACTGCTGTTTTCAAGTCAGAAGGATCCGTGACCACAAAACCAAAATGAAGACCCACTTGGTAACGACAATACTTCTTTTTTCCCAAATCGTATCGTGTATACAGGCTGCATTATCACAAAATCAAATAATAGGCAACTACAGGCTACGATTAAGATCAAGCATGTTCAATTACACACCAAAATTTACAACTTTCCCAAACCCTGCCAGTGTAATTACAAAAGAGCCAGAGTACGGAAAATTACCTCCTCGTTGCTCCTCAGTATGCTTCATTGAGCGAATTTACTATTCACTTTCCTCCTCTGTTTTGAAATTTCAACCTCTACTAAGAAGAAGGAAAGACGTCCTTAACAGCTGAGGCAGCAGTCAAGTAATTAAGCGTGTTTCTTAAGGTTTCCTTCTCCCTCTTCAATCTTGTGGCAGTGTCCTCCAATTCAAGCAAAGCTTGCTGCTCTCTTGGCGCGCCCTCGAATGTGCTGCCTACAAAGAAAGAAAAAGGCGTGGGAAAGAGGTTCCTTCTCAAATCCCCCACTTCCTTCTCCGGTTTTCCCCCCAGTCGATTGGATAAACGTATGACATCTTTCATATAGGTCTCCACCTCAGTGGCCAAACCGTCAAGGTCCTCTTCGCCATTCGCAGACGGCCTATCCTCGAGCCAGGTCACTTGAGCGACCAGGTAGGGCTTGGTGCGGACAAGGTTGGTGACGCGGAACCGCTCTTGGCCTTTACAGATTAAGAAGAAACGGTCATCGACGAGGCGCTCGTGCTTAATGACTTCACCGACGCAGCCAACGTCGGCTGTGCCGGAAAGAGCGTCGGAGTAGATAACCCCGAAACGAAGATCGGTCTGAAGGAGAGTGTGCATCATTATGCGGTAACGGAACTCAAAGATCTGCAAAGGAAGGATAGCGCCGGGGAAGAGAACAAGGGGAAGAGGGAAAAGAGGGAGTTCCACCACGTCGTCTGATTTGGGGGAGTTGGTGTGGTGCTTCTCCGAGAAAGATGAGGAAGAACAGCGGAGGGAATCATGCCGCCGGCGGCGACGGAAGTGGGGGAGGCGGCAGCGAAGAAGAGGCCGTGAAGGGAAATGAAGATTAGGATTGGAAGAGTAGGCAAGTTTATTGGGGTTCAAGGACGAGGAAGATGAAGCAGAGGGGATGAGTTGGGGGAATGCCATTTGCGTCATTCCAAGTAGAGAGGGAAGGCGTTTATGGGGTTTGTTTCTTTATGGTGGGGTGAAGAGAGAAAGGATTATGTGGAAGACGTGAGCTTGTTATTGCGGGGATTCCTCTCAGCTGTGTATGGAGACTGTGATTTTCCACTCATATCTGTCTGAATCCAATTTCTGCTTTTCGATCATCCTTACAGATTTTTAAAAATCTCGTGGCTTGACGCCTTAGCCCATTCTCTGTGGACGATAAGGTGAGAAGAAGTGAGACGAGTGTGCCTACATGCGGTCATGGGCTTTCCACGTGCCGTCAAGCTCTAAATCACTTCCTAATCCTTTCTTTTATTTTCCGAAGGAAATCTTGAAATTTCTTTTTAAAAAATTCTACCATGAAAAAAATAATGAGATGGCAAGGGCGACAATGACTCCTTCAATCATTGTCATGGACCAAAAACAAAAATCTCGAGCCGTCGAAAGAGAAGGGAGAGCCAATGGGGGGCTATTTTTGGGGCCACCTAAGATGAATGGGGTGCTCTTTTACCTTGCTTTTGAAAGTAACTTGGAATAGGAATTAGGAAAGACAGCCAGACATTTTATGCTTGTTTTACAAAAGTTGAGCTAGTAATGGATGGACTCAACGGTTTGAAGAAGGAAGCATTGGTCTCCCGCTCCTAGTCTTGTCGGGAACTGGGATGCCATATGCGTAATGGAACTTAAAGCATACAAGGAATAAGTACGTAATCCCGAAATTCCTAGAGCATCCTTGGTTTTCCATTTTAAGTGATGTTCCCCGCAGGAATTCGAGCATCAATCCTCTCTTTTGAAGCAGACTGCGGACCCTGTCGATCATTATCATACTTCCATTCCTGTTTCTGAGTCAATATACAAACTGCATATATTCTTGTTTCCATTAAAGCGTCCGAACTAATCAAAGTCAAATCGCCAAACAACCAATCGCTCAGTTTTTCAGAGTCTGAATCCTAATGAATTTGCATGAATGAACTCTTCTTAACAATGTTAATTGAAAGTAAAGTATAACATTCTCCCAGAGATGGCAACTCTATCAAATGCTCTTCATTCTTCTAAGAATAAAACTCAAAGCGGTCTTGTAGATTTAGCCATCTCATACAACATCGCAGATTCAGCTATTTAGGGGCCATTTCATATTTTGCATTGAGTCTGCTAGCTAACAACTGCCAAGTCAAACAGGCTTAAATTCACTGCATGCTAAAAACCACTCCTTTACAACGAATCAATCACAATGAACCAAGAATTTTCACAGGGAGGCAATGTACTTCTGCTTGCTCATGCTCCCCCCCCCCCCTCAATTCTTTGATTTGGGTTCAGCAACTGCAGGTGTATTCAAGGTTCGCTTTACAAGAGATATTTTCCAAGGATTCCCACCTAATTCTTCAAAAATAACTATCAAGTTGTTGGTTGGCTTTAACCAGGATCTGGGAACGTGATACCTGCAAAATTGCATTCATCCACAAAATCAAATGGGAAATATCTACTCATCTGCTAACAAGCATAGAAGGAGATTATTAGATCCATAACAGAGGAGATAAGAGAGTAATGCCCAAAATTGAAACTTAGAGAACAGATCAGTAAGAGTACCATCGTTGGGTGGGTTTTCCACAACCAAGTTGGCAATTATCAGGCCGGAAAGTGCCAGAATAGGAGCAAGAGTTGCAGTCACCTTTTGCATAAGCCAACCAATACCTTCCTATGCTCTCACCGTTGATCCACACTTGACCCTTTCCCATGCTGCCCATGTCCAAGGCCAATGCTTCATCTCCTTCCGGTGCGTCAAAATAGGCCTGCAATGTTTCAACTTTACTGTTAATCACCTTTTGCAATGTTTCTTGTTGCAGCCCAATAATTTTCCTTACCTTGTGCCATTTAAGTTGCTGCTGGCTTTGGGCAGCTAGTGACTCTTGTACCCAGTCAACAGATGAAACCCCATTAGGAGATACCAAATTCATAGCCTCTCCTTTAAGCCCAATCTGTTCAACAATATGCCATGATTATTAAAATGAAATACTTTAATTGAAGCCTGCATAATCAATATAATGTTTCTTTACGCATGGGACCTGGTAAGACCATTGTTGCCAAGTTAAATCTTTGGTTCCCTTGTCAAGACCCTGAATCAAAACTGGGCCATTGATCCCTGTCTTCCATGTTTCAAAATGAAGACCGACATTCTTCCAACAGAGACAGAAAAAGGGAAGAAGTCAGTGGCTAACAATGCTATGTGTAAACTCCACCCTGATTCTCACAAAAGCAAGACATTGGCTTTGTACTGATTACTAACCGGTAATCCAACAGCTACGCTGAGAAGAGCGATTTTATTAGTTCCAGGGCGTAGATTGACCGGACCATTAAATTTGCAACTAGTTTGTTCCCTTGTCCCAAAAGCAGACCCTGCAAAAGACGTTGCCTAAGATATTTCTTGACTTTGATATATTGATTTAATGTGCGAAGATCACAACTACCGGGTTAAACTTAAACTACTTACCTGAAAATTGCCCATTAACGAACACATGGACGGCATGGCCTGACGACTGAACGATGATACTGGGTTTCTGTCCTCCTCGAAGAAATGATTCGGAAGAGCTAATGTCCACACTGTGACATGTAAACCGGAAAACAACTAAGTTTATGACGTATTAGTATTGTGATGCCCGTATTAGTCCTGTGCCTCGTGTTGTGCGTCCATGCCTCCTAGCTTTCCTATTCTCAACAAAATGACTAACACTTAGGCAGTAAGATTTATGCAGATTATGGAGTTCCTCACCTAGTAATGTACCATAGATAGTCGCTAGTATCTCTGGTAACGTTTATTTGTTCCAAGAGTCCGGCCGCTGTAATCCCTGAAATTTCAGCCGGAGAAGAAAGATCTTCATCATAGGTCTCCCATGAGAACAACTTTGAATTCGTAGGCACCATTTGCGCTTGTGATGTTTGAACTCTAACCTTTATGAAAAAACATGGCAGTGTACTCAGCAACTTGACATAATAGAGTGTGCTGATAAGACTTGTTTCGTGCGGAATCAAGATGGCACAAGACCCTTGAAATGTACTTACATTTGCCGTGTTAAATACTTCTTTTCTGCAATCAGGGAGAATGCTTATAGACCAACGAGGCAAATCATAGTGATTGTTATTAAATGTCACTCTAGCTGAAGACTTGGAATGATAGTTTGCCAGAAAAGCTGCACATGCTCCCGTCCCTGAAGAGAATACATGAGCCTGGAATTTCCAGGAGATCCGTGTCATTCACAAGTAAGGTTGGTTTGCCTATGATTTTTGTAACTAGAAAAAGGTAATGTAATGCTTCACATCACAGACAATAGACCTGCTGATACGTTCCTAGTGAAGTAGTAGTAGGATCCGAAGACACCAAGGCAGGTTCACATTGCTTGATGGCTTGGTGAAGCTCCTTTAAATGACTATATTTAGGTTCCCTGATCAAGCCTATCATGCAAAAATTACTCAACTCTTACTAGTCAAATATAAGAGTACATAGTTTTAAGGGTGTAGTTAGATGCCTAAAAGAAAACTGCCAGAGAAACAAAAACAATCATAAACTCTTCCCGTAATTTTTTTAAAATATTCAAGAAAAATCTTCTCACCATATTCATCAATTGGAGCATCATAATCATAACTTGTAGAGATGAACGGGCCTCCAGCAGAGCGTCCAAAATTAGTTCCTCCATGATACTGTATTTCGTCATTAATCACATAGGTGAAACTCAATTATTTTGTTTTGAAGTTTGCAACAGTAGAGTACAGATACATCATGAGTACCCGTTGATTTTTCATTATGACCAGGGCACATTACGTTTTGATAAATAGCAGTTCATGAGAGGGGACCAACCATGTAGTAATTGACAAGTGAGCCACCCTTTTGTATGAATCGAGCAACTGCAAATGCTAGATCTTCAACTGGTCGTTGATGACTTGGCCCACCAAATTCTGTGAACCTAATGAACATGGGGAAAGCAGGAAGGATAAAAGAAAAATCAAATCTGAGGATTGAAAGAACCGAACTTACAGTTATTCGAGTAGCTTCAAATGTGATATTAAACTTACCAGCCACTCCAAGTCTCGGTCCACAGGGTGGGCTTGTACGGTTTATTAGGAGAGAAATAATCACAGTAAAAACCGTTGCACGTATTTATCTGTCATGAAGAATTAAATGGATCAAATTAAGCAGCCGGTGAAAATAGAATAAAGATGAACTAAAAGAAATTCTATATGTAAAGGTGGGTGAGGCAAATGAGAGGGCTTACCACGGGATCTGGGGCGTCATCTTCCTTGCACATCACCCATGGAACACCCGTATCCAATTTAACTGCCATATTTGCAGCCCAATTTACGTATGCACGACCAGAAGCTCCCAGCTCCCTGCTTTCTGGTCCATACTCGTTCTCAATCTATCAAGCAATAGAGATAAAAAATTATATATATATATATATATAGGAAACTAGGTTACTTATATATGAAGTACAAGATTTCAGTCAGGAAGCGGTATTTGGCAGACAATAGTTGAATAAAGACTTGAGTTACGTAGTTTATTGTAGGAGCCACATATACCTGAGAAAGAATGATTGGGCCCCCCTGAGATTGATATAGCTTTTCATTTTTCATCATCTGGACAATTTTCTGGGTGAAGCCACGCATTGCCGCCTAAGAGATTAAGACAAAGTAAGACAATCGAAGGGTCAGGTAAGTGGGAGAGGAGGGAGAAACAGGATGTGAATGGAATTAGATTTCAACCTTGAAAGGCCCATTGTCTGTTCTGAAGCTGATGCCTGGAACATACTTCAACCATACAGGAAATCCTCTACACATACAAACAATGCGAATCACTAACAATATTCATACCACAGAACTAAACAAGAAATTGAAAGGTTGAAAGTGTGTGTACCCATAGTTCCACTCGGCGCACACATAAGGCCCGATGCGAAGATGAACATAAAGCCCCACCTTCTGCACTGTCTTAATGAACTGCACCAAATCGTATCTCCCTTCAAAGTTGTACTGCAAACCCACAGCAGAAAAATAAGAAAAAACTCAAAAGTGCATGGTAAAAGAAAATGTTTGGTTTGATTTAATTCGAGAAATGAACTGCAAAGAGAAGAAAATGAATTGAATCAGCGTGCAGAGGAGAACCTTGCCAGGAGATGGTTCGTGGACATTCCAGAAGACATAAGTGTCAATGACATCTAGGCCTCCATCTTTAGCCTTCTGAATAAGATTCTCCCACATCTACGGTACCGCGCATTTCAGACATAAAAAGCTCATTGACGCCATTATCAACAAATGAGAGATACAAATTCGACGAGAGCAAGTAAAAAGAAGGCATACTTGTGGAGTGCTTCTGGGATAGTGAATGGAACCAGAGATGAGAATTTTCCTTTGACCATTGATGATGATGGCCTTTCTATCATAAGTTACGCTGCAATGGGTCAGTTCAGAACACAAAAACAAGGTCGTGAAGAACAATATGAGCAGCTTTGGAGTCAAGATGCTTTGAATGCTCTCCATATCTCTGAGCTAATTGGAGGGAACTTTGAAAAGATAACTCAGGGAGGCGCAATGTGGTGTTCTTTCTGCCTCTGCTTTAATATTCAGCAAACACAACCACTGTGTTTGTTATGTGTGTTATTATTCTTTGGCTAACCACTCTGCTCTCACCACATATATTTAGTTTTTTTTAGGGTAATAATGTATTTGGGTTTGGTAACAATTATTAGAAAATAGCGGCATTGTCAGACGAGGGAGGGGCATTCTGCGGGCAACGAACACTTTCGTGAGGTTAAGAAGTACAAAGTAAATATTGCTCGTCCCATGAAACTCTGTTGCGGGCTTGAATTTATTTTGAGAATATCTAAAGCAGCAGCTGCAGAAGTCCGGTCCCCCATTTCTTATAAGCCAAAAGAAGCAAAATATCCTGTCGGGTGACAAAATTTGATGACCGCGGCATCAATATCTGAAGGAAGTTATTAACATTAACAGTATGCTTCCTTTGGCCAAAAAAAAAACAGTATGCTTTCATATGGAGGAATGGATAATTTGAAATGCCAGGCACTTGTTGTGTAATGTCAGTCGGAATGGGGTGGTTGAACATGGATAGTTAAAGCACCTGAATGAAATGATACAAAAGATCATAAAGAAACTTTAGTTTTTTTTTTTAAATAATGGGGGTAGGGACTAATTTTCATAAATGTTGAGCAATGATACCACTTGGACCCGCTTTGCAACTTACTTTGTTGTGATGTGCCACTCTTGCTTCAACATCACAATGCCATCATTAAAGCTTAAACTTATTGTTACCAGCTATGGCAAAACAAGTTTTTCCACACGGCATCATATATTTGTAATCGCCTTCTTACCCTTCTAAGCTTTCTGCATATGTATAACTAGATTTGACGTGTTAGTACATGTACATATGTTTTGGGAAAAAGAAAATGCTCGTATTTGAAACAGAAGCCTTGTTGTGGGGAAGGCCCCACGCACAAATAATAGAACTACGTGAGGGGGACTCCAGCACAAAGCCAGCCTCTCCATTCCATTTGTCTTTTGTGACCTGTGCTGTGAGGGAATCCGACCTAATGTTTGGCTGTTTCTCTTCTCTTTTGTTTTTACTTCCTGTCGCCATATGCTCCTACTCCTGGCCTTTCTTTCTATTTTCTCCTCGTAAAATAAATAAATGAAAAGAAGGAAGTTTTTGCTTAATGTCAAATTATTTCAGCATTTTTTTAAGAAAAAATCACAAAAAAGGACAGCTGTAATTAAAAATTGCACACAAAGACCCTTTTATAAAAATTATTGTCAGAACACGTACTAATTATAACGGGTTTTTATTTATAATTTTTTTATTTTGACGGTTTTTTTTTTTACGATTTTCTCTTTTTTTAATATCTTTTTATTTTTTCTAAGATCATCAATCCGTACGTAAAACTCATAAACAAATATATTGTTCATAAATTATGAATATTTTATCTTGAGCTTTCATTTGATGCAACACACGCACAATTCACGAAGAGTAATCATGTTATGTACTGTCTCCTCTATTTCTTAATATAAGAGTTGATTTAACTTTTATTTTGATTTTAAGTATAAGATTTTAATTTATTTTGTTTTTCATATTTATCTATTTTTTTAAAGATAATCTTTGTAATAATAATAGTTCTAACCAGTAAATTTGATTAGCAAAGATATTTTAGAAAATACAATACTTATTTATTATAAATAACTTACTTAACCAATTTATTTAATCTACTCAAATTGTTAACTAGTTGTTATATTAAAAATCAGAGATATTATTAATGATGAATTATAAATATTATAAGGATGACTTGTTTAAAACACTTGATGATGTGCAGGGTTCATACTATTATTCAATCACACGGGACGGGCATGGAGGCAGAGGGACGGTGGGTTAGAGTTGATGGTTTATCTTATTAATGCACTGTTACGTTGAATATCTGCGCTCTTACTTCACCTTCAACTCCACGGGGGGAACAAACAGAAGAAAGCAAGGGTACATGGACGCTCAAATATAATCTTTCAAGTCTGGGAACTGGCATGTTATAGTTTGTGCGAGTATGTTGATTTAGTACAATGTGGTTAGTTTTTTAATTAATACGTATTTCAAAAAATGATCGGCTCATCGATGCTCGGTCCTCGTTACTCGAGAGTTCAAACCTGATGAGGGAGACTCCGTAACGTCGCCGTTTGTCGGCGAGGGGTACCCACGGGCTACTGCTTGGACAGAATGGAGCATGTCCGTTTATGTCGGCAGGCACTGCGCTGTGAGATTAGATTATATGAGGGAGGCCCCATCTCAGTCGCTGCTGCCGCGCATTACATGCAATGCAAATGTGTTTGTCTGAGAAAGTCAGATTTATTATCATCTTTTGTCTAAATTATCCTCTTGACTGTGATTTCAAAAGATTCTTATCAAAAGATAATTTCAATGCATGTCGTTAGAGAAATTAGTTTGAGACCTAAGTTTGTTATAATTAACGAATTTAACTAATTTTCTTAAAATAGTAATTGCAGGTGTTAAGTATTTCTTCAAATAGTTATTCTAATCAATACACTTGATTAGCAAGGATATCTTAAGAAAGATAATACATAATTATTATAAATAATTAGTTTAATTAATTTTTTTAATTTATTTAGATTAATTAATTATTTCTTAGTATTAGTATTAAGGATGGGAGGCACTAATCGTTTAGACTTTAGCGACTTCATGTTTAGACTCGTCTCGGGTGTCCCTCTCTCCGTTGAACAGCGGGGATGCCTCATAGGGTTGAAAAGGGCTGGGGGCGGCGGGCATAAAACGATTATCATCCAGCTACACTCTCTGGAAGCGATACAAGGATAGATAGAAGCGAGGTACGGGATATGCACGATGACCATGCTTTAATCAGAGAAATTCTCCAGATGCTAGAAGCGTCCCTGGCCAGTAGAAGTTAAAACCGGTAATATAAGTTGAGCCCGCAGATTCAACCCGCCAACCCGCCAACAAGTGACGGGTTGGGTTGATAAAAATTGGTACCATTTTAAAATGAAAGTTTTGAATCCATAACCGTCAAGCCCAAACCTGCGACGGGGCTAACCCACAGGGTTAGCGGGCCAACCCGTTTAACCTTTTTTTTTTTTTTTTTTTTGCAAATTTTTCCCTTTGCCTCTCAGTATCTACACTCTCGGCCCAGTCCACAGTCCAACAGTAAGCAGTCAATGTCAAACAGTCTAACACGGCAACACCAACACGATCCCATTTTCACATTTTGCTTGCGTATCGCACTCCTCCCAAACTCCCAACTCTCCCAGACCTAGTCTCCCAGTCACCCTCGACCAGTCCTAACTCCCAAGTCCCAACTCCCAAGCCCCAAGCTCTCCGCTCTCTATCTCTGCTTTGCGTCTTTGCCCTGGCTCATGAGTGATGATTGAACACTTGATAGCTGATACTTGATAGTGATTTGTGTAGTGACATTGTGTTTGTAACTTTGTAGTAGTGTTAATTTGGATTTATGTTTTAATTTGAGGTGTTTGTTAAATTATTAAAGACATATCATGTTCATTTAATCATATGTTTAATATTTTGATATATTTGAAACTTGAAACTTAAAACTTTAGATGGATTCCATGTTTTATTTATGATAATTTCTATTTGCATGTTTTATTTTACGTATTTAGGAATTTGAGTAGGTTTTATTAAAAAAAAGTAAAAAAAAATACAAAATTTGGTGGGTTGGTGGGCCTAACCCGCCGACCCACCTTGGCGGGCTGGGTTGAAAAAATTCCAGCCCGTCAGAAAACGGTTCTAAAAAACCTAACCCGTCAAGCTTTAGGCCAGCCACGGGTCAACCCATAATTAGCGGGTTGGCCCATATTACCGGCTCTACCCCAAATCATATTTGATAACATTACTTTATCTGGTATTGATAAGTCTAAATTTACAAATGATAACAAATTTTTATTAACATTTCTTGTTTGGTATTTACAAAATTTTAACTTTTTTTTTTTTGTTACTGTCCCGAATAAACAAGAGTCCCATGCGAGAAATAACACATTTTTCACGGGCTGGTTCTATAAAGCGAGAAACAGGGAGTATGAGTGCGTACTGCGTGATAAGATAATATATACACAAAATAAAGACCAATCAAACGAATGAACAATAGCTTAAGCCTTTGGTTTACTCCAGTATATAGGCTCCTCCTTGACAAATTGGCTCGTTTCCCTCACTTCTTCGTTCTTCCGTGCAAAATGCGGTTAAAATCGCTTGATAATTTTCATGTTATCAATAATTAATGAATATTATAATAGTATTCTGCTGAAAGAAATTATTATAATACTACGAAATTATTTTTATTAAAACATTTAACGTGAAAATCAAAGTCTGATGGTAGTATATTTCTTCACAGTTTGAAGGAAAAAAAGCTATAATTATGAAGGATTATAAAATAAATTTTATATTTAAAACATAGGAGAGTAACGCATGAGGGGCGTACGGGTAGCAATTGAGAGGATGCCGCCGGGCCAGCACCCATTCTTCAGTTGGGCCGATGACGTGTTTTGACGTGGGCAAGTTCTTTAAACAATAAAATAATTACTTCAACAACTTCTAGCTACAAATAAATATATCTGAAGGAAGCCAAAGCGTCAGGGGATGTAGCTCAGATGGTAGAGCGCTCGCTTAGCATGCGAGAGGTACGGGGATCGATACCCCGCATCTCCATCTTGATCCTTCGAAGAAACTTTTGTGTGGGGCCCATAATTCCTGACCTTCTGGCTGGCTTCATATTTATAGCCTAGTTTTGTCTTTGAAGGCCCAAAAGTTCTGGGTTTTAACTTTTCCATTTCGGACCAGCCAGGGGTTATGAGTTGGACCAAAATGAAAACTGAGAGGGAGAGATATCGGCCTAACTTTTGGATCAAGAGAATTACTTTATTCTCACAAAATCCACAAATGGCTCTTATTTCCCGAGACCCTTCTATTCTATGTAAATGTAATTTCATACTCAGCTATCACCTTTACTTTAATTTTTTGAAAAATCTTAATCCCTTGGGAACTAGTCACCAAAGCTTAATTGATTTGTTACATTATCGATGATTGATAATTGGTTTTGCATAAATTTAAATTCAAATCACATAAAACACCCTAACTTTTAAGTTCAGCGTACATGAATTCTTTAATTTTTATAATTTGATAACGAATCGTCCTTAATCTTTACATTTATATGGATAACATTCTCATTAATTTGCCTGCCATTTCACTAACATAGTGAGATGCATGCACTCGCTAGTCATTACCACATTCCCTCTAATTGTTTTTTTTTTTTTTTGCATGTGTAAATTATTAAATAATAGTTGCCAAAAAAATAATAGATAAATTAATGGCAATGAAATTAATTGCAAATTTTTTTAAAAAAGAAAAAGCAAAAGATTTTTTCCCCAAGATTTAAAAGTCGCAGATCTTCCTGATTGTGCAGTTATAAATACTAAGGCGTGCATTAAATAGTCCTCCAAATCTACGTCTTCAAATATTTATACACAGTTTCTTCTTTATCCCCCCCCCCACACCAAAAATAGATCAAAGACACCTTTGAGTTAACTGTTGCTTTAAGATTAATGAGTTGAACTTCATCAGTTGATTTCATATAACGATTTTAAGAGTGAAGTGGACCTGTCATCCGGTAGAATTTCACTAAGTAAATGCTAAATCTAAAATTTGAGCATCTATATATAGTTTAGAAAACAAACCCTCTTTAGTTACGACTTACGAGCTACACTACTGACCCCTTTCTGTGGGCAACTAGCTAGAATAATCCCTTGTGGTTCTCCTTTTTCATAACTAATTCGGCAAAGCAGATTTGATCCTTATATTGCATCTTCCCGAAGAATGTGATTCCTTCACCGGTTCGTCTTTTATCATAATTAAACTACTGGACAACGAGATGAGAGAGATGTTACCTGTGTGGTTAAAAAAATCTGAAAAAACGGCAACAATTAATTAACGACAAGAAGGCACGCTTGAAACTGAGCTGTAAATTTCATAAAAAGCATAAAAAGGATGATCTCGTATACTCTCTATATATTCGGGTGTCACCATGAGTATTTTGCGTAGCCTAGGTGGCCAGATCTCGAATCACTTTCTACCGTAACCTGTCGCGTAGAGAGAAAAAGACGAGGTACGTGATATAGGCAAACCTTAATAAACAATTGAAAAATTCAGAAGTGGAAGAATCTAATCTCAGTACTTACGATGAAAGAGACATATAAATATGATTCATTCTGCCTCTTGTCCTCTGGAACATCAACGTCTGCACTTGCCGCTTCAAAGTGACGTTGTACCCTCCATCCTGCTTTGCACTACGAAAGGGAAAAATGCAAAAGGGAGGGTCCTTGTAAAATGCAAAGATCGAATAGGTTCTAACTAAAAAGAAAGACAGTGAAAGGAGCACGATGGTGATGGAATGGAAAAGATTCGCGAGTCCATTAAGGCAATCAGCAGTACAAGTACCACCTTTAAGGCCAACACAAATATTGTAACACTCATTAGTCAGAGAGAGAACAACAAAAGTACCCATTCAAATCTTGTTCTCGTGCAACTGACCCAATGCCCCTCCTATATAAACAAATCCTTTAGAGTACGCAGACAGATTCTCTCTCCCGCTTTTGAGCAAACGTACTCCACTGGTTAAAGAGATTCGAAATAAATAAAACAAGCTTCTGATCTTAAAAAAGCCCATCGATTCGAATTCTGCTGGCTGCTTAGGGAGCCTGACGAAGAACGAACGAGGCCCTTTAATCGCTCTTGCGCAGAAAGTATGTCTTCCAACAAGCACATAGAACCTTGCACCGTTTATATAATCATCATCATGCTCGTATTATATACAGATGCTCTTCTTTCTTCCGTCTAGCTTTAATTAATGTGTATGCACTTTATATCCTAATTATCAAGTTTGCTAATAACACGTACATCTTCGATAGATTTTTGTTTGGGATACACAGAGAGAGTTGTGCGTGCGCGCGCGGGTCGGGTGTTTCTAGCTAGTTCTCTTGATATATAAACATGAGGGAATATTAATATAACTCACGTTAGAAAGTGTTATCCAATCCATTTTCTCAATCAAGAGGAGTGCAATTCTCCAATATAAATATTAAAAAGTATCGATGGATGTACGGGGAAAACATAGCTTGATTGCCGTCTGGCAACGGTTCAAAATTTACCAAGCCTCACTGTCAATAAATCATTAGATTATACTACCTGTCTTGCCAGCCCGACTAATTTATGCAATTACCGGTGCCTTATAATTACTATAATTAACAGCAAACTAAGGAAATGTTAGTGAAGTATTTATCGAGCTATTCTAAAAATGACACAGAAACTCGAGTCATATTTGAGGTATCAAGGTGATTTCTGATTTCAGATGTCAGGCAATTTTTTTTTAAAAGTAAATCAACACACAACTAATTTCAATCAATCTTTTTTATGCGATTAGTTCAATACAACAAAAAATCTTATAAAAAGAAACAGACGGAATATAATATTGGTATGCTATTGAAACACAAGCTGTCAGCTGGCACAATATTTAAACCGCTATCATCAGCATGTAATGAGCTGTTATACTGTATTATTATATTATACACGTAACATGAATAGAATATATGTCCTCAAAGAAACATGACAAAGAAGAAAGACGTGGGATGGGGTTATTAATTCAGAGGATCCATGCAAAATAGTAAAGCGGTGTAGAAGGGCAGACCACTTGGGGAAAAGAAGAAGATGCGATTAATCTCTCTCATTGCAAAAAGATCAGAAAATCCTGTACATGAGATTCTTGATAGATTTTTACCCCTCTTTATCTCTGACCAAAAGATAAGATTAAAAAAGGGCAAGTCGCCTTTGCGGCAAATTAAGAAAGGTAGGCACGACTCGAGGAGCATCTGCAGTGAATAAAGTTGGTAATCAGATAGATGTAGGAGTAGGGCGACCTAATTAATGAAATGATCTTCTTCGTCATTAAGAATGATACGATGCTCATTCAGATCACACCCTTTTTCTGGTGTGGCTTTCTGAGATCCTGTCTAGTTACCACACATATATACATAACATGTATTGGTGCTGGTGAGAGACATGGGCTCATGAATCCGTACGTTGTCAGGGAAAGGGGAAAGGGCAAAGTCCGAAGGGGTACGGTCCAATTATGATTAAAGAGTTCTTGAATGAGTTTGTGATATCCTACTATAGATCGTTTATTGAGGAATGACGAGTTAGTGTGGGGATAGAAGTGCAAAACTAAACTTGATTGATTTAGTTGTTGAAGCACCGCGTACTGAAGTAATGTGTGGGAGCAGGAGGACCACAGCTTGCATTGTGTGCTGTGATTTAGATAATAATTAGGGAAGCTTTTAACATGTACTTGATTATGGGGATCTCGGGCTTTAATTTTCCAATTGGCAGTGCTTTGCTTGGAATGGGAACATGTAATTAAGTTGACTGGACCCTGTCATTAGGTGGGTGTAAAAATAAGTGTTCAGGCTAAACGAAAGATCACCAGGACAAAGAATCAAGAAGCGATGTGAATTTTAAAATTAAAAAATGAAAGACGAGGAAAAATTAACCTTTCTTTTGGATCAAACCAGCCACGTATGTGTATGTATCTACGTATGCATCTGCTCCTAATTATACAAATGAGTGCGACATTTTAATTTAAATATAAAAGAGGTTTTTAATTAAAAATACATGAAACTATAGACAATCCAAATTGTAGACGAGTTTTTTTAAAAAAAAAAAAATAGAAAAGTCGAGCTCCGAGAGGGGGGAAAAAGTTAGAATTGTTTTAGTATGCATGGGTGCAGTGCCTGCGCCCACCACGTGAAGCTCCCCTCGCAGGGGTCCCCACACAGATCCTCTGTATCTACACGTGGCCCCCGCGCCCTGACCTCTTCTCATCAATCATCCTCCGGGGAGCAAATGCGAATCACCACCCTCCAATGCCTCACGGCTCTCCTCTATGCCGGCCATTCCCATTCCTGATCTTCTCTGCCCCTCCAAAAGTCAATTAAAATAATCAATGGCTCACCCCTGAGATTATTTTCAAAAGTTGAGTAAACATTTTTCCTTAATTCCCATTTCCCTCACTCAAAAATAAAAATCAGAAGCAGGTGTGCTTGTGTCTCCTCTCACGTGCCCATGAGACCCTTCGTTCACCTCCGTGTCCTATAAATAGCGGACCTGCATCATATATCCAAAACACATCAGAGACACACAGTGTAATGACTCAGGCCCTCACTGATCCTCCTCATCAGTCTCACTCCCTTCTTTGTCCCATATTCAAAAGAAAAGTGGCGAGCGCCGAGCTGCAAAGCAGACAGAAATTTAAAGTGCCATAGATTCCTTGCTCCTATATTGAAGCGGGGAACCAGCTCTTCATGAAACCCTATCATCAAAAGGCAAGGGCAAGAGCTGCAGAGGAGGGAATCTTTGTGCATGTTTGCGTATAAAATCTTTAAAGCGCAATCCAGGCCTACGTTACTCCGCCACGTCCCACAGCGCTGCTCCAAGATTTTGTTCTCTGCGCAATTCCCATCCCTCGATCGCATCCCCCCATCACCCTTTCTTGTTCCCCACCTCCAGCACCACCATATATATACCTGCCCCAACTAACAGGAAAAACCAACTCCCGGAAATGGCGGCAACCAAGTTTGTGCTGGCATTCGCTATATGCCGGTTAATCGTGACCGTAGGATTCACGGTGGTGCCCGTGGAACTCCTCCGTCTCGGAATCGAAGGCCGGCTGAGCGTGGAGACGTCCGACGTGGAAAAGGCGTCTGCAGATTTCGGAATGCTGACGAGAGCGGTGCCCCTGGCAGTCATGGAGCCGGGGTCGGCGGAGGACGTGGCGCGGCTCGTGGAGGCGGCTTACGAGTCGGCGCAGGGGTTCACGGTGTCGGCTCGTGGACACGGGCACTCGATAAACGGGCAGGCTCAGGCGAGAAAGGGGGTGGTGGTAGAGATGAGCAGTAGGAAGAGAATGATGAGAGTGTGGGAGAAGGGAAGGTACGTGGACGTGTGGGGAGGGGAATTGTGGATAGATGTGTTGAAGGCTACTCTGGAGTATGGGTTGGCACCAAAGTCGTGGACTGATTATCTGTATTTGTCTGTGGGCGGAACCCTATCCAACGCCGGCATTAGTGGCCAGACCTTCAATCATGGCCCTCAGATTAGCAATGTCTATGAGCTCGACGTCGTTACCGGTTAGCTTTTCCCACTTACCTCCTCAACCTTCCATCTGACTGCGATGCACAGCAATTCTTTAAACCTAGCTTGCTTTGTGCTTGACTACTCAGACTTCACCCAAATCAACAACATCCTCTCGTTGCTAATTAAATAAAGTATAGCTAATCTTTTTTCATGCCATTTTGGATAATTAACGTACTCGTTTGTTATTGCTCCGCGTTCATGCATGTTGTCGTTCATGTCTGTTCATATATAGAAATAGAACCAGTATTTAACACTATTGCACGTTACTATTTTGTTTGTTCTGTAATTGGTTACGCTTAATTTCCAATTAAATTATCGTGACTATCCCGAGCATGGTTAATTAATCCGATTATTTCAGGTTCGCTGATGACGGATTCACTTTAATTTCCCCTCTCTCAATGGAACAGGTAAAGGTGAGCTGTTGACTTGTTCAGAAGAGCGCAATACGGAGTTGTTTCATGCCGTTCTCGGAGGTCTTGGACAATTTGGCATCATCACAAGAGCTAGAATTGCTCTTGAGCCAGCTCCGCACAGGGTACTCAATTAATGATAAATATCTCTTTTGCTTCCTATCGCTTAAATCAAAATTATAACCTGAATAATTTTTATTTGTAACCCAATTTACCTGTCTCTTCTCTGATTCTTCTCTATATATAGATCATTAGCACATCAAGCAAAAAGGTTTTTTTTTTTTTTAATAATACGTTTAAAATGAGAACGCTACCTCTTCTCTCTTTATATATATAGAAAGATAATGATTTGCAAAATGATCAGCTCTACGGAAAAACAATCACATGTTCTCCGTATTTATCTTTCGAGGAACTTGTTGAAGGTGGGTTTTCATCTGTTCCTGGGCAGGACACATGACACGTGGTTCGTGGCAAATTTTTCTTTGCCTCGGAGACAAAACGTTTAAAAAAAAAAAATCATTTTCAAGGGTTGAGGAGTGGTCTATTTGAGTAGCTCCGTATCTACTATACATAGCTGGCAAATTCTGTTGATGTGTCGTTCTCTTAATTCTTTCAACATATACGTTAAATGGGATATCTTAGAGTTACAGTTATTTAGTTATAATTACATTACTGCTTCGAACGTACGCACAGGTTCGTTGGATACGAGTCCTGTACTCCAATTTCTCAGCCTTCACCAAAGACCAAGAGTTTCTAATCTCGCTGCATGAGAAGCCATCAAAGGAGAGATTCGACTACGTGGAAGGATTTGTGATCGTAGATGAAGGACTGATCAATAACTGGAGGTCCTCTTTCTTTTCACCAAGTAACCCGGTGAAAATAG
Source organism: Neltuma alba (assembly GCF_004799145.2). Taxonomy (NCBI): domain Eukaryota; kingdom Viridiplantae; phylum Streptophyta; class Magnoliopsida; order Fabales; family Fabaceae; genus Neltuma; species Neltuma alba. The sequence goes on along the minus strand of NW_021632837.1, from coordinate 120,982 downwards.
AATCCCTCAAATCGGACGAGGGTGTCTTGTACTGCTTGGAGATTACCAAAAATTACCAGCATGAGGATGCTGATATTATTGATCAGGTACGCTCATTTAATGCACCTTGACTTTTTTACTATGTATTGCTCGCATTGTGAGGGGGGGGGGGGATCACTTCAAGCGCCCCCTATAAATCGACACGTAATATGGCCATTTGGCATAAGGAACGTAGGTGCCTTTTTATTTTGCTCTGCTGGACTCTATTAATTTACCAATTTGCTGACTACTATATGTAAGCCACCTGTATCTATGCTTGTCTTCTAAATTATGACACCTGCAAGCTGTTCTTGGACAACTGGCTCCAATCAATTCAATCTCACAAAACATTAACTAGTGGGGCATCTTTGTCCAGTTTTGTTACTTTGAAGTTAACTTGAACATTATTTATAAATATTTGCTGCCGCATAGAAACGCCAAAAATAGAAAACCATGCAATAATTTAAAACAGAGTGGATCAAATCGGGTGAATTATTTGTTTAATCCACGGAAAGTTGTTCCAAAAGATTTATGTGAAGTTGAATTAATTATTCGATTAATCTCTGTGTCTTATCCCTGTAGTGTTCTAGACAGCAGAATATGTAGTTTTTCATGATTGGTTCTCTCTAGGAACTTTGGCAGAAGCCACTTCCAAAAGTACGCGCGCGCGCGCATATATACATATATATATATGTGTGTGTGTGTGTGTAATATATAACATAATTGATTGACAAGGAGCAAAAGTAACATGGAAAGGTAGCCTTCTGTTGCACCGCCGGAGGAATAGAGACATTTCGTATTGAATACTAGAATCATTGAGCTTCAAACACTGGCTTTTAAATTATCATTTGTTCTCGTATGTAGATGATATTCTTTCCAAGCCACGGCCAATTTATACAAACAAAATGAGATTAACATAAATGATAAACGAGACAACACACAAGATTTTCTGGAATCCATCAAGGCAAGCATTGGAATTGTTTATTGACATTCATAATATATTAATAACGTAAACCAGGCGGCCTACTGACCTGATTATTCCCTCGTTCGAGGTTCTGTTTTATTTACATTCTCCTAACCATGTATAGTATTATATTATATTATAAATAAATATTATAATTATAATGGAGGTCATTCGGACAAAGCATCTACTTACCCTTTTTTTGTTTGCATACGTACGTGTAACTATGGATGGGTTTGGTGCTGATGAAATAATTGTGGATCGGACTTGTACAGGAAATAGAGGCGATGCTTGAAGAGTTAGATTTCATACCGAAAACGGTGTTCACAACAGACCTGCCATACGTGGATTTTCTAGACCGAGTGCACCGGGCGGAGGTGAAGATGAGATCCAAGGGTTTGTGGGAAGTGCCGCATCCGTGGCTGAACTTTTTTGTTCCGAGATCAAGGATCGCGGATTTCGACAAGGGCGTGTTCAGGGGCATTCTGGGAAATAAGACCAGTGGGCCCATCCTCGTCTACCCCATGAACAAGAACAAGTAAGTCCCCAGATGCACGCATGCTTGCCATGCCCACCTCTCTATTTATTATTTTCGTTTCATCATGCATGTCTTTGTCGTGTGTGTCTGTGTGTGTGTCTACTTAATAAGGCCACGGCACACTTCACGAGTCATGCATGCATGCGCCCATAGGTGATGGGCAGGCTGGGAAAAAAGGGGGGGGGGATAATACAATATGTGGCAGTACTGAAGACATGTTTGCCTTTCGGTTGATATGAGAAAACGGACGTCTGAAAGCTACAAAAGGCCAACATGAACACACCATACACGAGTCATTCGGGTGTAAAAGCAAACAAAAATAATGGGAAAGGGAGGGCCGTGATGACCCAACTCGGAAGATTTTGTTGTCAGGACTAGATCTTCAAAGGGGGCCCATGGCCTTTTTAGTAGTGTATTTAACGCAAACAGGCCCATTCAAGTAGTGATGAAGGAACCACCTCCAAAGGTCGCAAAAAAAAAAAAAAAAACCTCTGAAACCCCAGTGCATGAGTAAAATGAATACCCATGCTTTAACCCCAAAAAAAAAAAAAAAAGAATACTGAAGGATGTTGTGAATTGTGAAGGTGGGACCAGCGGAGCTCGGTGGTGACGCCAGAGGAGGAGGTCTTTTACCTGGTGGCATTTCTGAGATCAGCTGTGGACCGCCAGGCGCTGCGCATGCTGAGCGATCAGAACCGCCAGATTCTGAGCTTCTGCCGTGACGCCAGCATCGAGGTGAAACAGTACCTGCCCCATTACGCCACCCAGGAGGAGTGGAGGGACCACTTTGGCGATAAGTGGGCCCGCTTTTCTCACCTGAAGGCGCTGTACGACCCCCGGCGCATCTTAGCCTCAGGCCAGCGCATTTTCAAGCCCCTCACCGCCGCTACCTCCGATATGTGAATACAAAACGACAAGATTGGAGGGTGACGGCAAGGCCAAATTATACGTCGTTTTGCATGGCCTTGTAGAGTGCCCGTTTCACTCTTTACCTATTCTAGATTCTAGTTGCTACTTGCCTTGCTTCTCAGCTCCTTGTACATATTACGATTCTTACTCCTCTACGTTAGGCAGTACAGCAGCTTATTACAGATGGACAGCAAAAATGTCAGATTGACTATTTTTTCTCGCCCTCTTCCTTCTCCTTTCTGACTTCCCCATCTTCTAAACATGATCAATTTATAATTCCATCCGCATCAATTTTTTTAACTTATTTCACCCCATCTAGTTTTATAGAGAAGGCGGGGTCCCTTGTGGGTGCTCTCAAGCCCCATATCGGATAGATACGTGAGTGTGTTAATGTATATAAGTAGGATATTCGGACTGTTTGGGTACTACCGCGTTAGGTGGTTTACCCTTCAGTCTCTAGTTCAAAAAAAAAGTTTATAGAAAAGGCCAACAAAAAAAATTACAATCAGGTGTGGAAGAAAAAAAAATTAATTACCTTGACAACTAAAAAATATGTAATGACAAATTCTAAATATCCATGCATGCATGCTGACCTGAAGGTAGGTCTAACTTTGGAGGATGTTCACTCTCTCTCTCTGTTTTTTTTTTTTTGGGGCAGCGAGTATGCTTACTCTTTTATCAATATGGAGCCATCGCCATCTTCATCCCTCGTAACAGGATCATACGAGAAGCCGATGTAAACTAAACTGATTCTCCCAGAGTGACTGCGGCCTCCCCATAATGCGACAAAAAAGCATCTTCCTGTTTTTATCACGTTTGAATGAACACCAACTACACTCCATATGCTGATCATATGAGAAACAGACAGAAAGAGAAAAACTATCCTCCAAATGCCGATTCCGAAGGTGCTACTACTAAGGCCAGAGATTTTACGCCAGCACTTTGACCAAGGATAAAACACCATTTTACTAAAATGTAAAAAACAACAAAAAAGGATAAAGCACCAGAGCACAATTCATCCGCAGCCAAGCCTGAGGCACAAAGAGCTTATATCTCTAGACTTCAAATCTGACGGGAACTAGCACTGGACAAAACAACATGAATCAATTGATCTTTCAAACCTAAGTATGAATTTCATGGTTACTCAATCACAAAACTCCGTGGTTTAAACTCTGCAGGTGTCATCACCTAACAGAAAGGGCAAAGCTACTCTGTTTCTTGAGAGTCCCGGTTATTTGTGAAGAAACAGGGGTCCAAGAAACATCTAGGAACCATGAAAAGCGCTCAAAAATTGCACCTTTCTTCAATCCAGGCAGCATCAAACACACGGTGCTGGTTTTTACGCCCAGCTACGTTAGTACGTCGACAATCGACAATATATCCTACACAGCACATCCCGAAGCAGACAGCTGCAAGCATGTGAGCTTCGAGTAAAACCGGTGATTTGGGTAAGGGATAGTAAAAATTCTCGACATCAGTACGACCCTTAGCAGACACCCAGATTCTAAGGTGATCTTAGCCTGTCACTGTTACGCAAGTAAATGGTTTTCTGTCAGCGCGATATCTTTATTGTATGGACTCATTTTCAAGATAAAATCACCAATAATTCACTGCCAGTGCCGCAGATATTATCAGTTAATTGGGTCTGAAGGAAAAAATTAATGCACTATGGTTCACTTAGGCCAAAACTGATTGCACAGGAGTTCACAGTCGCATCAGCGTAAAGCATTCACAATTTTTTCATAAGAAGGATGCATGCTTCATAAATGAAACGTAACGTAGCATCCTGCATTCCAACTGTTTCCAGAAGCCAGGTCCACAGTAGAGTCAAAATCCAGTGAATTTGATTCACAACGCATAACGCCAAGGAAATAGGGAGCATGATGATTATAAATAAAATCGTAGCAAGTAGAATGAAATTGTTCCTTCGAATTCAAGGGGCAGAGTCAAGCGGCTTGCTTCAAGCTTTATCAGAAATGGGAGAATGAAATTGTTCATTTGAATTCAAGGGGCAGAGTCAATCGGTTTGCTTCTAGCTTTATCAGAAATGGGACAGTAAAGGCCGTAAGGGTTGGGGTGAAAACATGACAATGAAAGAAGACGTCTTGTGTTGAGCATGACCTAAACTAATTTTATCTTTTTCTATAGAACACTGGGGAAAAAAACAAAACTGGGAAATAAAAAGAAGAAGAAAGAAGGAAGGAAAAGAGATCTATAAAACTGATCATTATTACTATCACCATTATAAGCATTAATTGGCTAAGTTTAATTAGGACGCCGAGCTAGGTATGGAAAAGAGGATAATCTTTTTCAAATTATACACCTTTCTTTCTGTTTAAAAGAAAAGGGAGAGTAAGAGAAGCAATAAAAAGAAGCAAGCCAAAAGCATGCATCTAATAAACGTGACGCGAACACATGAACGGCAAGTTCCACTTGTGGTTGTGGAAGGTGGGTAGAAAAATTTAGAAAAAGCTCATCTCAGCTACTACATGAAGCTTGTCGGCAACCACTGGAAAAGAGCGCGGAAATATTTTATAATATAAAACCGAGGAAGCAATCGCCCTGTCTGGCCAAATGCTCAAGAAAATCAATTTCAGGTTGATGCGTCTTATCAGTGTACAGAACCCCGTAGCTCCGTTGACTTCAATTGTCCATCCCGACCAGAATAATAAAAATAATACATCAGCCATACAATTCATACATTGACACGACTCCATAAAACAAGGTGGGGTATAAGTGACCTCTGCTTCGGAAGCCGGTTGCCGGAGATAATTGCAAATCTAAAACCTTACGTGAAGGAGCAGAGGAACGAGTCAGCGCTTCCAAATTTCAGCAGACGGGAGGGAATTTCTACGTCTTCATACAAGAAACACAGCAAATCTAAGCCGTGCCACAATATTATAGTTTGGCAAGGGGGACAAGCAATCGAGTGGGAAAATCGCGTACTAGAAGTTCAAGAAAGCACGGAAATGTTATGCTCTCTCTGTTTGAAAATGCTTGATCTGACAAAATTTCCATCATAATTATTCTCATTATTCGGATTGTTATTGGAGAATTTTCATGCAAACAGATACTCCTTCCCGTCTTTAATATAAAGTCTTAAATATAAGATCTTAATTATTTTATCTCTCATATATATATTTTCAAAATAGTTCTTATAATAATGATAATTCTAACTAATATGTTTAATTGACAAGAATATTTTAGAAAAAACGATATATATTTGTTACAGGTAATTAACATAATTAATTTTCTTAATCTACTTAAATTAGTGAACTAATTTACATACTAAATGCTGAATGGATTATTAATTAAATGCTGGTGGAAGAGAACCACCGGGATGCAAAAGTCATGGGTCAGGGAATCACATGCCAACAGCAACAGGCACAAAGAAGGCATTTAATAGACGGGGAAATATTAATATTATTCCCGGGGCACAAACGAAAAAGAAGATAACATCTTCACCAATGGAATTTTTACTTGTTATGAGTGAAGAGTATGACTGTTCAATATTTGACTATTCAAGGTGTGAGGACAAGGTACTTTGAACATGTTTTCCAAAAATCCTTTGTCCATATTCTCTGCCTATTCGGCATTCGGCTCCCATCTCGCCTTTCTGAAAATATAAAAATAAGAAATAAAAGAAGAAGAAAAACGCACGCTTCAAGCAAGCAAATCACCAATAGAAAATTGCTTGCGAGGTATGAGGATGTACCTGACAATGGAAATGGCGGGTTGTATTATAGTAATAGAAAGCCAAGAAGCATACACACGTCGACGCGTGAATTTGTCACTTTCACCTACTACAAACCCCGAATCCAGCCAACTCCTGATATTCTTATTTTTTTAATTAGTTTTCTTGGGGGAAAAAAAAAAGAAGAAGCAGGAGAACCAAACAGCTTCGGATATGCTGGTAAGAGAAGGAGAGAGAAAGAAGGATTAGGATGCCTTTAAGAGGAGGTTTAAAGGGAGGGTTACGAGTTACAGGTCCACCAACTGGTGGTTAGGGTTTGAACCCTTCCAAGCAAACAACCACCTCATCCCCTCTCTTCCTCACCTCCACCATCCAATCCATGCGACGGCTTCTTCTTCTTCTCAAGCTTTCTAGCGACTTTTGTCTTGGCGTTCGTCACACGTGAGAAACCTGATATTGATATTGATTGACACATAAATTTAGCAATTATTTATTCCTTTTGGCAAAGAAGGAAAAAAAAAAAAGAATTGTGTGTCCAATAAAATAAAAGTAGTTGGTATGGGGGAAAGTAAACAATTTCTCCTTCTTGTTTTTTTTTTTAAAGAAAGTTGTGGTGTTTTATATATCAGTATTTATTTTTAATTGGTTGGTGCCGTTGTTCCAATGATAAGGAGGTCGGTCTTTGTTTGAATCAAATATAATCTCTTGGGATTGGCATTTGTCTCCGGGTGGGCAGGAACATGAACCCCATGGATTGTCTCATCGCGACTTGTGTGATGTTTCTGCTCTGATCCTCTTTCCCGATTTGCTTCCCACTACGACTCCCATCATTCCTTTTGATTCTCAGTCCTCTTCCTTCCTTTCAGGTATTTCACTTCTCCTTTTCTTTTATCTCTGTTTGATGTTAATAATGATATCCCCGAACAGAAAAGCAAACTTCTTTCGTCGTCATCATCATGGTGTACTTTTGTTAGTGGCAGTGGATGATGCTGCTGATAGAGTTTCTGATTTTGATGAGTGATAGCAGAAATCAGAATGGACTTGTTACTGTGGAGTGGGGATGGGAGAGGAATTCGAATTATACTATCATGAGTGTGGAACTTTCCTTTATGGGCTTGCTGTATAATTGATTGATTGATTGGCAGAAAGTTTTTTAAAGAGATCCTGTTTCGTGCTTTTAATTCATTATGAGAGGGCATGAGGAGGGGCGGGTATTCTGGTGTAGGGTTTTGAGCTAAAGGTTGAAATTGACATCTTTGCTAAACTTTTCGTTCAAGTTTGCTTCAGCTCGGGAAGAGTTCATTTACTGTGTGTCGGTATTTAGTATTTACCAGACTTCCAGTCAATTCACTTGCGTCAAAACTTCTGCTACCTCTATTTTGTCCAACTGGCGAGTGTTAGCAGAAGCAAAATGCTTCATTCGTTCAGTCTAAATCCATTTTTATGGAGCAAGCGAATGTTCTTCATATAATAAAACTCCCCTTCATCCCCTTTTTTCCTCGCCGTCTAGTTTCCAGCCACCCATAGATCAACAGACCCCCTCAGCAATAATGATACTCAAGCCGGGTTTCGAAGGAGGATTGGTTACTGTCTTCTTCTTTTATTTATATGTTTATTGTTTCGGTTGGAAGCTTGTTAAATCATTTGGTTGAATGAACTTCTCATTGAAACAAAGAAATACTGCAAATCGCCATTGGTCAAAAGCTGTAGATTTTGCGACTTTGCAGAGTAATATACTGAGAAAAGTGAGAATTAACCCCCCAGGAGTGTAAACTGGGGTGTCGGCAATGTTTTGAGCAAGCGCTTGATTAAACGTTTGAAAAGAGAAAGGGACTGTTCCCAAACTACAGCGCACACAACGGATTAACGGGCATAGCAGCAATGTCAGAGTAATTTGATCGTCCATGCTTTTGTATAAGCGGCAACAGATATCCAATTCCTCATGCCGTTTAAACCAGTGTGTTTTAGCTCACTAGCTGATGATTGAACTCGAAGTCGCGAAAATTCCGTTACGTTGCGTAGTATTAATTAATAATGGATTCAGTACGAGGACAAGATCAATATCGCTATGAGAACTGTGGGCAGAAGTATAATTTGTTAATTTCCTACATTAAATGCTATCGATGTTGTGTTGCGGATCTGTCTCTGACATATATGCTGGCGTTTTTTATTTAGATTTTAGACAACGCAATCTCTTTTTACCTTCTGCTTGCTTTTTTCGTTTTTCTTCTGTTTCCAAAACGATAACTTTCAATTTTCTTTCCCCACTGACTTTTTTTTTGGTCAATCTATTTAATTGATTCAGGAAAGTCTAGCGAACTGTCGATACTCGATACTGACTCCACCGCGAAGGGATCGGAAAATCTGTCTCTAATTTGTAATCGCAATCTCTTGCTGCTAATGTCATGATGTACCCGAACCAAGCTTTTTCTTCTGGGTCCTACGCGGAGATGTTGTCTGGAAATTCCCTTTTACCTCATAACTTTACAGAAACTGTAGGAAGCCAAAATGAGGTGAAGTTCATCACAAGCGTAGGTGACACTGTGGCCATGCAATCTATTGATGGGCATTCCAACACTGCAGCAGGTGATCCATCTTTCTCAAGGACGCCACTGGGGCTCGTTGACAGCGAACAGAACATACAGAGCCAGGGCTTGTCTCTTAGCCTTGGCACGCTTATGCCTGTTCCTCCCTTCCAATACCACTATCCCTCCACCGGCTTTTCGTCATTTGTGACTCCAAGTCTTCCAAACTTTAAGGGCACTGTTTCTCTTAAAGATGACGAAGGTGCTGAATGCATGGCACCTGTGTCTTCTGGAGGTTTTAACAACTCCATCCAAAAGGAGGCTTTGTACCATCCGCACTTCTCACTCTACCACAAGGAAGTCCCCAATGATCCGTCGTGTCTGCATGGGACCCAAGGTTTTTCGAACGCTGCCTTAAACTCTCAATACCTTAAAGCAGCACAGGAATTGCTTGATGAAATTGTTAATGTACGAAAGGCTTTAAAGCAACCTGGACTGGAAAAGCACAAAGGTTCCCGTGACATTGGATTAGATGGCTCCAAAGAATCTGATGAAAAGTCTACCAGTCAGTCTATGCAGAAGCAGGACCCTAATGCTTCATCTGCCAATGCCTCATCTGAATTGTCACCCGCAGAACGGCAGAGTTTGTTGGATAAGAAGGCGAAGCTTTTGTCCATGTTAGACGAGGTTTATCTCCAAACCCCACTATGATTGGGTCACATGGTTTGTTTTGTTCTATAGATGTTTGTTTTTGATACATTGTCTCTAGATTGAATCTCTGTATCTGTTTATACTATACTAGTTCAAATAGTTGAGCAGGATAGCTATGATGATAGGCGGTTTATTGAGATTCCAATTGCATTAATTAGGGATAGGAGCAGGTTTTGATTGATTAAAGAAAGCTAACTTGCAACAGCAGGTGGAGAAAGCACCCTAAACTTGTCTCTCAACATCTGATCTTGAATAATGCAGTTTTGTTCCTTGGCAGCACTTGTGTTCTAACAATATGCTCAAATATTAACAAACAACTAACCCTCTTGTGGTGACTACAGGTAGATAAAAGATACCGGCAATACTGCCATCAGATGCAAATGGTGGTCTCATCTTTTGATATGGTTGCTGGTTGTGGGGCGGCTGAACCATACACTGCACTTGCTTTGCGAACAATTTCTCGCCATTTTCGTTGTTTGCGTGATGCTATTAGTGGCCAAATCCAAGTGACTCAGAGGAGCCTTGGAGAACAAGAGGGGATACCTCGTCTCCGCTATGTTGATCAGCAGCTGAGGCAACAAAAGGCCCTCCAGCAGCTTGGCGTGATGCGACAAGCTTGGAGGCCCCAGAGGGGACTTCCTGAAAGTTCTGTTTCGATACTTCGTGCTTGGCTCTTTGAGCATTTCCTTCATCCGTATGTCCCACTCCTACCTTTTCCTTTACATCAATGGTTTTGTTTTAATTCTCCATTAGCTGATATTTCGTTTCCATCTGCTATTTGTCACCAGTTACCCAAAAGATTCGGAGAAAATTATGCTGGCAAGGCAAACTGGCCTGACCAGGAACCAGGTTCGTATTTGAAAATTTTGAACTCAAAATTCTAGTTTCTGACCGAGCTTTAATGGCAGGCAATCGATAATCATTGATTATCATATTTACAGTTGTTGCTGATGTTTAATTCATTTAGGTGGCAAACTGGTTCATCAATGCAAGGGTGCGTCTTTGGAAGCCAATGGTTGAGGAAATGTACAAAGAAGAGTTTGGTGATTCTGAGATGGCAAGCTGCAATCTCTCATCTGAAAGTACCCCACAAGGTCCAAGAGATAATAAAGGGGAAGAATCGCAGGGCAATGTTAAAGCTGCTAATAATGTCCCACAGGGGCAGCTTCATGAGTTGAAGCTAGACCAGAGCTCTGCTACAGAATTTGATACTGCCCATGGAGAAGCTGTCATGCATTCTAAAATTATGAAATTGCAGGGTGAGCAAAGGCTTAATATGAACAATAACTTTTATTCGGGCGGACCTATGCCAACCAACCACAACGGTGATAACTGCCTAATGCCTTCTGATACGGCCTCATACGATTTATCAGAGCTGGGTAGTTTCCAGGTGGGCGGCCATGTGTCTCTTGCGTTGGAGTTGCGCAACTGTGAAACCGAGGAATTCACCGCATCTGATAATGGTTTCAACAAACAACGTAACCAGACGTTAGGTTCTTCCCCAGAAAATAATCTGATCGATTATCATTTCACAGATTCAGGAAAGCAACAAAACAGGTTCAGTAATCCTCATCTAATGCATGAGTTTGTCGTCTGAGACCCGCATGCCCATAAAGATCCGGGGAGGAAACGAAGTTGATGCTTTGAGGGATCGCTGGAAAGGTTGTATAATTAGAGTAGACAAAGGAAGCTCATGTTGTTTACTCTGTTGCTCATTCTTGTTGCCCCTTGTTCATAAAGTGATGAATATCACAAAACGTACAAATATACTCGTAGATATGTGTAGATATTCACTTGTAATATTACAGATGATTGATTGTAAGTGCAGGCAATTTTGTAAGGACAAGAATCACATCATGCGCATGCATGATGTGGAATAAGGAATCTGATGGGATGTTACAAGTACGATGTGGAACTGTTGGCTTGTTAATAGAACATTCTGCAGCCTTTCACGTGTTAAAGCAATAGTGCACAAAAGATGGAACGGTACATGAAATATGGACAAATTACAGTGTTTTTATAAATTTAGGGCTTGCTCGGCAGCCAAGATCCTGGGCTCTAGAAAGGGAAAACGAGAGAGAATGACTAGGTTACCTTGCTGGGTGCAGCATCAAGATGTTTCCGGGGAAAGCCAGAGTTTCATGAAACTGTGATATATGGCTTCCTAAGGAGTTGATGGAATTTGTAAATTTTACTGGAAACTACATTTCTTGACCGGAATATCCCCACGGTCGAAACAAATCTTTACTCTTCCTCCTAGCCCTGGAGCATTTCTCCGCCTGGATCTCATTGCTATGTATCTCCCTAACCCTGTCCATCTCCATCTTCGGTTATCATTGTGTTCGTTTAAAATGACTTATAAGTAGTTTTTTAATCATAATTTATGAAATATGAAAAAGAAATTTTGTCTCAACTTATATGAAATGTAATTATAAATGATTTTAAACATGATAGCATGTATATTCACCTTCTGTCCTTGTGAGCCGCCATCCACCCAACTTTTGGCTTTTCAACTTCTGCAGGGGGATACAAATTAAACATAATAAGCACATTAGGAGGTAATCAAAATCACAATAAATAAAAGCTGAAACATCGACGCTTTTCCTTGTTTAAAGCTTTATGCTTGTTAGTTGTTACTCTCTTTTTTCCTCCTTATTTTAATGTTTTTAAACTCACCCAGTTTATGTTACTTCCTTGAATGAAAGCGGAAAATTGTTGCTTTTTGAGGCATGTATGATGGTCGATTCAGACTTACTGAGCAAATATGGGAAAAATTATTGCTATCAAAGAACCTGCTTTCGGGAGTGAAAAAGAGAATCAGGAAAAAACGTGAAACTCTTCTTTCACCAATTATATAAAAAATGGACAAAGTTCACTCTCATCTCGATTTTGGTAATTTCTTTTGTTTTTTTAGTTAATAAGTGTCAAGTACCAAATATAAATATCTCTCGCAACAGGAACTTGAACATTAATTTGTCATGTGATGAGGGACTAATTCTTTTCATTCAACCTAACACTCATTGATTTAAATTCTAGTAATTTCTAACAATGGAGTTATTGTATTCGTAAACTGGGCCTATGGGAACTGGAAGGAGTGGACAAGATCATGCTTTCATCCCAAAGATGTTAACAGGCTTGGTTTTAGCTGCCATTTATTTTTCAATACAAGCTGCATTTTCTTCACACGTTGCTCCTCAGATTTAATTGCATGTAGATGTTTAAGGTTTCCTGTGTTTTCTTGCTTGCATTCTAGGTTTATGAGCAGAGTACTGCAAATGGAATAACGACATGGCGAATGTATTGGGTAAAGATTTTTACATTTTCAAAAATAATTTATGTTTTTTCAACCAAAATTCACATATTGCATCTTCAAACTAGATCCTGATGGTAATTCACCAAACAATGACTGGAGGGGGAAGCAACAATAATCACGATAAATATAAAAATATATTGACGCTTTGATTTGGTTTAACTCAGTATTTAACGTTAAATACAATCATCATAGAAGATTCTTTAATCTTTAATCTTTAATTAAGATAATAAGTTTACAAGTCTTCGCTTAACACTTGCTAATTGATTAACTATCCAATTTACTTGAATATTAGTTGGTAAATTATACACTTATCGTGTGTTAATTAAAAAAGAACATACGTTGTGAAATCTATAATAGGTTGTCATAAAGAAATTCATCGTAAGAAGTGCTATTGGCATAAATTATAGACAATATAGCTCACTATTTAAATTTTGTACATGGCATGAGAAAATGTGTTTAATTTATTACTTTCATAAATAATTTATACGAACAAATGCTGGTAAGGAGTAGTTGTTAATGAGTTACAAATAAATGTTCCACTCTGAATGTCTTGTAATGTAGGTGAACTGCGTCTCAATTTTGCTGTAATCTCGTTCTTTCTATTGAATCCTGTCCGTAATGCACATATGATTTGGGGGTATTTGGATTTGACTAAAAACTTTTTTTAGAAATAGTTTTTTTTGTAAATTAAAATAAAATTTTCACATATTTATTTGATAAAAATATTTTTAAAATTATTATCTTGTTTCTACCTAAACATCCTTATCAACGACAGTAAATTTTTTTTCCCGGTGGAAAACCATATTTTTTTTAATTTCTTTTTTACTTATAAGTGCTTGCACGAGGGGTTACTTTCCCAACTTCTCATATTTCTCCTTGAATATATAGGGCCAGTTCTGACATTAGATGTGTTACTCCATTCAGCCCTCCAAGTCCAGCGTTCCGGTCTCTGGATCCCTTGCCATTCAATATTCCGAGTTTGGAGCGTGAAAACAATGACGGAAGCAGAAGATGCCGCACGACGCCGTAATGCGGTGGCGGATTATCGGAAGAAACTTCTTCAGCACAAAGAACTGGAGTCCAGAGTTCGATCGGGTTCGTTCTCACACTTTCCAATATTATCAAGCGCATATGTTTCTTGATTAAAATTCCTGATTTTGTTTTGGGTATAATACCGTTCTATGATTCGGTCATGTTTAATCTTCACTCTATCGGGAAAACCTAAGTTTTAGGGTTTGTGCCCTTTGGCATTGGTAATCCTCAATCCTGTAGGATCAGTACCCTCCTTTTGACATATAGGAAGAGTGATTTTGATAAATTTACATTTTATGGGATATTGACTTGGCTATCGATTTCTGACTGGAAGGAACCTAAGCTATTTGGGGAAATTAGGTCACGTTAAAGATTGGATCTGTTGTTAAAAGTCGCCTTTTCCCTCACTCGGATTATTTAGATATTAAATTTATTTCAATCCGAGGCAACAATTCCTAGCCAGGGAGGATGGAAAGTAGGCATGTTAGTGAGGAGCCGATATCTTGGCAACGCTGCCGTTTTTTTCCCCTACTTTGCAGTATCATTTTAGCTTGCCCTGTGCTGCATCGTTTTGATATGAAAATTGTGTATTCGCTGCATTAACTTATCTTTTTCTTATTAGAATTAATTTCCCTAAATTTATCCTTTCTTTTGACCCATTTTCTACAATGATTAATTTGATCATTATGGATGAGATTGGTGACGTTGGATTTGGAACTTAAATTGCAGTTAGGGAGAATTTGCGAGCTGCGAAGAAAGAGTTCAATAAAACGGAAGATGATTTGAAGTCTCTTCAAAGTGTCGGGCAGATCATTGGCGAAGTTCTCAGGCCTCTTGACAATGAACGCTGTAATTATTCTGCCTATATTTTTAAAATTTGAAATGCTATCTTGCTAGTCAACTTCTTTAGTACCATCTCTGTCTGGACATTTAGATCTTTTTTTTCTTCTTTTGGTGCTTTGCTAACAACTGATATATTGTAATTTTTTTAATCAATTTACTATTGCTCAACAACTTTCTGTCTTTTTCAAAACGGAGGAAATGTTTACTTCATTAATTGGTGCTAGTGCATTATTTATTTGTTAGCTAGCTACTTACCGAATCGCCATTTGGATTGTGATTGTTTTTCCATCACAGTGATTGTTAAAGCAAGCAGTGGTCCCAGGTATGTGGTTGGCTGCCGCAGTAAAGTGGATAAGGAGAAACTGACTGCAGGAACAAGAGTTGTTCTGGATATGACAACACTAACCATAATGAGGGCTCTTCCCCGTGAAGTAAGTTTTCAAAAACATGCAAATATTTACTAGATGAATGTGTGCATGTTCTTTTTGGGCTCATTTCCCCCCTTACTATCAGCTGTTATTTAACGCATGATTGTCGCTATTTTGTGATATGGGGTTCTAGGTGGATCCAGTAGTTTACAACATGCTTCATGAAGATCCTGGTAACGTCAGTTACTCAGCCGTGGGTGGTTTATCTGATCAGATAAGGGAACTGAGGGAATCAATTGAATTGCCTCTGATGAATCCTGAACTCTTTCTTCGGGTTGGAATAAAGCCTCCAAAGGTGATTGTCAATTTACTGCATTATCCACACTGACCCTTCATCAGTCTAACTGTCTTAGTATTTCATATGTAGGGTGTTCTTCTTTATGGACCTCCTGGGACTGGCAAGACATTGTTAGCTAGGGCCATTGCCAGCAATATTGATGCTAGCTTCTTAAAGGTCAGATGATTGTTCTTTTCTGAACTTAATTGCACTCTGAAATTTTGTTCTAAAGTTGAATATACTGTGTCTTGTCCTATATTCTCGTTTAGGTTGTTTCAAGTGCCATTATTGATAAGTACATTGGAGAAAGTGCTAGGTTGATACGAGAGATGTTTGGGTATGCACGTGATCACCAGGTGAGTCTCTGGTGTGAATTAAATTTCTCTGTTCATGTATTGAAATGGAAGATGATTATTGAACTCCTTTCTCTTCAGCCTTGCATCATTTTTATGGATGAGATCGATGCCATTGGTGGTCGTCGTTTTAGTGAGGGAACAAGTGCAGATCGTGAGATTCAAAGAACACTAATGGAGTTGCTTAATCAGTTAGATGGATTTGATTCACTTGGGAAGGTATATTTTATTCTGAATCACCAAATTTTAATTCATCATTTTTAATTCATTATATAACCACACTTATACCTGGTTTTGAGGTGCTCATTTCATAAATTTTAAGGTTACAAAAACTTTTTCCCCCCTATTTCTATTTTTCTTTGCTTTTGGGGGAGTTTTCCTCCCTTTTTCTGTGGTTGGGGGTTTGGATATAAGCTTTATACAGAGGATGCACTTCACAAATCTGCTTTTGAACAATGATTTCCCCCCCCCCTCCTTATTGTCAAAGATAAACTGTAGCTTGTTATTTTCACTTGTCTTGAAGTTTCTTGGTGCAATTACTAATTGAACTTATCATGATTGGAAAGATTTACAAATAAGTTCTGACAAACTATGGAACAAAGTATAGAATAGTCTTGTATTACTTGGCTTTTGCGCACTAGTTAACTGAAGTTTTAAGGCACAGGTGAAACATTTCGCCTCCTCTACTTTGTGCATGCTTCTCAGTTGTAGCATATTTCTCTTGTTTTTGTATTGAAGACAGACATACACAAGGGGTGATGGGGTATGAAATATAACAAGCGCGGACATCATCCACGTGTTCTTTGTCATATATATTCTTACCATTATGACGTCTGGTTCAAATTCTTATGGTTCATGGCTTTTGTAGGTTAAAATGATAATGGCAACAAACAGACCTGATGTGCTTGACCCTGCTCTCCTGCGTCCTGGCAGGCTGGATAGAAAAATAGAAATTCCATTGCCAAATGAGCAGTCAAGGATGGAAATTCTGAAGATTCATGCTGCTGGAATTGCAAAGCATGGTGAAATAGACTATGAAGCTGTTGTTAAACTTGCAGAGGTTAGTCTAATGAAATCGGGTTAGTTTCATCAACTCATGGGTGCTTGTTTGATGTATTATCTGTTGCATGTTGTGCAGGGCTTTAATGGGGCTGATCTCCGAAATGTCTGCACGGAAGCTGGAATGTCGGCCATTCGCGCAGAACGTGATTATGTGATCCATGAAGATTTTATGAAGGCGAGTTCCTTCTCTGATTATAGTTTGGGATAATGAATACATCTTCTGGTTAGTTATGGAAGCAGTACGTTTTGTAACTTTGGACTTGGATTTCAGGCTGTTCGCAAGCTGAATGACGCGAAGAAACTTGAATCCAGTGCTCATTACAATGCTGATTTTGGGAAAGACTGAAGCTAGACCAATATTAACAGAGCCATGGACATCGAGGCAGTGCATCCCTTTTCAGTGGACCTGAAAATTTGCTATCTCATTATTTGGACTGCGTCGCTAATGTTAAGCACGAAATATGGCTTGTTGGGATCCCTCGTGCGATAGGAATATTACTGAAGTTGGAAGAGGGCTGTAGTTAACCAAATACAGCGAGGGGAAGACGTCAATTCAATAGTTTGCCTCGAATCGTTTACTGGAAACCGTGTTTCTCGCATCATTTATAATATTTAATGAATGTTGAATTAGGTGATTTCCTAGCAGCACAAGAACTATTGAGCAGGAATGGTTTTATTATCTTCTTTCGATATTCTTATCTTGTTAAAGTGCAATTTTATGCTGAAGTATTCTGTTTGTGCCCGTGAATTATATTGGCTGAAATATGTTGTGAGGTCACGCCACGTTGGATGCAGGTGGCATAATTTTTCTAATATCCACATCAAATACGGAAAAAGACTGCAATAGCATTTTCGAAGGCCGCGGATCTGACAACCCCAAAGAGCCGCCTGTTATAACCGTACAACCTAAGGAGGCCGCCACTATTACCGGATTTCTCTCTCTTAACTCCATCCCTTCCCACCGAATTTGAATTTATATTCTTGTTTCATTCCTCCACTCCATACAAACTAACTCTTGCATCGATTTGTTTGTTTGAAATCTTCGGTGGACTTAGGATTTCCTTGTCATTTTCCCTCTGAAAGCAGGCTGGTGGCGATTAATGTAAATGGTGGGTGGGGAGACAGATCTGCGGATTTGTCTTTACAGAGAGGGGAAGAGATGGATGTGGGGGACAAAAGACAGTTACCGGTGGGATTAAAAGATAAGTGTTTTTTTTTTTTTTTTTTGCGTACTAAAGAGATCAGATTTAATCTCCATATAAAAGTTAAATAAGTTTTAATGGCTGGCATTTGGTTTTGACCAAAAAAATGGCTGACATTTGGTTTATTAAACTTAGCGCCTATTTATTTTCTAGAAGCATAGAGGGAGCAAGTGACGTGGAATATTGTCCCCCCTGTCTGGCTACGTCTGACAGAATTGTATTTGTTGGGCCTATCTAACATGTTTGACTCAGTCTTCCCTCTCCGTCCATTTTGGGGAACATTGGGCATTTGAGCTGTCTTTGAAAGTTGAGGGGAACATTCGCTTCTGGAATCTTGAAAATACCGACTGTATCTGGCGTGATAATTAGGATTACATCTTAATATTTCTTATTATAATTTAGTTATCAGACTATTAAGTCTGAATTCGAAAGTCATATTAATAATGAGTCTTTTGTATGATTAAATAAACATTTAAAAAAATCAACAAAAATATTACAAATCTAGCCCAGGTGAATTCCATTAGACCACAAATTGAAACTTAAACCTTCTCCACTTTAAAATATTCGTCACTTTAAAGTTTTGGATTCATTCTAAGATACTTCTTATTTCGGAATTTCAATTATTCGTTAATTATTTTTAGACATGTTACTCCACGCTAAGAAACTAATCGTAGATAGAACAATGTTTTCCAAGAAAATAAAACGAAATAAATGAGAATATTTTAGTCAAAACTACTTGATTTTACTGCTAGTTATTTAATAATCTTTTTTTTTTCCTTCTAAATTTGCGCACTGTCTTGCAAATCTTTATGTCAACAGAGAAATCACCTGTGAGGGGGCACATTACGGAGGACGAGTTGAAAATTGAAATGACCATTTGGGCCGTTTCATGCCATTCGAGTAAGTTTCTTACTGGAAGTGTACGGTTAGACAGTATCTTTCTTAATTAAACTGAACAAATGGCCGCCATCACTACAAAAATCCATAGCTTGTTGTCTCGTCTCACTCCAGTTTGCCGGCGTGCTTAATGCCGTGCTTTGTTGTGGTCCTCTTCTTTAACTTGTATTTTATCATTCTTGCAATCTTGAAGAACCAGAAGGCGCTCAGCAGCTGCAAACCCAATCCCATGGCCTGAACAATGCGTTGTTTAAGGGTTAAAAGAGGTTGATATTTGATATTTTAAAGAGGTTATTCTAATCTCAAATAACTAATAGTAACGTTTGGGGTAGACCTTTATCATTGGCGGGTTTTCGGCAGATAGAGTTGTGTAAGTGATATAAGGACCCACCACCATTCTTGCAACTGTGAATATAGCAGCAAACAAAATCTGGCCGCCACAACTCATCTATTACTTAATCTATTTCTAATATTGCAATTTATAAACAGACCCTATAATTAAGGGAATTGGATATAAAATGAAGTTTTGCAAAGACAGCATACTTACATCAGCAGCCAAATTAATGGCGGTATCCCTATAACCCATCTCCTTCAAAAGCTCCCTCAAATGCAGGAAAGGGCTCGACATTTCCGTTACCCAAAGAGCTCCCACCAACTCTGAGCCACACTGCAGAATAGCATCGCCACGGTTGAAGAATGAGAAAAAGAATTCAAGTTTTGATGGGCAAGGGAATTCTGATTTATTGTAATAGCAACTGATATTCCAGCTCTTCCCTAGAGAGAGAGAGAGGGGATTTGGCAATTTAACCGGAAAAAGAAACGACCTTTTGATAGTAGAGGCCAGCACTAATTCCAACTATGCTGACCAAATGGTGGATGGTGTTGTCCAGACTGACTCTTTCCCCAAACAAGCAGCAAATTATATCATATACCAGATACGAAAGGGTCACCGCTAGAGTTTGCATCTGTCCACAGTTTCCAAAAGATTATTAATCCTTCTTTCAATTTCCATGCCAAAAGTTCCCCAGTTGACGAGTTTATTGAGTTTATACCTACCTGCGCAGGGGAGGATGTGGAAGCCATGGGACACAGTGGGCATTTCCAATCTTGAACAGACAGTGAAGCTAGTGTAACAGCTATAGTTGCATGCACTGTAGAGACGAGGCGGTTGCTGAAATCGAACGAGTACTTGCTAAAGACCCTTCTCGCTATCACAAACGCTATCGTCCATGAAATCACCCCTAAACCAACCGTCTTCTTAACGTTCTCTTCCATTTCAGCCACAGTGGAATGGATTCGAATGTGAAGAAATCAACTGATGAACAGAGAGTCTCAATCTGCCGGTCAGGGCGAGGAAGACTATTGAAGTTTGACTGCAGCAACTCTGCCGGTGGCAATAAATAAATAAATTTATTGCATGGACCAACTGTCACCAGAAAACAGATAGAGAGCAATCAAGTATGATGAGAGCGCCGATCTTTAATTTGTTTGAGCAAATTATGCCGCAACAACCATGTTTAATGCACATGCAACCTCTTTCCTAAACAGTAGTTCGTGCTTCAACCAATTTAGGTAAAAACACACCAAATTCAAAGGATGCCACCTGTCATTTTTTGAGCCAAATGTGCAGAACTTCCATCTTCGAACTGGCGAAAGCGACTCATAATAACCGCAGAACTATCAGGTGGAAGTTATTAAATGCAAAAATGTGGTCGCAGTTTTGTCTCTTCCACTCAGGCTGCTATGCTATCAATGCAATATCTTGCTTTCTTATTATACTTAGCCAAATAACAAAATATTCAAATCAGATGAAACTGATGTAAGGGTCCTTTTTTAAATATATTTAATTTTACAATCAATGTTGCGGCTTAGTCCAACGGCTTCTTCCTCAATCATCCCACTACCTATAAAATTTGATTCGCAAGTATCATGTCCTGATGGAACATCAATTGACTCTCTCCAGCACCAAAAGAACACCACAGACCTGCTCAAACCAATTGCTATATTTCTAGTCTCTAATTTATCATAGATCACTGCATATCAGCAATTCTCCCCCTCTCTGTTTGTTTTTGGGGTGGGGGGTTAGAAATAAACTGATCCAAATAAGACACTCTTTCTCGTTTCTCCTTCGTCCTTTTTCAGCAGAAATATTATTTGGGGATGTTCCCCTTTGGAAAATTAAGACGTAAACTATATACATAACGAACATCGACCTCATCCGGTTATTGTCTTATTTTGAATGGCTTGATCGTTCAAGTTCTAAGAGCGTACGGGTGTTGCAGGTAAATGTGATAGCAGCAGCAAACAAACAGAACCAAGTTGCTATGCATGGTTCTTCAGTTTTCATTCATCAAATAACTTCGGGCTTAGATTTCAGGCTGTGCGTGTGCGCGTCTATATATGCGTGTGTGCGTCTATACACACACACACATGAACAACAAAGCGCATGACAGTCGCATATATGGGAAGGAAATGAGCAACCTTCGCTATATCCAATCTGATCCCTTTAGATTATGGACTAATAACTCCCTCACCTCACCTTCTTCAAGGCCAACCCAGCTATATCATTGGCATACCATGAGTTTGAGTTTGAGTTTCCGTTTAGACAGACATTCGATCGCATTGTGATATATAATCAAACTGAATAAACGGCCTGCCATTCATCAATACTGAACTGATCCATTCCTAGTCGTCGTTCGTCACCATTTTCCTCCCGTGCTTTTCTGCCTTGCAGTTGCAGCCCTCTCCCTTAATTTGCACTTAGTTCTTACTATCTTCAATAATCAGAACGCACTTACTATCAACAAACTCAATCCCATGGCCTAAACAGCGCATCAGCATGTATTTTAAGAAGAAATTAGTGCCTCAAACTTCAAACAAAGTATACACACCTTTTTACCAAGTCACTAATGAGGACCGAACACAAACCTTGCAACTGTTTATGTGGCAGCAAACAAAATCTGGCAACAAATCAAATAATATAATATTAGTTCCTTTTGATCCATGCAACTTGTCTGTTTTTAGCATTGCAATTTACTAACAGACCTCATGAATGGTGAGAAAATTTAATCCAGTTAAGAGTTTGCCACGACATGCAGTATACTTACATCGGCAGCCAAATTAATAGCAGTGTCCCTAATTAAAACCCAGCTCCTTTAGAAACTCCCTGAAATGCAGGAAAGGCCTTGATATATATTTACCCCAACCAAACCGTCATCAGCATCTCTCAGCCACACGGCAGAAGTGTATCCATGGTTATGGTTGAACAAAGCTGTTATAAATAACCCTCCAAGTTTTCATTGGAAGTCTTAGTGATAGAAATATTTTATGAATGGGGATCGGAGGGGACAGAAATTCCAATTTAAAGATAGAAAGGTAGAATTTGACAATGAAAGAAATGACCTTTCGATAGCAGAAACCAGCCATGATTCCAGCGATGCAGACCAAGTAGTTGAAGCTAAGGGGTTGTCCGGACTGACTCTTTCCCCAGAGAAGCAACAGAAAAGAGTCTATTTAAAATATAAGCTTTATTTTTGGATTTGTTCAAATATTTATTATTTTTTAGTATTTTATCTTTAATTGATTGTGTTTAGTATTCCCTCTTTTTTTTAATATTACATTCATATATTTTCTTTCGTCATTTTTGTATTTATTGCCTCTCTTATTTACTCTCTTAATAAATAAGGGTAAATTTGAAAGGAAAAAATTCTGACGTATTTATCATTTTTAACTAATTTTAACTGCTAGTTATTAAATTTTTTTTTTAATCAGCAGGCTAATGCTTGTGAAGCGGATCAAAACCGCCACCTGTTGCACCCAAGGCAACCAACGTGCCACTACACCACAATGGTGCTAGCTACTAGTTTATTAAATTTGATTCAGTTATTTGAAATTTATATATAAGAGTAAAAAAAGTAATAAATACTCTTCTTGTCTTATTTATAGGATGAGAGAAAAGATTTTTTTGGTGATATTTATAAGTTACTTCTTTAAATTTCTACAGCGAATATATCATATTTTCTTTTATTTATTATAATATAGATAGTTTTTTTTTAAAATTTTATATATTAAATAGAGATAAAGTTGAAAAATTACTATATTTTAATGAAAAGTTAATACAGTTTAAGATTTTTCTTGATATGTGTGAAATATTTTAAAAGTGTCTTATAAATAAGACTAGATGAGTACGACAGAGTTTGCATCTGTACGGTTTTCACAGATAATTAGCTCAACTTTTAATGCCAAAGCTACCAATTTTATGAGTTGTTGAGTTTGAGTTGATCAGTTCAACCCCGCCTGCTGTCACGGACTTGGTCGTAATTCCAACGAACCGTGCGGCCTAGCAAACTTCTTGCCTTAAGTTGCTAGTCAGCCTACTCACGAAGGAACACGAAGGAACAGGAGACTCAAAGAAAGAACTTTGTATTGATCTCTCAAAGTACTTACAACACTCTCACTTTCTTGAGTGTGTCAAATGAATGAGGGGGAGGGGGTATTTATAGTTCTCTACCTCCTCAATGGACGGCTAAGATCTACTTGATCCGACGGTTACAATGTCGTATCTAGAATACTCTACAAAAATATCTAAATATTTACAAAGGGGTTAGGTGTCTCTACAATTATCTATAGTATTCTGGAACCTTCCAAGCTTCCCTAACAAGCTCCACACATTTCTAGAGAGTTCCAGACTTACCCAAGACTTTTGTGGACACCTTTGGACAGTTCTGGGCAGCGAGCCTTTGTGTATTTCGGGCAAAACATGAGCGGTGCGTTACATTCTCCCCCACTTAATGTGGCGACGTCCTCGGCGCATCCCTCTTGTATGCCTCAATATTCTCCTTATAGTCCCATAAAGCCAGCTCGTGTTCCCAGCTTGCTTCACTATCGGGAGATCCTTTCCATTTAACAAAGTATTCAATGTAGCTCGGATGACTCCCACGTCTCGGTATTACTCGGTGCGCGAGGATTTCCTCAACTTCCCGTTCTGGCACCGTAGTAATTGCTGTAGGGGCTCTTCTAGACTCACCTCTACTTGGTTCATCCTTGTCTTCGTTGTATGGCTTCAGTAGACTTACGTGAAAAACAGGATGCATCTCCAAGTGTGAAGGTAGAGTCAAGCGATAGGCTAACTTACCGATGCGTTTCTCTATAGGAAACGGTCCTTCATAGCGCCTCACTAGCCCTTTATGAACCTTGGCGAACCTTCGGCTTTGATGAGGAAGGAGCTTCACCATGACTAAGTCACCTTCCTCAAACTCTAAGTGCCTCCTCTTAGCGTCGGCCCACTTCTTCATCTTTTTCGCGGCCTTAGCCAAGTACGCCCTTGCCATGTCTGATTTTTCATGCCACCCCTTGGCAAACTTGAAAGCTGAAGGACTCGAGCCTTTGTAGCCAACAGCTAAAGTGTGCGGAGTCATCGGTTGTTGCCCCGTGGCTAACTCGAACGGACTTGACCCAGTTGATTCACTTTTCTGCAAGTTGTATGAAAACTGGGCAATGTCCAAGAGCTTGACCCAGTCCTTCTGGTTGGCACTTACGTAGTGCCTCAAGTATAATTCGAGTAAAGCGTTCACCCTCTCCGTTTGGCCATCGGTCTGCGGGTGAAAGCTTGTAGAAAAGTTGAGTTCGGACCCCATAATTTTGAAGAGCTCCATCCAAAATCTTCCTGTGAAGCGAGTGTCCCGATCGCTCACAATAGTCTTTGGTATGCCCCAATACTTTACCACGAACTTGAAGAACAACTTCGCAGCATCTTCTGCAGTGAATTTGGTTTGGACTGGTATGAACACTCCATACTTGCTAAACCGGTCCACCACCACCATAATGTTGCTGCATCCTTCCGTTTTCGGCAAACAAGTGATGAAGTCCATGGAAATACTTTCCCATGGTCTCTCGGGAATCGGAAGTGGCTCTAGTAAGCCAGAAACGGGGCGCTGTTCCACCTTGTCTTGCTGACACACAAGACAAGTCTTTATGTAGAGCTCTACATCGTCTCGCATCTGGGGCCAAAAGTATGCTCGCTCAATGAGTGCCATTGTGCGTCGAACTCCGGGATGTCCAGCCCACCTCGAGTCATGGCACTCCTTAATGATCTCCTTCCTTAAGCCTTGCCATTTCGGCACGTACACTCGGTTTCCTTTGGTTATGAGCACCCCATCCTCAAGCCAAAACCGGCGTGTCTTCCCTTGACTTGCCAATTCCATCAAACTTTTGGCTTGTGGGTCTTGCTTTAGTCCCTCCTTGACTCGATCAACCAAAGGGAAACTCGGGCTAGTGATGGAGGCAAGTTCGGCCTTTCTACTCAATGCGTCGGCCACGATGTTTCCTTTTCCTGGCTTATACTCCATCACAAAGTCGAACTCTGCTAAGAAGGCTTGCCACCTTACCTGCTTCGGTGTAAGCTTCTTCTGCTTAAGGAAGTAACTCGTGGCGACATTATCGGTTTTCACAATGAACTTGGTACCCAGCAAATAATGTCTCCACGTTCTCAGGCAATGCACCACGGCCGTCATCTCCTTCTCTTGGACTGTGTAACGCCGTTCTGCATCATTGAGCTTACGACTCTCGTAAGCCACCGGATGACCTTCTTGCATTAGGACTCCTCCTAAGGCAAAGTCCAAAGCATCCGTTTGTACCTCGTATGGTTTGGTGTGGTCAGGCAAGGCCAACACCGGTTCCTTGATCACGGCTGCTTTCAGCTCCTCAAAAGCGGCTTGACACTTATCATCCCAATCCCATACTCGGTTTTTCTTTAAAAGATCAGTGAGGGGAGCGGCTATCGCAGAGTAGCCTTTGATGAACTTTCGATAATAGTTGGCCAATCCAAGGAAAGAACGAAGTTCGGGTACCTTCCTTGGTGGCTCCCATTCCTGTATAGCACGCACCTTGGACTCATCCATCCGTAGTTTGCCCCCTCCAACAATGTGCCCTAAGAAAGTTACTTCCTGTTGAGCAAAGGCACATTTCTCCTTCTTGACGTACAACTCGTTCTCCCTGAGGACTTGGAAGACTTGCCTCAGATGCTTCACGTGCTCCTCCAGCGTCTTGCTATAAATGACAATGTCATCCAAGTATACCACCACGAACTTGTCCAAGAACGGTTGTAGGACTCGATTCATGAGGGTGCAAAATGTTGCTGGTGCATTTGTGAGTCCGAAAGGCATCACAAGAAATTCATACGAACCATACCTCGTGACACATGTTGTCTTTGGTTCGTCTCCCTCAGCTATCCGTACTTGGTAATATCCCGACCTTAGATCCAACTTGGTAAACCAACGAGCCTGGCCAAGTTGATCAAAGAGATCGGCAATAAGTGGGATTGGGTACTTGTTCTTCACCGTGATCTTGTTAAGCGCCCGGTAGTCGATGCATAACCGAAGTGACCCATCATGCTTCTTCTGGAACAATACTGGGGCTCCATAAGGTGCTTTTGATGGACAGATATATCCCATGTCCACCAACTCCTTCAATTGCCTCCTAAGTTCCTCAAGCTCCGGAGGCGCCATACGGTAAGGCACTGCTGCAAGTGGTGTGGCATCAGGCACCAACTCTATCTTGTGGTCCACCTCTCTCTTTGGTGGCAACCTCTTGGGCAACTCGGGCGACATCATGTCCTTGAATTCTTCTAGGACATGCTCAATACACCTCGGGAGGTTTTTAGTTGGCGAGGCTACTGCTTCTTCTTCCAAAGCAACTAGATATGTGGGCTGCTTCTTCTTTATGCCTTTGGAAAGTTGCATGGCTGAAATCTGCTTCTCTTGGAGTTGGGTTTCCCGTTCTAGAGGTACTAGTCGGGTGTTACCTTCTTCCAAGATGCACATCGTGTTGGCAAAGGGGATTGGCACAGCCTTAACCTTGTCCATGAATTCCATACCCAAGACAATTGGATAGTCATCCATGGTGACAATGGAGAAGTCTACGAGGCCGTTCCAATCGCCCAGGCTTACCTTGACATCATGAGCAACTCCAAAGGTAGCCCTCGGTCCTGAATTGACTGCCTTAAGCCAACCACGTTCTCCTTCGTAGTAAATGCCCAACTTTTTAGCCTCTTTCACTCTAAGGAAGTTGTTGGAAGCTCCCGTGTCCACAAGTGCTTTGACGGTGTGTCCTCCAATCTCGGTTTCTACAAATAACCGTCCCTTCCTTCCGGACTTGGGCATCTCCACCTTTGCCTTAATGGCATTGAGGAGTTGTAGGGATCCTACTTTCTCCTCTTCTCGTTCCCGTTCCTCCCTTTCCTCGATCAATGCTGAAAGTTTAGCCTTCTTTGGGCAATCCCTGGCTTTATGTAGTCCTTCACAAAAGAAGCATTTAAGTGATGGCCTTTCTCCAGCTTTGTACTCCTTGGGCCCTTCGACTTGTCCGTGGTCTCCTTGCCTCGGTGATGCTCTCCCCCACTCTTTCCCTTGCCGCCCTTGTCTTTCAGCTTTGGCTTCTCGGGTTTCTTGAACTCAATAAGGGACTCAGCAATGGAGATAGCGGTGGTCAAGTCTTGAGCACCACGTCTCTGGATCTCAAGTTTAGCCCACTGTTGCAATCCATCCATAAAGGCAAAGAAAGCTTCTTTATCAGGATAGTCAGGGATCTCAAGCAGTACCTCGGTGAATTCCTTCACATACTCGCGAATGCTTCCCTTGTGTTGAAGACGCCTTAATCTACCCCTGGCCTCTTCTTCAACATTGCTAGGATAAAATTGCTTCTTGAGCTCACCCTTGAATTCAGCCCAAGTGTCTATGGTGCAAGTGCCTTTCTCTATGTCCCCTTGTCTCCTCCTCCACCATACCATAGCGGTGTCCTCGAGGTAGAGACATGCCGTGCTAACCTTAAGTGCATCGTCGGTAACGACGTTCGCTCGGAAATATTGCTCCATACTCCATAGGAAATTATCTAGTTCCTTCGCATTTCTTGTCCCTTTAAAAGCCTTAGGTCGTGGAACATCTACTTTAGAGGATGTAGTCCTTACATCAGACGTTGACGGACTTTCTTGTGCAAGAGCCTTCTTGCACAAGATGAGCTCCTCTTCAGCACTCTCCAACTTGCGCGAGACCCTCCCGAGTTCTTCACGAATCGAAGAAACCTCATCCCTGTGAGACTCTTCCATGGCCTTCATGTTGTCGAGACATTGGGCGAGGACTTTGTTCATGGCGGCTTGCATCTCCTCACGGAATTCGTCCATGCTTTGCCCCATCTCCTCGAACTTCTCCTCCCCGTCGGCTATTGCAAGCTCCACCTTGGCTAGCCGTGTCTCAAAACCCTCCATGGTTTCCCTTGAGCTAGATCTCTGGGATTTAGATTTCTTCTTGACTCCCTCGGACATATTGATAGTCTCGCTTCCGCCTTCTATCTACCTCTATGTTCCAACGATCTTCAAACCTTGGCTCTGATACCAACTGTCACGGACTTGGTCGTAATTCCAACGAACCGTGCGGCCTAGCAAACTTCTTGCCTTAAGTTGCTAGTCAGCCTACTCACGAAGGAACACGAAGGAACAGGAGACTCAAAAAAAGAACTTTGTATTGATCTCTCAAAGTACTTACAACACTCTCACTTTCTTGAGTGTGTCAAATGAATGAGGGGGAGGGGGTATTTATAGTTCTCCACCTCCTCAATGGACGGCTAAGATCTACTTGATCCGACGGTTACAATGTCGTATCTAGAATACTCTACAAAAATATCTAGATATTTACAAAGGGGTTAGGTGTCTCTACAATTATCTATAGTATTCTGGAACCTTCCAAGCTTCCCTAACAAGCTCCACACATTTCTAGAGAGTTCCAGACTTACCCAAGACTTTTGTGGACACCTTTGGACAGTTCTGGGCAGCGAGCCTTTGTGTATTTTGGGCAAAACATGAGCGGTGCGTTACATCGCATGGGAAGACGTTGGAGCCACTGGACAGCGTGGACAATTCCCGCCTTGGACAGAGAGCGAAGCCAATGTTACAGCTAAAAATGCATGGGGGGACAATGCGTTTGGAGAACTCGAACGAGTAATCGGAAAAGATCCTTCTTGATGTGAGAGATGTTATCGTCCATGAAAGAACTCCTAAGCCAACCGTCCTTATAACGTTCTGTTCCATGTCAATCACAATGAAATAACGGATTTGAAAAATAAATTAACTAAACAGCCATGAGAATGTGAAAAAAATGAGCACACGAGTTTTGAGAGAACATGGCTGCCTAGTTAATCGGCCAGAAGGATTGAAGTTTGATTATAGCAGCTTAAGTACGTTGATACACACAAATATCTCCGTCTGTTTTAAAACTACATGCCATTTTGTGTGAAATAAAAAATGAGACATACATTTTTAGATTTCTTTTTTATGACGTCATTAACTGATTTATTAGGAGTGTAAGTTATTTGAAAATACTTTATAACTTTAAACAGAAGGAGCATCAATTTTTGGTGAGGATCGTGTTGAGCCGTTGATGTTAATTAGAGCAAATTGCAACAATGTAACCACACACTTCTACGGCATAAGCAAGATGTTTGATCTAAAATAAAATAATGCATGGTATTGTACCTTAAGACCCGCTAAACTAAGGGTACAATAAAAGGTCTGTTTAGATTAACGATTGAAAAAGTAGTTTATTATTAATTTGATTTTTGAAAAAGTAAAATTTGATAAAGGTTAAATCAGATAAGCTGATTTGTGTTTGAATTGGAATTTAAAAAAGTTAGTTTATAAAAGTGATATCGGTAAAAAGTTGTTTGAATTATAATTAAGTAAAAATAAGCTTTTTATAAAATTATCAAAATGGCTGAGTTTTAATAAATAATGAAATATTTTTAAAAAAATAATTTTACCAAATTATTTATAAGCTCCTGTTAATTTCATATATTTTTTTTATTATAAGGACATATTTGAAAATAAAAGTATATTTCTAGAAGCATATTTTAAAAACAAAAGTATATTTCTAACTTATTTATTACTTTCAACTAATTTTAACTGATTTTTTGTTATCTATAAATTAGGTATTTGAGGTTCATAATAAGAACCAAATGAGGTAATAAATTTCCTAATTTTTTTTCCCTTCATGTTTCAAAAGTTATAAGTCATGAGTTATAAGTCATAGACTGTTAATTTTAGCTTATATTTTATTATAACTTTTCATACAAAAACTAAATTGCCTAATCACAAAACGAAACAGTGTTTATGCTTGAAAAAAAACTACTTATTACCCTCCACACACTTGGCCAAACGGGCTGGAAATGTTTCCCTTGGGGGACATCCTATAGCAATGCATCCAAGGGCGCCGCCCAGCTAGTCCCTACAGAGTAGTTCCAGCTCTTCAAGGATCCATCAATTTCCGAGAAAGACAGATAACGAACTTAATGAGGACGGAGATAATCCAACACGTCTTCCTCTTCTCTTCTCGATGGAGTAATTATTAATCATTCATAACATATATATATATATATATATATATATGAAAACATTTTCAATATAACAAACAAATGCGAGAGATGGGCGGTCGTAAATAGTTGTAATTTTGATTTTCTGGGGCTGCTGGCGTGCATCAGTTTTGACGGGGGATATTTCCGTCCCACGCAATTAATTAGTAGGATAAGCGGAACACGACAAGAATTGCCGGCCACTTCGCTGCATAGGGGGGAAAAAAAGTAAATAGGAATATTAGGAAAAGTTTATGAAGCTAATAATCAATGCCGGGGATAGTAAATGTGGAGACTAAATAAACTCCGTTTGGTTTGACGGATTCTATGATGTCTTTTGAAATTCAGGCGGAGGTAATGGAAGTCGTTCGTTAGAAACCATGATTTGGTTGTCGGGGTGAGATGCTGGCGAAATTAAGTAGTCCAGGAGAAATTAAGTTGGGCTTACCCCTCACTGGGCCTCCTCGAGAAAAAGAGTCTTGTTGCGGCCCTTTTTCCCCCTGCTTGGTCTTTTATTTTTATAATATGATGATGATGATGATGATGCTCCTATCATTGTTGCCATGTGCCGTTTAACACGTTCGCATGGGCTCCCTAACCCCTTCTGAAGTAGAAGAACAATGCTGACGCAGGAGATGGCATAAACATACAAGTAAATGTTGTAATTAAACTAGAAAGACAGGAATTATAATAATGTCTCACTTCATTTCTAAAATTCTGTTACGGGTTGGGCTGTTTCCTCCGTGGCACATGGGCGCTGCTTCTTGAAACTTCGGGCTCAGTGTGGCGGCGGCGGCATCCGTTCTATTGCTGCACAACGCCACTACCACTACCCTGCCATCACCCCCACTGCTCCCCTCGTGACGTCAGCACGGATGCAACCTGTTGCGGCCCCCCACTTTGGTTTCTCGTTTCTTTCAGTGCTGCCTTTTTGCTCGCCATTTCTTTTTTCTCTTTTGGGTAAGCTTTTGCTATGCATTTCATCATTATTATCATCATTTTTTACATACATTATAAATATCTGGTATCGTTGATATTCACTTACACTTTCAAATTAAGTCAGACCCATCACAGAAGTCGGCCAAAAAAAAAGCCCTCGTCTAAGAAATTCTCTGAATATTATCTTCTTAATCTATAAAACTCGCACTTATTTTTGGTTCTTCACCGCATATCCAATAGTCGGTGTGCCCCCACAAGCAAACAGAGTAATAGACCAACCTTCCTTGATAATGTATTCCCTCCGTTCCTTATTATAAGAGACAAATAACCGAAATATGTTGATAAAAAAAACAGCTAAAATTAGTTAAGAACAATTAATGTGTAAAAAGTATAATTTTTTTCCAAACGTGCCCTCATTAATAAAGAGAGAGAGCGTGAGAGAGAACAATTAAATTATTAAAAGAAAGAGAAGTGGGAGGGAGAGAGTGTGTGAGTTGGAGATAATAAATATGGGTAAAATAGTAAATCAACACAAAAAAGTAGAGACAACTTGTAAGTGTCTCTTATATATAGAAACATGTCATAAGCATCAAATGTCTCTTATAATAAAAAACGGAGCGAGTATTGTTTTGAGATGATATAATAATCATACAAAGTAATCATATATATTCGGAGTCGCGGAGTCATCAAAACTGCAAACTGAAGGGAAGGAACGCATTACGGGCCCAACGGGAGTAAAAACTAAAAAGCGAGCTTGAAAAATATGGACATAATATGACAATGACAATTGATAATAACCATTTTTACATCGAAAAGCCCATCGGCATCAATCCATACATAGATATTACTTGAAAGAAGGAAAAAGAAAGAAAGAAAAACACATACACTGCACTTAAAGCCCTGGCCTAATTTCTTTTTCCCAGAAATAATCTTTACTGAGATCCCCACCTGCCATGACCAACACCACCAACCACTACCTTCTGCTTATCTTCCATTCCGACAACGAATTAGACACATTACACCTGACATGATACAACACAGGACTGAAGAATCTGGAGTGCCCAAAAGGTTCAAATCTTCTCCGCTCGTTAACACCGACATAAGAAAAGCAAGAATTGGAGATATTCCGAGGTTCTGAACGACAAGGCGGTGGAGACGATCATTCATCTCACCACTGAAAAAAGTCTGCAGAAGCCACAATGGGCTGGTTAAGCAAGGGCGTGTCCATGGGGTTCATAAAGTTATCTGCTCTCATTGAGTAGCAATCGGCTTCATACACCCCCGTGCTGGTGTTGATGTAACTGAGGATGTCGTTCAGCGATTGGAGCCTGTGGCTGAGCTCTGCCATTCGAGCCCTCAATACGGAGTTTTCAGCCTCAACTTTCACATAGTGCTGCGTGGTGATGTTTATGCTCGTGAGGATTTCGCTATTCTCCTTTTTAAGCTCACTCACCTGGCCCATCAGATCGTCCAGGTGCTTCTGCTTTCGCATGCGGGATCGCTTTGCCGATTCCCGATTCGATTGCATTCTCTTCCTTTTTCTCTGATCCATCAAAGCCTGCAAGTCCTCTTCAGACCCAGAGCTCTGAAATTTGGTGGACATGGAGGAATTTCCACTGGGCGAGTCCATGAGATATGATATGTGCACCAAAGACTGATTTTTTCAGAAATTACTTGGCTACTAACAGAGAGACCAAAAACTAGCTTTGAAATCTTAAAGCCGCAAGGGCAGGACCCGAAAACACTAATGACACAGAGCTAATTTTAACGTTAACGATAATATTTAAACAACCATATAGTACAGAACCGCGATGATGTTCAGAGATTCATGAAAACACATAGAACCAGTAGAGGAACACAACAGAGAAGGACTGAACTAAGTGGGTCCTGCGCCTCAGAGAAGAATTTATCATAAACCCGGAACGAAGTATTTCACTGACGACTGGAGACATGAGTCTCAAATGTTAAAAACCGAAAAATCAGCGTATAGAAACATGGGAAGAACTTCCTTTGGCAGAGAGAACCGACTGCAGTTGGCCTCCGATTTCTGCAAAACGATGGTCCCAGAGATTTAAAATATAGCGCGTTTCAGGTCAAAACCCAAAAGGAATTTCAGGAGAGCAGAAATACAGCGAACAAAAGGCTTAGGCTTGAAAGGCGGGGAGAGGAAAACGAGGAGAAGGGGATGTTGCAGAGAGGCTTAAGGGAGCAATTTATAGAAGAAAAGGTAGAAGAGAAAAGGAGAGGAAATCAGAATGGGGCAAAAGAAAATGATAATCAATCCAGAAAAAGCGAAAGGGAGCATGGGAATCTCCTCCAAGGGTTTGGTGGGAAGGCGATTAGGCTTGTGGGGTGGAGAGGTGGAGTGGAGGCCAAAGCCAACTGGTGACCCCTGTACGGACCCTTTTCAAAATAAATTAACAATAATTGCCACCTTTTTTTTTTAAATTTAAATAATTTATAAATAATGCTTTTCTTATAATTAATTCCCTTAAAAAATTGTCGTTTCTTATGCCAGGAAAAAAAATCAAAGTTGTTGAATGTAACCTCGGTTGTGATTTCACATAAAAGCTTTTCATCCGGCGAATAAAAACGACAGCGAGTGCGAGGTGATTTTCTTTTTATAGCATTACCTAATTACCTATTACCTATTGCAGGTTAGATTTAATTTGAAATATAAAATATCAATTTATCCAAAAATTATAATTTATTTTTTAAATTATCTTATTATACATATGAAGTAGATTTACATTCAAGAGTAATTATGATTAAAATGATATTTTAGAAAAATCAACATATTTTTATTATAAATAATTAAATCAAAATTTTAATATATTTAAATTAATGAAATATGTTTTATATTAAGAATCGAATATGGTAAATGATATCAAATGCACAAATTAGAAATTAAACAATATTTATCCAGCACTGCTTGAGGATTATAACCAGCTATGCTTTATTTAGAATTTACAAATAATGTGACTTACACAAAACATTGGAATCCAACCATCCACAGGTGATTGGTGGATATAAATATTCCTTCAACCTTAAATATAATATCTTTTTTATAGTATAAATTAAACTATAAAAAAAGTTTTATATTTATGACTAAATACGTAGTTCAGAAGATTAACTTACAGATAAAAATTACAAAAAAAATCCAAATGCATTTTAGAGTTTAAATATTTTCTTACAGAAAAACTACATTTTGATTGATCCAACTCTAACTCTGTTCAGGCCGAAAAAATTGTACGATTTCCAAGAATTATGCGACTTTTAAATTTTTAGAATCATGCAGTTGTTCTATTGCTCACGTTACTTTGTGATGTTTTAGTTGCTAATTTTTTCAAACAAAATCCCTTTCCTGTCCAAAAGGTCCTAATTTTATTAGGAGTTTCTTCTTAATTAGACTTTAGACAAATTTATAATTACATGCTCGCGGACCTCCCCAACTACTGACACGTCAAAGGGGTTTAGGTGTCACTTCAGACATGGGCGTGGGCGGCGATTAGAATTTAGAAGGGTGATGACTTTTTGAAGGAGCTGAGCATGATGGAATCGGAAGGAGCAAGGCGACCATTGCTGATTTTATAGGAACATTTTTAATTTTAGTTAATTACTTTTTTAAAAAATTCTTTATAAATCCTAAATTAAAAAATTAAATGTAAATGGATATTTCAAATTTCAATTAATATGTTAATGAGCCTTAATAAATTCAACATTTAAGAATTTGTAGATAACAAAATTTGATTTGTAAACATTAAATGTTTAAAAAACATTTCGTAAACAACGCAACTCATGCTTGTAAATATGAAATCTCTCGGAGCTTATTGGTATCCAATAAAATTCGAGGAAGTTGTTAGTATTTATTTTTGTCATCTCTAGGTGCAATTTTTGTTCTGAAGCTATCTATTGCTTTCCACGGCTACATGATATGGAAACCAAATTATATATTATAGGCTACAACTGCAAATAATATCACAAGTACTTTTGAAATTTATTCTGTAATTTTTTTTTTTTGAGATATCATTATGGTTCTTCCTAACTTTTAACTCCATTTAAAAAGGCAACGTGACGGATCAACTCACTCAGCCCCAGCCTGCGAAGAGCGACTAACCTGTAACCTCCCTATCGCTAATAACTACAAATGGAGATATTAAAAAAGGGCTTGGGTGACAAACCCTCTTTTTTTTTTTTTTGGTTGATATTTTCAAGCCAATCAAAATCTTTTTTCTAAATTGGATGGAAAAAAAGAAAAATGCAGAATTGAAAATTTTGAATTAAAATTCGGTGGAAAAAATTTTATTTCAGTTTATATAAAGATATTTTTTAAAAAGTGTTTTTACGAAAATCAAACACCCTCTAATTCAGAAACATAAAAATGAGGAGGATACTCGTCGTGTTATCTCAAGTTTTTTATGTCTTCTTTCAGAGGTAATGGATACTTTACAGCTCGGCTTCCGTGTCATTTTGTGACTGTCACTTTCGTGAACCACATGACATTGCAGCCATTAAAAAAAAAAAAAAAAAAAATCCCCAACCGATGTTTTGTTGGAGCCAGAGTTTGAGTAATTCACATGCAACTGTGTAAAAAAACTACTCCTTCTGTCTTAAATATAAAACCCTTATACTAATGCGTATAAGGGTCTTATATTTAGGACTCTTCAAGGTCTTATATTTATGACCGGAGGAGTAATATATAACACGGGGAGGTGCGAATATACGCGAAGAAACTAGCCCATCAAATTCAAAGACCAGTTTGAATAGGAGTTGAAGCCATAATTTTTTGCTTATAAACGATCCAAAACAAATAATATGCTCGCGATAGAGGGGTTTATTAGTTAATTTTTTTCAAAACATAAAGAGACAGGCTTTGCCAATAAAAGGGTAACAGAAACCAGTGAGAGAGGAGGGAGATATCTGCCTCTGGAGTCGCGGGGCCCATCCCGCTGGGAAAACAACCCCCCACCTTTTTTTCCCCCGGATGCCTTTGCAGTTTACGTGCTCTCCAGCCTTCGCTCTCACCATCGTGCTGAATCATTTGGATTTAAGTAACTGGGAAGAAGATAACACGTGAGCATCAGGGTGCATGGGAGAAGGTTGAATCCTGGCCCCACATAATATGAATGGAAGAAAAGTGAACGGTGATGCATGGCATCTATTCATATAACTTTCATAAAAAATCCGGACTTTCCATGATAGTTATTTGTATAAAATTAGGATAGAAAGTTAATTTTTTATGACAATTTATAACCGTCGTGAAGTGCTTGCTTATAATATGGACAGCATTTACTACTTCTCAAAAATTATCGTGAAAAGTTCTTTTTAATTAACGATAAAATTGTTTTCTGTAGCAGTAGTGGAGGAATTGTGAGACATTAACGTGGATCGGTTTGGATGTGAAGAAGAGATGCACGAAGTTTTTTCCAAGGGGGAGACGCGTATTGTGGAAAGGCGAGTGGATGGTCGGTT
The DNA here is from genome assembly GCF_004799145.2 of Neltuma alba. Lineage (NCBI taxonomy): Eukaryota > Viridiplantae > Streptophyta > Magnoliopsida > Fabales > Fabaceae > Neltuma > Neltuma alba. The sequence goes on along the minus strand of NW_021632837.1, from coordinate 84,414 downwards.
GGTCGGCTCGCATGAAGTCTCTTTCCACTTTTGTGAAAGCCAAACATGAAGTCTGAAGGTAGTTTCGCCTCCCTCTCTCTCTCGGACAAGTCATCTGTTGCATCGTCACTCAATTTCGTGTCTGTATATTACTCTTCCGGTTCTTAATATAAGACTTATTTAATTAATTTGATTAAATTAAAGAAGTTAGGTAAGTTAGTTAATTACAAAAAAAGTACATATTTTTCTAAAACATCATAATCATTTTTTTAATACTTCCTCTCCCTCTTCTACCTAATTATAATTGAAGGAGTATCCATAAGGGTAATTTAGAGAAAATTGATAAATATGAAAAATGAGTCTTATATTTAGAATCAAAACTAACTTAAAAATTAAATCCTATATTAAGGATCGGATGAGTATAATTTGATGGAGATGACCCGGTCAGATTATAGGCATACCCCTGAGTCCCATGATGACTCCATTCACGAAACTAACGAGACTGCTGCTGCGATAGGAAAGGGCAATGGCCCAACAGGTTGAAGCCGCCGTGTCCCTTTGTCAATAAGCAACCTTCTACTGTGCGTGTGGGGGTCACCCATTCATGTGAAGCAAGCCGCTCTGCTTTATCGTCATCTGCCTTTAACCCTCAGAACCACTCTCCCGTACTGCCTGCTAATTAGCTTGCAACTATCTAAAGCATTTATAAAGCCATTGTGCGCCTGCCAAAGCAAAAGGGCAATGCGAATTAAATCAAAGCACGTGCTAGGAGCTAGCTAGTCAGTGCTGTCATTTCATCTTCCGTATACCTAGTTTATTTCCTTCGCAACGAAGAACGCGAATGCGCCCGACCATGCGATCTTCCCCGCATCTTTGTGGGGTTCTCCCATCTTGTCTATAGTGGCGCAGTTGCTGAAATTTATATATATATATTCATCCATTCGTCTTTTCCTATTTTTCCCGCCGTACTGGCTCTTGTTTTTCCTCTCTTTAATTTGCCTTTTAATGGCTTTCATGGTTCTATGTGATTATGTCCAGCGCTTGTTCTCCTCTGTCTTCATTATATATATATAGTCATCATGAGCCATTTACACCAATATTTGAAAGTTGCAGCCTAATTTATATTTTTAAATACCATCAGATCCAGATCTTTATTCCACATTTGTGTCGACCTTCGCCCTAGTGATGAGGAGAACCAATTTCCTAATATATCTGTTTCTCGCAACGTAACCCCGTTCGTTGCTTGATGTTTTGCCGTTTCTTAAATTCATGGAATGCTCCTGCCTCAGGCCTAGCTCCGTCCTCAACTATATGTTTTTTTTCCCGGGGGCTGGATAAAACAAGCGCGAGAAGATTAGCGCAATTAATTAGTTTGAATTTAGTGAGAAACTAACCTCCCACACTGAATCTAATTCCTGTTGATTCTCGGTTGCCATCTCAATTCTAATAAAACTAAATGCCTACGATCCAAATGCTCACAACAAATTGGCGTCAACTTTACCTTGTTAACTTAAACCGGCCAGCGGTTTATATGTAGAACTAGAGGAAGACCAGGTCACCTGCCAGAATGCGTTGATGTCAAAAGAATAAAACGCCAAGGCATTATATTCAACAAAAGTGCTGTAGGAAGTGGGTGGCTGAATCCCGAAACCCACCAAATTTTGATCTGCCAAATCCCACTTGAAGCGTTGGATCAGAGCCTTTCGTCACCTGTGATGCACGTGTAATGTGCCCTTGACTTTTTATCCCCCCTCCTCACACCTAATTAAACAATCCCTTTAACAACCAAGTATGCTCATGTTTATTTTCATTTCCAAACACCTATTCCTAGTATGGACTTTTGAATTATCACAACGATATTTGCAATTACCCTGTTTTAATACCTTAGCCTATTAGAAGATAAATACCTAGTTTGTTTTTTAAAAAACATTTTTTAGGATTTAAAAAAATTATTAAGTTTTAAAATGTACGCATTAATATTATAATTAGACAATCAAATTAACTAAATGTAGTTTTCCGACGAAAAATCCACAAATACGAGAGTGGGCTTGCTTCCCCCTATCCATTATTGACAGGCCCATTTAGTTTCATAATCCGGGCACAGTGCAAAACTTGACTCCTTTCATTTCATCCCATCCCCATGTTCGTGTTCCTCTTTTGAAAGATCGGCCAACCTCATAATATTTTTTCCGGGGAAATAGGAATTCTTCATAATCGTATATTTTTTTAATTATTTTTTTCGAGAACATAAAAAGTATCTTTTAATCAAGAAAAACCCTTTTATTACTTCTTTTTTTTTTTTGGATGAACATTCAATTTCATTTTCAAAATCAAACAAGGAAAAGGTAGTTTCAAAACAAGCACACGTGACCCGACACAAGAACGTGGCAAATTCACAGGAGATAATCAACGAGCCCAAATCATCATTGTCAGTGCCCACCTAATAATCACTCAATCACGGAAGTCAAACAAGTTAAAAACATTCGAAGCAAAATGTTAAAACTAACTTGTGACTTTAAAATCATATTTTAATGCCGCCCAATGATGACCTGGTTGAATGACCTGTGATCCTAACATGTCCTAGTCATCCACCCGCATCCCTTCTAATTTTCCAACCCCCTCATATCATATTCATCGATATTTGTCTACATGAGAACTCTCATCCATCTCTCCCCAACCCTTACTCCTAAGCAGTCAGGCACAGAGCGATGCCCTAATTCCATGCTGAACCAAAAAGAAACAAAAACGCATTTTCTTTCTCTAATCATACATCATAATCATATTGATAAGCGTTAGACCAAATTTACATAGTTTCCAAAACATTAGAAGGAAAAAAAAGGCATTAGAAACATCCTTATAGACAACTCAAACCCGGTTACTAGCTCAGATATAAAAGAGCTCTGAACATGTAAACAGTAAACTAAACCCCAACTCGGTCTCTCATGAATAGAGTGGTTTACAGTTTAATCTCTCACAGATTACTTTCACAAGTTTATCCCTCATAATTGTCTCTTCACTTTTCTCCTTTACGTGGGAGTATTTCTTAACTTAATCCCCTGTAAATAACAATTATCAATAATGTCCCGCACAGATAAATGAACATTAGATTACCAAGAGGACATTAATGACAACAGTTATTTGTGGATAATCAGGTTAAGAAAAAAAGTTTATGAGAAAAATTGTGAGGGACTAAATTGAGAAATACTCGATCTAAGGAACCAAAAATGGAGTTTTGCTCTCATGCAAACTAATAGCTACCATCTACCATTAGAACACAGTAATGGATGACCCCCCAGTACGACCTTCTTTTGCTGTTGTTCTCTTGGTCCTCCGTAAAGAGGAAACAGAACATATATTAAGCTCACTGATATCAAAGCCTTCCTACTTATTTAGAGCAAACTAAGTTATTAGACTTCTCTCGGCATCAACGAAAAAGAACAACACGAGAAAACTGAAGAAAATAAGATCATGGGCACACCACTGTATTTGCTGTAGCAGCTTCAGGATGGTAATGAAGCATTTCCTTCCACATCATCTCTCTTATCATTTCTTCCCCCAAATCTTCCTCCATGTCGAGATCAATAGGAACAATGGCTGGAGGGTTGCTGTTAGGATCATATAGAGGGGACATGTAAGGGTGTTGAAGTGCTTCAGTAACACTAATCCTCTTTGATGGGTCGAAAACAAGCATCTTCTGCAGTAGATCAATTGCCAATGGAGGGGCGTTCGGGTAAAGCCGGGAAAATGGCATTCCTGGAGAATATGGAAGTGATTTGATGTACCGCTTTGCCTTCGGATTATCAATGAATTCAAGATCCTCCTCCCTTTGACTGCCAAGAATGTTAATAATTAGTTTCAGCTGATTCAAACACTCTGAACCAGGGAAAATAGGTTTTCGCCCAAGAAGCTCTGCAAAGATGCATCCCACAGACCAGACATCAATAGATGTCCCATAATTGTCACAGCAAAGCAGAAGTTCTGGTGCTCGATACCACCGAGTGACAACGTACTCAGTCATAAACTGGTTCTTGGTGCTGCCGGTGCGTGCTAACCCAAAATCACATATTTTTAGGTCACAGTTTGCGTTGATTAGGAGATTCCCAGGCTTCAAGTCACGATGAAGGATATTAGCTGAATGAAGATACTTCAAGCCCCGAAGCAACTGCACACGGGAACTGGTGTGTTAGTGAGTGCAATGATCAATTAAGAAACAAAACTATCATGTCTTCCATAAAGCCATATAGATGGACTACAGGATGATTAGTTATTCAGGAAAGAAGAATAAATTATAGATTATAAATTAACGAAATTTTGATGTATAAAATAGCATTAGAGTGAACAGCCAAAAATGCTGCAGACCAAATCACATAAAAAGAGGGCTGCACAAATTTGTCAAAAAAACAAAATTAAATAAAGATCCAAACATATTGAGCCGGACTCTACCAGGAAAATAGGCCAAAGGATAACAACATCATGAATAAGTCCATACCACATTCTTGGTTACAGTCAACTCCAGAATGCTAAACTAGAGTACAGAAAAAAAAACACATGACCATTAAGTTGTTCATAAATGCAAAAAATGAATCATTAGAAGCTGCCATGTGAATACTTCAGTTGGTCCAAAATCTAGTTTCATACCTGAAGGAGGAAATATTGGCAGTGATCATTAGATAGTGCTTGCGAAGACTTGATAATCTGATGCAAATCTGTGTCCATAAGTTCATAAACCAGGTACACATCCTTGAAACTTTTTCTATGATTAGGCATCATGATATCTTTCAAAGCAATCACATTGTCATGTTGGAGATGCCGGAGAAGTTTCAATTCACGCAGAGTTCTTAGAGCATCAACCCGGTTTTCAAAAGCATTCTGTATCTTCTTAATGGCAACTTTTTCATTGGTTTCTCGGTTCACTGAAGAGCACACGATTCCATACGCTCCTCGACCAATAGGCTTGATGGGCACATATTTTGTATCAATCTCAAACAAGGTTTGCCACATGGAGTAATAATGCTTGCCTTCACTTCTGATCCCATTTGGAGGCTCCACAGGAGTCGCCATTCCCTGCAAATTAACAGAAAAAAGGTCTCACTTTTTCATACTATCGTACTTCATCAAGGATAACTGATCACAAGGGCATTGCTAATATATTACTTATCACCAATTCGATCAAGATCCATTGAGTTTTAGTGCTGTGAAGGGGGGAAAAGGATAAGTCAATATAAGCATACTCAAAGTCCTGAAGAAGGATCCCTCATACAGTGACTTTCAGTAAAGAATAAAAAATAATGAGCATGATTTTAGAGAAAAAAGGTGGTTTTCATCACACCTCCATCACTAATCTAAAATTGACGGTCTTGATAGAGACTAAAATCCTAAGAAAGTAGGCACCAAGCATAATCTATATCCAACTCTCCACCCAAACAAGGGAAAAATTCTTTTGAGGGGTTCAGGATGAAGATAAAGATCGTTCATTTCCTTACTACACAGAGATCTGTCCAAGGTAGAAAGTGTATTTACAGGAAAAAAATAATGGGAAGAAAAGCGTTAGCGAGTTATTATTTAAGCAAACTGTAATTTCTAAATGGGGAAGGAATATAACAAATAACCATAATAATAATGATACTAAAGAGTTACCTTTACAACAAAAACAAGAACTTTATGATTCTAGTACAGCAAATTCCCTTCAATTTCAACATATACATGGTAGAATTTTGCCTTTATTTTCCCACAACATCCTTCCGCTGTCGAAATTGAACCCAAAATTCTGATTTCTTACCCAACCAAATCAATACCACAAACCAAGAAGAATTGACGTTGATTCACTCCAATTCCCTCTTCAAATCAATGGATTCTTCACCAAAGCTCAGTTCTTTACTCCACTTGAGTACAGACCCAGATTTGAAGGAGCTCTACCGAGCGTTAGAATGCTCTGAGCCGAAGTTCGCTTCGATCTCTATGTAAGGAATAGAATGCATAGGTATTGTCAGCGATGAAGATTCGTCATGTCGTCGAGATCGGACCAGCAAGCGACGAATAGTTTTGGACTTTCTGAAAGGAATGAATCTCACACCCTCAGCCCCGCGTTTTCCTCCCTCCAGCGACACTTTTTTTTTTTTTGGGGGGGGGGGGGTGTTTCAATCATCCAGAGGCCATGAGGGGACCCGTTCTTGGCGAGTGGCGATATCGTCCCTCTCGTAGATACGGTTGCCAATATAGGCAAACTTTAATACGACGTCGCTGGATCCTTGCGCCCAATACTATTCAGCAGAGATAATAATTACTCGGATCTCGCGATGTCAAGGGACCATGGCACGTGGTGGCATCTTTCTTCACACCTAAAATTTGTTCCTCTGGCAAAATTTATGTTTTTTTTTACCCAGATAAAAAAATGTTTAACAACTTTTCTGTTTTTTTTAATATAAATAATTTTTAAGAAAATAATAATCCACACAATGATAAATAAAAAATAAATAAAAATAGAAAAATGATTGTTAAACTTGAAAATTTTCAAATAATCGCTTGAAAAAAAAAATTCTCACTTAGGCACACATAACTAAATGAAGGTTTTATAATTTAATAAAATGACAAATCAAGTGTGTTTAAATGGGGATTTCTCTTATTCAGTTGACTATATAGGAATTTTCAAATTCAATAATTATTTTTCTGTCATTTTTGTAAAAGTAAAATAATACAGACATAAGTGAATAAGTCCAAAAAATCTTCTTCTCTCTACATTATATATGGGATCAGAGGAGTAATTAATTATAATTTCTAAGCATTGAATAAAATTTGAAATATGATTAATATATACGACTTGTTAAATTTTTGTACTACATAGATATAGAAATTGTTTTTTGACCGGAGATAGAGCTTAATTGAATCTTATTCTTACATTTTGCTAGGAAAAGTTGATTTTGATTTTTTTTGCTGATGATGACCTGATGATAATATAATGTAGGAAGAATTACAATGAAGTCCCGAGAAAAGAAAAGAAGTACAAAACAAGTCCCAAATGTTATTATTTCCCATTATAGAATTTGTTATTGCAAGCCGCTTAGGTTCTCATTAGAACTTTTTAGCAATTACTCCTCCGGTCCTTAATATAAGACTTAATTATTAAGTTAATCTTGATCTTAAATATAAGACATATTTATTATATTTATTAATTTTTTTAAATCATCCATATGGATATTTCCTCAACCATAATCAAGTAAGTGAGGGAGAAAGAATATTAAGAAAGATGGTTATGGTATTTTAGAAAAAATATGTCATATTTCTTATAACAGGTCTCATATTAACTAATTTATCTAAATCTGTTAATCTAATCAAATTAGTAAAATAGGTCTTATATTAAGGACTGGAAAAGTATTTCTCTTGTCTGGGTCTTAATTGTAAATCTCCCTATAATGTATCCTATCCTTTTACTTATATTAAAACCAGGAAAACTTCGTCATGGGGCAAACTAGAACTATAATGGGCTAATTGGGCTGGGTTGAACTGAAATGGCCTGGGAGGAGGTGTCGGGTCAGCCATCCACGGATAACAATTAGGCGCCGACGTGGCAATGTTCCGACGCCGGAACCGACCCGTTTAGTAAAGGAGACAAGTCCATGGACAAGGGAAAACGGTGAAGTCGCGATCAGCTAATGAGGTAAAGCAGTTAGGCAACTCAGAGATGAAGCAAAGGGAGGCGTCATCACGCTCTCCCAGCGCTTCGTGCATTTACAGAGAGGCGAGAATATCGTCTTCCATGATTGTATGCCTGCCTTTTCTTTTCTATTGCTGCTGCGCAGTGCTTGGACTTCGAGAGCCGTCTATTATTTTGCCTTTTTCATTTGTGTGTTGTAAAAACGTATGAACGTCCTTTTTTTTTTTTGGCCAAAAGTATGAAGGTCCATTAAAGATGGAAATTTTGATCGATAAGTGATCGTCCCCTGATCGGGTGGGAGTGCGACTTGCAAAGCTGTTTTTTCCCCCTCCCCCCCCGGGCCAGTGACTCGTAAAGCTGTTACATCTGTAGCAAGGAACCAAAAATTTGGCTGCAACCGTTATTACATAGTCTGTTGTCCCAAATGAACTGGCAATACGAAGAAGGTCAAGATTTTGATGATGTTTTGACAAAATAAGCGTTACATTCAGTTCTAGTGTGAGCATCGAGTTCTTATAGGTTTTCCTTTTAATCTGCTAGATTAATTTCCCTCTCACTTTGTTAATGCATCCATAATAAAACATTTTAAAGCCGACTGTTAATTTTCTTTTTCCAGGATATAGTGATTTACACTTATAGCGAGATAGATGGGACCATTCAAATGAAGAGTTATCATACTGGTAATTCATTCAGAGATGTAACTTGCTCATAGTGAAGAACTGACCTAGGTAGAAGAAGTGGTCGGTCAATTAACCCCTGGTAGTTGGTGCAGCTTTTTCCTGGATTACAATCTATGGTATGGTTTATTACTTACGGTCCTAATTATAAGACCGTATTTCTAGTCTATAAATGAAATCTTATAATTAAGATCAGAGGTGGTATTTAGTATTACCAGATTATTTCATTATTGTCCTCATAATGATATCTTTTTAATTTCAATAGATTATAAATATAGCGGTTCAGGTGCTTTGACTCTGGACAATTGTAATTTCCATGAATCTTTGCACCTTGATATAGTTGGAATTGGATTCTCTCCACTACCTTCCCATCCTCTTCTTCTTCACTACCCTCCTTTTCTCTTCACAACTATTGGATCAAAACTTCAATGGTTCAGATTTAATGTTTTATAACATTTTATAAAAATAAATATTATGATAAAAAATAGATAAATAAATTTAAACTGTTAAAATCTAATATGTACAGTTCACAACTACAGATTGTTATTATAGAGCAATTTCTTTTAATTTTTTTTATTACAATTGTAAATTGTTCAGACCATATTTTAACAGTTTAAATTTATTTATTTATTTTTTAATAACATTATTTTTATAAGATGTTAAATCTGAACCATTGGAATTTTGATCCAATGGTTGTGAAGAGAAAAGAAGGGTAGTGGAAGGAAAGATAATGGGAAGGTATTGGAGAGAATCCAAGTCCGATATAGTTTTTGGTCTTGACTAAACTTTGACCTAGGTCAGTATATGTAGTGTAATTACAAAAGTCATAATTGAATTCCTTGACTAGGTGTTCTACGGATGGAGGAGGGACCTTCATTATGAACTTAAACTACTTGTTTCATATGGTTGCTTTCCTCGACATTCAAACCCTCATTTTGGTTTTTGGCATCAAATGAATTACTTGTCCAAATTCCGCTCACAACACATCCGTTCTCGCTCATTTATTTTCCTTATGTTATCAAGAGACTGGAGAAATTTATTATGGTCACTTCCAATGCCTTTCCTGAAGATATGGCTCGGTACGGTCATTTTATTCTGCGGTAGACAGCCTTGAGAGAGATCCACGTGAATGTGATCCATCGTACTTTTCTCCAGTTCATGACTCCCGTTTTATTCTTACTGGAAACACCTTTTGACTTGTGTGAAGCGCCCACCAGGGTTTTGCTCATAAATGGGAAGCCATGGCTTTATATTTCTGATCAAATTGGTTTGCCCCAAGCAGGAAACTGTGACACACCACTGCCCAATCAAATTTCCCTACCATTCTCAGAACGCGTAGGAACCCTATATTAGACACAGTAGGATGATAAAGACCACATCTCAATATCAGCTGTGTGGGTGATATATTCGGTTTAGCGGACGTGGAAAGCAACTGGAGCGTGACACCCCACAATGCTGCATTTCATTTCATGCCCCTATGCTTGAGAAAAGCATATATTCTTCTGTTTCAAGGCTTTGTCTTTTTCTCTAATTACTTTGCACCCAGCTGCTTTTGGACCTGCTTTTCAGGTTTTTACCAAAGACCTACACTTCAAAAGAATTCATTATTCAAGTTATATGAGGCAAAGCATAATCATCCCGGCTTCAAGGCTAAATAATTGATGAAGGAAAGAGCATATATATACATAAGCTTATTTCACAGGGTTGACAATTATCTGCGACTAGGAAAAAAACTTTAATGTCCATATTATATATATATATATATATATATATATATACCTCTCAAGAGATTTGCATACTTGCATCCAAAAATTAAATAACCGCCCCGGGAGGATATTTTTGCCCTTTTTCCTGCACAAAAAAGGCAACTGGAAGTATGGTGGCAATTATTGTATATGTGTCGCAGTGTGAAGAACCCTCCACGGCAACTTTCACCTGAAAAAAAGAGAAACATGGAAAGGTCGTGAAAGGTTAAAAGTTAGTGAGTAAACGCCAAGGGTAATAAAGGCCTTGGAATCTCTACCATTAGACCCTAGAAAAAGGTTAAAAGAGAAGAAAATGAAAAACCCGGAAGGCAGTGGTGCGCCTTGGACTTGCTTCAGACATCTAAATGACCATAGTTGCATTATTGTGAATTATGGACGAGATATCTCTCCTTTTCTTTTGGGTCGCTGATGGTGAAGTGGACGTCATCAGGAAGGAAGGGAAAGCTGAGAATTTTCTTTCAAATAACCGACGTCATAAACCAAACCAAAAATTTTTTTAAAAAAAAGTTCAAACAAATCTTTTTGTGCAATACGTTCCTTTTAATTATAGTGGTAAATAATCAGGATACGTGAATCATATGTCTGAAACTTTCACGGTGAAGTTAAATCCTAGGATAAGGGGAATCGCCATGGGTGGTTGACCTTGAGTGGTTTGAGTGGTTATGTAAAAGAAAAGGATCAGCGTTACGTTCCATTTGATCATAATCATGAATGGACCCTCATAAAGCAACGAATCATACACATTGTTTCTTGTGGGGTTATGATTAAGCACGGGTTTCTCTGCGTCATTAATTAAAAGCCTGCATGAATAATAATCTTTGTATCAATTCGCGATCATTATTCATCAGCTAGGCCTTTCGGTGAATGAGCGCATGTTACTGAGAAAGGGAAGCCAGAAGGAATCTGGCAGTGTGCAATATGTGTGTGTATCTCAAATTCTTAAATGGAATTCACTCTGACCGATGCAAAGAGACATAATAAACTATACGTTCATAGGAAGCTCCACTTGAGCGTCTCGATCAGAATTTAGCGCTGAAAACTGAAGAGTATGTGCATTTTGCGATCTCACCTTTTGATGAGAGCATATCTCAAGGACTGTTCACTGATCGGCCTTACATTACTTCATATTTTATATCCATATCGACTATCGAAGAAAAGCTTGCATCTATTTAATTATGTACACATCCACACCGTTGCTCCGGCAGCTTTATGCCATTGATATAAACTCGACAAGCTAAGCATCAATGCCCAAAGCCCTAGAGAGACTGTTATTTTATTCTCTTGGTGAAAATGAGTAGAGAATAAGTAGCTCATAGTAGTATAAAATAAGATGAAAAACAGCATATATTATTGACTCTTGGGGAGGTAAATCTTTTGATGGCTCGCAAAAAGGTCATCCAGAGCATAAAACTTTGAGTATGGACAGCTTTAATTAGATAAAATTTTGGAATGTAGCGGCCCTATATATGAAATCTGCGAATCAATCAAAGGTGACAATGAAAAGATCGATAGAGAAGAAAAAGAAATGAATAATAAGAAAGAAGAAAGAATTAAAGTTTAAAGGAAGGGAAGGGAAAATGATCTCTTCCACTCGCGCGCACGCATGCATATAGAGGCAGAGAGGGAGGGAGGAGGAGATGGAATGAGAGGGGGACATGGGGTATCAGTTGGGTGGACATGGCAGAAGGGCAAGATCGAGAAGAAAAGTGGTAAAAGCAAAGTGGAGCTTGCCCATGCTCTCAATCTGATCTCATGTTAGTCTCTTGTCACCTATTATATGGGGCTGACCAAATTTTCCCTCCTTCCGGATTATGCAGGCACAATGGAATAAATCACACACACACATGCACACAAATAATTCTCTTAAACTGTAGCATAATTACTATTTTATGTCCTCAAATTCTAAACAGTAATACTTTAATTACCCAAATTATATAATCATATGTAGATGATAATGAATAATAGTTTCGACATTAATTAAATTTCACCTACAAAAAACACTTGATTCAGAGATAATAGATCTATATGCATGAATGATGCGGTACTAAAATTCACTTTGTGCTTCCCTTTTTATTTTCCTCTCCTTTAAGTTTTTGAAGTAAATTAAATTATCTTTAAGTTTCGGGTCAAAATGATATACATGCAATGCATGTGCAGAGTTCATAATCTGGCACAGATTCGTACTAGAAATTTTGGTCGTATAATCTTCGTTGTAAGCGTGTGTTTAAAATTGTTTAGCACCTTTACTTTAGTGCTAGACTGCCGCTGGATTTTAGTCTGAATTCCCGAGTAGAGCAAAATCAAATTTTACGTACAGTTTGGTTAGTGAGATAAGGAAACTTAAGGGAAGCAACTGTTTTTTTTTTTTTTAATAACAGGTAATGGCCAATTGCATATGAAAATATGATGATGGATATATATATATTGATTTTGTGGATTTTAATTTCTGGGAAAAAAAAGAAAAGAAAAGAAAACAAGGACACCTTGCAATGGAGGGCTTTGGAGTTGGGAGGTGATTATTACTTGTAATCCCTCTAATCATCTCCCTCTACCGCTATTCATTTAACACACCGCAAAAGCCACAAAGTTTTGTTTAGACACGACACAGTGTCAGTGCATGGGCAAATACACACACACGCGCGTAGAGCATCCACTAATTATATACACCATATTTTAGAGCTAATTTTAGTGCAGTATAACTAGTTGGCCTAAAACCACATTATTATCTACTGTTTTGAAGTCAGACAGAGGCATCGATCGACAACGCATTCTCTTCCTTTCTTTCCGAGATTACTTTGGTTAGTCTGATGTATGCAAGCCCCAAAGAGTAAAGATAGACCTCCTCAGAAAAGCGTGGAAAAGCAGCCACCCACGACTGTGTTTATTGATCTTCTGAATCTTACGCACCCAGATTCCCCTCGCCCAAATATCTTCTCGATTTTAATCACTAACTGCTCATCATCTTGGCATTTTCAAGCTCGTCTTTCCTCTTTCTAAATCCGTCTATATCATCTCATTACAGTTATGGAATCTACTGATCTCCATAACCTTCACCACCAACCTCAGCCTCCTGACACCACTTCTTTTGCCACGCCGTCTAATTGTTACGTGATTCAAAACATACATTCTTGGTCTCCCCAAATCTCTTCGTAAGTTCCTTCTATTTCTTTATTTATTTTCTTCCCAGTTGGCTAGGTTACTATTCAACTGTTTCTCGCAACAGTTAATTAGGGAAACTAGATTGATTTTGTAGTTTACCATGAGAAATGTGCTTCCTCTTTTCCTTCTTCTTTCTTCCTCATAAATCAGTGGAAGAACGAGCTGCTCTGAGAACTGTACATGGGGAAGAAAGCGTTTGTGAATTATTGTGGAAATGCACATGGAGTAGGTCTTTCTCTTATTATATCAGCATATAGGTACTTGTTTAGCTCTGTGATTAAGCAGTATATAATAGAAATATATACCCTGTATGCGTAGGAATGCTGGTAACTTGAACCAAATCGTCCAGGAAGCAGCCTCCAGATCACGAGATTCAACTCTCAACAGTTGTATGATCCAAAATTTAGAATTCCGCGGTGGTGCAGAAAGCTGGTTAATAAAGGAAGAGATGTGCACAGAAACGCTAAACGACTGGGAACAACACTACCGGGGGTTTCAGGAGTCAACAGATCATTTGAATTGTGTTAGAGAGAAGCCTTTGCTTAACACCCTCGCTTCCTCAGATTTCTACTCCACCAGTGCTGGTGGATTGGGAGCATCAAGTAGGGGCTACTTCAGCCAGATTCATCCCACTATCAACATCTCTAATTTAAACCACTCGTCCCCAGCAATTTCACGGACCTCATCCGACATGAGATTCAATGCCTCATCAGAGCCATTAAGCTCATCAACACTTGGTGCAGATTCCTGCCTTTCTTTACATTTGCAGAACCACGTTGACCGGTCCTCGACGTATAGCTCTAGTACTGTGAGTATTATATTTCTTTAATTTCTTCAAAAATAGATAGCTTGCTTGCTTTATATGTCACAGGATTATATAGCCGGCCTCCTTCCTCCTAATTTTTTTTTTTGCACCTGCTTTTAAGTCAAATAACACTACACACATACACACATATCACTGCCATGGACTAATCAACTAGTTGCGTCAGCAGTAGATTCCCCACCCGTGTAATAGTAGCTATAGTCACACTACCATTTAAACTTTAATGGAGACTTCAATCCATAATGTGACCCAACCGGGCATAAAAGTCTTCTCAAATGTTCTCGTCTTGCTGACGAATTTCGTAGGCCCAAGATGTCCGGAGTTTCTATTTATAATATAGCAACAAATGAACAATAGACACACCGTAATCAACTTTAAACATTGATCCCGTACGTCCTCCATCAGAGTTTCTCTCATTTCTTTCTTTTCCTTCGCTTGCGGCTTCTTGATAAAGACACGCTTTAATTATTATTTAACTTGTTTTTATTATTACTCTTTTCATGTTACATAGTCCTCGCACTTCACTGGCGCCATGGTAGAAACGAAGAGGCCCAGCACCTCCGTGGAGTCAAAGCCTTCTCAATCTCAAGCGACATCAAAGAAATTACGACCAGAATCACGCTCATCGTGCCCACCATTGAAGGTGCCCATTGAACACATCTATCTGATGCGTCTTTTGTAGAATAAATGTATATTCAATCGAAACAATTTGAATTAATTCTACTACTCCGGTCATTATAATTGATCGCAACAATTCCTAGGCGTTTACGGACCAGCCAAATCAGTTTTACAAGACTGAAGTTTCGTAGTTTATTCAGATAATTATAATATGGGATGGTATCCCAAATGATATGATCGACATGCTTAAACAGAAGCTTTAGGGTAATTGAGATTATCATTTCATAATTAATATGGGTGCGTTTGCATGCATTATTGAATTGTTGTCAACACTTAAGGTTGGGAAAGAGAAAGTAGGAGACAGGATAGCGGCACTTCAGCAGCTGGTGGCTCCTTTTGGCAAGGTACGTAGGGTGAAATCTACTCTCACACAAGACCAATTTTCAAATTATTACGCTAACTAAAGGTGGGTTTTTTTTAGATACTTATTTCTAAGATATTTTTACCAAAAAAAAAATGATGAGAGTTAGCCTGTGGCTGTGGATATGTGTTTTGCAGACCGACACAGCGTCAGTGCTGATGGAGGCTATTGGATACATCAAATTCCTTCAAAGCCAAGTTGAGGTATATGATGGGATATGAAATATACGATTTACTATAAATTTTATATGCAATGCATGCTGATAATTGAGTACTAATAACTGGTAGACGCTCAGCGTTCCATACATGAAGAAGTCATCACGGAATCAGAACAGCAGAGCGATGCAAAGGGTAAGCATATGTTTGATTGCAAGTTTTTGTGGCCGTACTCTCTCTCTCCCTCCCTCCCTCCCTCTCTCTCCACACACACACACACACACACAAAATACAGTCACTGACATTGGAAGGCGTGGTATGAATTGATAATATAATGTCAGGGTTGGGGCAAAGACGACGTCGCAGGGCAGTCGACAGAGGAAGACCTTAGAAGCCGAGGACTCTGTCTCGTCCCCTTGTCCCGCACGTCCACTGCAGTGTGGCACCCCGACAACCTGTGATCCCCAGTATCTGAATTACTATTTCCTTGATTACCTTCATCATTATATTTTCTAATCTAAATGTCCACCCTCTCGTGGCGAAACGAAGAGGAAACGATGAACTTCTTCATCTTGGGATCCTTCCTGCCACCCGGGAATATTGGTTAATGTACCAAATTTGGTCTTTCTGTGATTTAAGGGCGGATGGACCAAGTTTGACCCCTTAATGCATCATGTTTTCTTTTTCCTGTGTACTGATCTATTTTGTCCCTCTTTTGCTGCAAATCCATTTGTCCCTTTTCGTTAACTTTCACGTTGAGAGCTGAGTCCAAGTGATCACTGGGCTCATTTTCAAACTCCTGGGCTTTTACCTGTAAGTACAGATTCTCTAAGGAATACCCATGCCCAATTGTTGTGCACTGGGTGATAGTAATCATGGAATTTCGGCCCACAAAAACAATAATTACATTGTACCCAAAAAAAACAATAATTACAGATAAGCTTTGGGTATGTTCATTCTTGCGATTTTCTCCTTATTTCTTTATCTTCGTCTTTGCAGTTTTTTAACCCTGTCAAGTAACTATTTTTTTTTCATTTTTCTTCAAAAGTAATTGTCATTTGTCAATCATCAGTCTATGCAGTTGCACAAATAGTCAACGTCCCGTATTACCATTTACACTGGATCATTGTTCTGCTTAAATTTATTTATTTTGGCCTGAAGAGGGAACGTTAATTCATTCGGTTAAATAGCAAAAGCAGGGTTCACAAACGCCATAAGCCAAGTGGCAGAGGCATGCACAAGAGAACAAAAGAGCAAAATAGATATTAACCAATCCCTTCTTCATCTTCCTCATCTCAGGGCCTTGACAATGAGCATAATTTTCACGAGAGTCCTCAACAAGAATAGGATGAAAAGAGGATGAGGGTTATGAAACTAACCAAGAGAGTTCATCCCTTTGAGGTTATGGGAGCAATCAAGTCTGCAACAGCATTTTCAGAACGCTTGATGAAAGAGAAAGACGAGGGATTCTATGCTTGACAGCGTAATTTTCTTTATCTGTCAAATTTGAACATGCAATATTGCCTGAGGGGCATTAAGCAACATAGTTTTTTGGAAACGCAATAAGAGAATGAAATGTCCTCCAAACATCCACAAACGAGAGTGTCGCATTATAAGCGTGACTTCTTTTATTCATATTTACCAACAACAAAAAAAGATATTTGAATTTCGTCATTAAAACAAAATAAACTATCTTCTTTTAACCGTAACTTGATTTGTGGGTCTCGGGCCTTTGCGTTCTGTTTAATTTAATGGAAGGGAAGGGGAGGAAGATTATTACGTTCGTCTTATCACGTTGGCATTTTGCGCCAGTATGGTATGCATTTCCCCTCTCCATATATGTCGCTCTCATGGCCATTTCACAAAGACATCCCAACAAAAATTAACAATCCGCAACCTTATTACGGAATTATTGGGCTGCGTGTGAGAGATTACGTGAATTTCAATTTCAATGATTTGTATAGATTGTCGTCTCCTGCGTGCAGGGCGCCGCCCCAGAGCAAACTCTTCCCCTGTCAGGCTCCACCGCGGATCCTTTCCCTTAGTTTAATTTGATTGGAGTATCAGCTTCTTCTGCTTAACGGAGCTGATGCTTAAGGGGTGTTTATGTTAGAAATATGTAAATTATGACGCAACTTATCTCACATACTTGTTCATACATAATAAAATAATCACTATTCAAACATCTTTCTAGTAATTAAGTCGCCAGGTCTCACTCCAAATAAAATTAAATAAATAAAGCCTAGTTGTTTTATCTAGCATAGCTTTGACAGTTATTTTGTTTTTTTTGAAAAAAAAAACAGAGATATGGTTGTTTTTGTCAAAACTAAATCCGAGGTTCATAAAAATTAAATTACATATATGATAATTATCATTGCATGTAATGCTCCCTCTCTTGTATGTTACTTTCTCCAATGTGTTTAGTTTAACTTATTTTATGTAACTTTGCATATAGAGGGTGCACACATGAGAGTAATTTTATTTCATATAGTGCACAAGTGATTTCTTTTATAAAAAACATAATTACATAAAAAAACCCTACTTTTCAGACCTCACCCCTTTTAAAAAATGCTTTATATTTTTCGTCGGCATTGTTGGAAAAAATGCTTTAGAATATTGAAATGGATGAAATATTATACACGAAAATATGTCCATGCACTCCGCTGGAACCAATTTCAACCAAAATATTTTTTATACGGTTGTTATACTTAGTTTACTGTAATAAATTTTAGATGGGTTGGCTTTAAAAAAAAAAAAAAAGAAGGATTAAAGTTTAGTTTGGTCGAAAAGTCAAAATTAATCAGAATTGTGACATTACCGAAATCGACAGGGGCATAAGAGTGACACCACTTTATAGTATGACGCTTGCTCAAACCTCTCGCACCGTATAAGCTTAAAGATCCTTGTCTGAAAACAATTGAAGAATCTTGTCTAATAGCCCGTCTCTCGCGCCCTTCATCCGATCTTGGCTGATCGTTCAATATTAATCTCAATTTCACCCACTTTCTACGCTTCCATCTATGCTTGATTTTAGCTTCCTCTGACTTCCTATCTCTTCCTTCTCTGTATATATCCAGATCTTTCATTTGGATTTGTATGTCTTGATTTTCTGCGCCTACTAAACTCTTGTCACCAAAACCAAACAAACAATCTCAGACATATTCACCCGTCATATCGTTTCCGCCGATTTGGATTCTGGAGTTCTGGAAGTGACGGGATTTTTCACGTTGTTTCTTGCGGTGATCGGTGACTGAAGTGTCTTTCGATTGTAGACCTTTGCAAAATTTCAGAGCTTCCATTCCTTCCAGGTTCGATTTATGTTTTAAATCATTCACATCAACAAACATTCTGATATTTCATATTCAATGATTTGAGAGAGCTGACTGACATGATTCTGGCATCTCTTTGGTTTTCCTCCCAAAAAATTTACATTTTCTCTATGGTTGAGTAGTTGATGAAAAGGAGAAAGGAACGCGAGATTTCGGGTCTGCGGGTTTTTATTCTTTTCCTCTACTTATCAGGAATAATTCTCTTGGAGTTGGATGTTATGTTTTGCGGGGGCATATTTGTGTATAACTTTTATTCCTCACTTCGCTAGGAATAAGGACCATTATATAATGAATAGAGAGCCTATCATTTGTTCCAGATACTTTTTACGTTCCAGTTGCATATTGGAAGTCGCATCTATGTGCTTTTCTCCGTTGTCAGTTGTCACTGAAATATCTGCAATGCCTCCGCAATTTTCTTTACAAACCCGGACGGGAATCCAAAAACAAATATCTAGTCTTGAATGCCTTGTACTGTCCTATATTCCATTGTAACGTTCCGCTTCAGTGATACGGCCTTGATTATCAATTTTTTGGGTAGGTCTTAAGAATTTATTATGGGTTATCTGCGAGGACCAGTTATGTGCCCCTCTGCCCGTACCACACTAGCAGGATTCTGCAGCCTGCCTATGATTGGACCAATAAATGCAAGTTGTATGCGTAGCGAATTTTTGGGACTCAAGGAATTCAGCCGCGGCAAAGCTAAGGCCAATATTCTCTTCTGCCAAATAAATGCACGAAAGCGCAAGGTAGTGCAGTGCAACTTCAACTCATCCTCAAATGGCAGCGGAAGTATGGCGGGGAATTTCAATGAAAAAGATGAGGATTATGTCAACTCTAGTGTAATCGAGGCTGGTACGTTTAGCTACTACAAATTTGACAAACAATTGATCTTTGGATCTTCTCCTTGCACCTTTTGGAATCTCATGGAAGAGTTTTTCCTTGATCGTGCTATATAGTTGAAGTGAAGAGTGGAGCAGATGGTTTTGTAGTTAAAATGAGGGATGGTAGACACTTAAGGTGCGTCCATAACAACCCTCAGGGAGGACATTTGCCAGATTACGCACCACATCCTGCAATTGTACTGAAGATGGATGATGGAGCCGGTCTACTTCTCCCTATAATTGTTTGTATGTTCGTACTCTTATATCTAACATTTAGAAACTCAGGTCTCTATCTGATGTGATGATTCTACATCTTTCCCATTGTAATTTTTTAGCACATCATTGATTGCAGCGGAGATGCCCAGCGTTTTGCTAATGGCAGCAGTACGAAATGTTCAAATAGTATGTTTTTTTCCTGGGTCAATATCACTATTCCACCCTCAAATTTATACCAATAATTATTTTACATTTTCTTTCTTGATTTACTGTCTTTCATGCAGTCAACTGTCTAGTTTTTAAAGTTTGTAGTTTTTCGTAATATTAGCGTTGTTTATGGATACTCACTAGTTGGTCGCTGAATCAGGCTAGACCTACTCTGTATCAAGTTATAAAGGAGATGGTTGACAAGATGGGCTATGAAGTATGATTCTATGAGTCTTTATAATCTTACACCTGATCTTGGCTATATCATTGTCTTTCTGTTGGAATTTTTGGATGTTATTGATAGTCACATGATGTATTTTCTCCTTCTGCAGGTCAGACTTGCCAGAGTTACTAAGAGAGTGCATGAGGCATACTTTGCTCAACTATATCTTACGAAGGCATTTACTTTCCTCTCTTCCCTTCTCTTCAGTGTACCCCCTCCCCCTCTCCCCCAACACACAAATTGGATGAAGGAACAAAGGCACATAGTGTGACTTATCTGATTTGATATAGGTTGGGAATGAGAATGAATGTATTAGCTTCGATCTTCGACCTTCAGATGCTATCAACATAGCTGCAAGATGCAAGGTAATCTATATGGATTAAAAAATATGAATACACAAGCACCTCAAAGCTTATTGCATTCACCTATTGCTTGCGTGGACATTATTTATTTGCCCCCTGATTGCTGGTGAAAATTATGTTCCGCAAGAGGAAAAAATTTGACCAATTTCTGCAAGTGTGATCAACATTTAGGCAAGCTATACTTATCCTCAATGTACTATCGGCATGCTTGGAGAATCTTGGTGATTTTTTCACCCGCACAAAACTAGGACCATATCTATTAGTTTATTTTAGACTTATTTGTGATGAGAGACTTGACTGTTTTACTGACGTAGCAGGTGCCAATACAAGTTAACAAGTACTTGGCTTATAGTGACGGAATGAGAGTAATTGAATCTGGCAAGTTATCTGCACAGTCCCATGGTTCAGATGGTCTATTATTTGCTGAACTGGACCGGTAGGTTTGTGAAAAAGATGCCTTATGAGGTTGTATGACTTGTCTGTGTCACTTGTAATGAATATTCCATTATTCTTATCAAGGAAATCTTGAAATCTCTCACAAAATATCGCATTTTCCATGGTGAAAGACAAGTGTTAACTGAAGTGGATGCGATTGCAGGCCAAGCAGTCAGCCTTGTGCTGAAACCCAGGAGTTCAATCTCTTGCACAACATGATGAAAGCTGTTGTCGAAGAGCGCTATAAAGATGCTGGTAACTTCCTTTTTATGATCGTTTAATACTTAGGTTGAATCAAAACGAAATGGTATGCTACATGCTCGTCAGCCCTCGCAGGCATTATTTATATGTAAGACAACCTGTAACAGAAAAGGTAATTAGGATCATGATAAACATGTTTTTGCTATTATAAAAATGGGTTTCATTGTTATCCGTCTTTCCTTATCTTCCTGACTGATGCTCGGCTGTCCAGGTAATCCAACAATCTAGCTAAGTGATTCTCTAGTGCATTCTTTGAATTAGGATTGAAGTCCTGCAAGGTCATGTTTCTATATTTCAATCCCCCCTCAAATCTTAAATATAAGAATTTGATTCTAAATGTAATATCTCAATTCATTGTCTTAAAAATTTGTAATTTTTTCCCAACTTATCCTATTAATTGCACATATTAGAGAATTATTTCTATGAATGAGATAATTTCCAATACAAATTTTTAATAAGGTATTCTAAAAAAGCCAATACATTTTTTTTGTTTTTACACAAAAGGCATATGCCACTTTATTGAGCAAGCACACGGTATTCTTTCGTAAAAGGCCAAAGAATAGTTCGCTCTGTGCTCACTGTGTCGCTGCTTAAAGTGGCATAGGCCTATTTTTGGGAGGATCGCCCCACAAGGTGCTGCCCCCAGAAGGGGGTGCCGGAGAGGGTGAGAGCCCGTCATGCCGGACCCTGTCAAATTGAGTAATTTTCTTAATTTTCATAAATTAGTTATGTAGCTTTGTAGGAACAGGCTAAGTGAAACTGCTACCTGTGAAGTGCGACTTATACACCTCATGTTTTCAATGCTTACGACAGCTTTGTGGAGGGACAAACTCAATCAACATAGGGCTACCAAAAACGCGAAGAACAGGTATGAGACAAACTTATTCACGGTGAATTGGCAACGTATGAGGTGTTGTCACGGTCATTCATTCGTTTTATTACCTGCACGTAATCTCCTTCTTCCGTCTCTCTGTTCCCCTGATTAGCCTTTGTTCGCCTTATTGCAGATCCTGGACACTTTAAACTGTACATAAAATTTCAAATTTGAAAGCCCATGGGATTCAATTCAGCAGATAGCAGCCATGTCTCTCCCTTTCATGCACCTATGTATGGGTGATATCTCTTGTGAATATTATGTATATAATTGTTAATGCTATATGCGTTATATATGCTTTTCCGTCGCTTGTCTCAATCCTTTGAACTGTTAATAATGTGCAATGTGGTTCATCCATGTGGCGCAGCATCTCTGAGCCATGGTCTGCAAAATTATTTCTGCTCCAACATATTACTCTGTTCCGAACTTTTATTTTCCTCCTCTTCTCTCTGCTAAACTTGCGTTCTGCATCTTGAGAACAATTCAAGCTGTTCGGGTTTGACTTTGCCTTTCGCTACTTTTGGTTTTGTTTTGTGGTTCAACCTTCCAACGGTTGCATCCAATTTGATCTTCTTATATGTCAAGACAGGCGGACAGCAAATAAAACTTACTTTAATAATTGTCATTTCAACATAAGGCTTTCATGTGAACTAAAAAAAAGTTAAAATTCCTTCACCAAATAAATAAATAAATAAATAAGTTAAAATTAATTTTTTTGGTTAAGTCTTAAAATGAATGTGGTTATAAATATAATAATGATTGGAGGGAGTAGATTGAATGGGATTTTTTTTTTGGTTTGCCAGAGTGAATTGGAGTATTTAATATGTCGTATTTAATGAAATATTTAAAAATAGAGCTTCATTTGTTATATTTTTTATTAGCAAACGATAAAATGGTAGAAAAATAATTAATGTTTTATGAGATTTTAAAAATGCATTGAAATTATAAAATAACAAATATTTTTTTTGACAAAAAAGTAACAAATATCTTAAAATAGAGAAAATACTTAATACGGCTAACCGGGAGAAGCGTTTATGCGTCACAATTGGAAGTTTTAAATGGGGCGATTGCAACGGTCATAATGATAGGTAAAAAGTCAAAGTCTGGATCATGAAGGCGTAAATTATGTGATACTGCCTTACGGAGTACGAAGGCGGAATAAGATGAGATGCCCATAATCTTGCCCTTCATAACAGAGCAGTTTCATACATTTCATATATATATATATATATATATATATATATATTACTTTAACAGGTGTAGAATATACTAATCCACCAAAGAGTGTAAAATATAAAATAAAGGAAATTTTAATTGCTATTTTTTTTAAAGAAAATGAAGTTAAAAAAAATTAAATCATTCAAATCAAATTGAATTATCCAACTCTCATATCAATGTTTGGCCAAAAGAAAAGCTCATACCAAGGAGTATGAATGTGGACCGAGTTCAAATGGCATCTTCTTTGAATCGAAGCGTATAACGGGCGGACGAGCAAACGAAGCAACAGATTCTCATTCCTGATAATCCCGCTAAATGAATGATATTTATATTTTTCTTTGCGTCCTTTATACGATTTTATATCGCTGGCTAGCTGGAAACTAATAGTCGATTCATTAGTATTTTGTTGCGACTTCTGGGCTGGACAGAAAAAGACGCAATGTTGTTTTCATCTTCCTACATTTTCTGTGTCGTCACTGAGATAGGAGCATAAAACACGAAGAGAGCTCCTCAGCCAAGCAAAAAGTCCGGAAAATCTTTGCTGGAACCTTTCGAAAATTGGACAAAATCACAGGGAAACCCATTATTTCATCATTCTTTTTAGCAAGAAGTCAAAAATGTTACATCTGTATAAAACACGAAGCTAAATCTAAACCCTTATAAATTCTAATCTTGATCGATGCTTTATGTTTTAGTCAGGATTCAAAACTCAACTGCGGAAGCATACCAGGTGTTCATATTGAAGTCAAAGAAGAACATCTCATCGTGGAATTGAAAACAAAGTTGAGTATAAAATACTAACTCCGATCCTCAATAGAAGACCCTGTTTGACTTTTGTGCTGGTCCTAAATATAAGACCCCAATCTACTTTGTCTCTCATATTTATACATTTTTTTTTTCCAAAATAGCCTTTCTAACAATGATAGTTTTAGTCAATATATTTGATTAGCAAGAATATTTTCAGAAAGACAACACCTATTTAGGACAAATAACTAACTCAACTTACTTTCTTAATCTCTTCAAATTAGTCAACTGGCTCTTATAATTAGGACCGGAGGTAGTAATAATATACTCCTTCAGTGCTTTAAAGATTTAATCAGGGAGTTGATGTTAATTTTATATACAAAATCTATTTTACATATTTATTAATTTTTTAAAATTAATCTTATTGATATTTTTTCAACAATAATTAAATAGAAGAGAGAGGAAGGAAATTAAAAAAAATACTTAGAATGTTTTTTTAAAAAATATTATCTTAACTGATTTAACTAATTTCTTTAATCTATTTAAATTAGTTAATTATTTATTATAAAATTCAAATACTGACCCAAAAAAATAACAATAAAGGCGGGCTCCGAGAAAGGAGGGCAGTAGAGAAGAGAAGCGGGGGGAGGGGTTGGCGGCTCCACCTGGAGCTTCCGCCGACGGCGAATTCCCGCCAGATAAAGGGGGACCCACCTGAAGACAACGCGGAAACTTCTTGCAGTAGGACCCGATGAGAGAGTGATTCACATATTCGTCGTTGTCATCCCCACGCTCTTTCATGCTCCCTCTTTCAAATATCTTCGATTATATGGAATCTTGTGTCTCCGCTGCTTCTGGTTTCCATTCCTCAGAATTCGTTCGCCTCTTCTTCTTTTTCTCTCGTCTTCTCCCCACACCACTCATCTCTCTCCTTTCCTGTCTACTTGCACACTCTATCTCATCTACTACACCCAACAAGGAAACGGCACAATCCATTTTTGTGATTCGAATTTCTATCCTTTGAAATTGCACGGTTTCATGCTTCTTTTAGCCAACCACTACCACCTTCGTTAGCAATATTGACATGTCCGGACCACTTGATCGGTTCGCCCGCCCTTGTGAGTAAATTCTTGTAGGAAATATCTCTATTCCTCTATTTAATGTGTCAGACATTTAATTATGCCTTCTGAATTGCTTATCTTGGGGTTTGTAATGCATGTGGATTATTTTCTTCCACCTCAGTTCGTTTATTAATGAATGGAATGCATCAACCAGAAGCCTTTTTGGTGGATGCTTATAATCGGGAAATCTGATCGTTAAATTCCTCTGACTGTTTGTGGACCAAGGGGGATTGACGCTTGAATGAGCTGAATTTTACTACACGGATATTCAGATAATCAATGAACTTCACGGTTTTTGTAGAATTTATCGTTAAAATCTTGATAGTATCTTCTATATGATCTTGAGATGGGAAGGCCTATCTTTTATTAATGCTTCCCAGTATGCTGCTTTTCCATGTCTGTTCTACTCACTCCTTATCAATGAAATATTTTAGAAGAATCCTTGATGCTTTGGTATCTAAGGGTTCAAATTCTATATTGAGATTCTGCAAAGTACTTCAAAAGAATTAGTAGTAATTGTGCGTCTAATGTGGCCGCATGAAAAATTGACCTAGGCTTTGAAGGATTCTCGGGTCATGATGAAAGAAAAGAGAGGAAGTCAGATTTCGAGAATTCAGAGGATGATAGGCGGACAAGATTCGGAAGTCTGAAAAAGAAAGCAATAAATGCGTCCAGCAAATTCAGGCATTCTCTTAAGAAGAGAGGAAGGAAAAAAAGTGCCATTCCGAGCAATGCCATCTCCATTGAGGATGTCCGAGACGTTGAGGAGCTTCAAGCAGTGGACGCATTTCGACGGGCACTTTTGTCAGATAACTTGTTGCCTCCCGGACATGATGACGATCATATGTTGTTGAGGTTACCATTCTTTTTCATTACGATATTCATTTTGTGCACCAACAATATGGACACTTGCTATGTATTACGTCTTTCCCTTTTGAGCTTTTAACAGAACAAGGATGGGTTATCTACTTTTTCGTTCCTGTGATGATCAGGTCAAGTGTCTGCAGTAAACTTAATTATAACTAATGTAATTTAATTATTATGTATAGTTCTTAATCATGAGCTTTAGTGTTTCAGATAGCAAATGGAATCATTGGTTTTTATTTCTTATATTCATGGTCTCTCTGCATATATGGTATCAGCATACTTGCTAAAGGGAAATTAACAGGGAGCTAATTCACTGAATCAGTCATAAAGTTAAAAACTAAAAGTTAACTCATATGATTGCAGATTCTTGAAAGCAAGAAAATTTGATATTGAGAAAGCAAAGCAAATGTGGGCCAACATGATTCAATGGAGGAAAGAATTTGGCACTGACACAATCATGGAGGTGGGTCATCAGATTTGAAAACGATACCCAGACTTTCTATATGTTTCTCTTGGCCATGTACATTTTACACTGCTACTCAGTGTTTGTGATGTAATATCCTATATTTCCACTTTTCCTATCTTCCCCTTCTTATTTGTTTCGCTCTCCCTGGCAGGATTTTGAGTTCCATGAGTTAAAAGAAGTTCTGAAATATTACCCACAAGGTTATCACGGTGTGGATAAGGAAGGAAGACCTCTTTATATTGAGAGGCTGGGCAAAGTCGATCCCAATAAGCTCATGCAAGTAACAACTATGGAAAGGTATCTGAGGTACCATGTGCAGGGTTTTGAGAAAACATTTGCTGTTAAGTTTCCAGCTTGTTCTATTGCTGCAAAGAGATACATAGATTCAAGTACAACAATATTGGATGTTGAGGGGGTGGTAAGTCATATGTCTAAGGGATCATTTAAAGGGTTGTTCCTAGGTGCCATTTAGCTAGACATCATCTCATATTGCTATTCTTCCTTTTGCTTTATAGGGTTTCAAAAACCTAACAAAGTCCGCACGAGAACTAATCACGCGGCTGCAGAAGATTGATGGTGACTACTATCCAGAAGTATGTGGTTTTGAATCATATCTTTTTTATGGCTTTTGTCTTTTCATGGCTTCTGCAGTTTTCATTGACGCAACCCCTTTAATATGTGAAAAATATAGTGCAGACGCTGTGCCGAATGTTTATCATAAACGCTGGTCCTGGTTTCAAGCTCCTCTGGAACACAGTCAAATCATTTCTTGATCCTAAAACCACTTCGAAAATTCATGTATGCGTTGGTTGTTTGGTTGATTCTTTATATGGCTTTTTTTTTATGGTTACATTGGAGTTCTCATTTTTTATGGTTTGCTAAAGTTGTCCATGGGTATTGGATTGACTGATACTTGAAATGTTCATTAGGTTCTTGGCAACAAGTTCCAGAGTAAATTACTTGAAGTTATTGATGCAAGGTAACTACATTTAACAATGATAATTGATTATTTTCTCTGTCGATTGTTTTGTCATCTGAAAATTCTGACTGTGTTTGGAACTCTTCAGTGAGCTGCCAGAATTTCTAGGTGGTAACTGTACATGTGCAGATCAGGGTGATTGCATGAAGTCTGATAAAGGTCCATGGCAAGACCCCGACATTTTAAAGGTTTTCTGATTATGTCGTAATCATTAGACTGATTTCAACTAAACTTTGACTAATTCTATGTTCTTTATCTCTTGGTATCATCTCATATCCTCTCATGTGACTCATCTAGAATCGTTGTTTGAGAACAGATGGTTCTTAGCGGTGAAGTACAATGTTCTAGCCAGATAGTTTTAGTTTCTAATGATGAAGGGAGGGTGATTCAATGTGACAAGACATCTTATCCAATGGTATGTTTTTTAATACCACCCTAAATATAAATCCTGTTAAATTTGACGTGATTTGAGATGTAATAATTATGTGTATTCACACGTATCGGTTTTTGGGTTTCTACCAGATAAGAAGCATTGATGCATCAGCAGAATCAGGATCTGAAGTTGAAGATATTGCTTCTCCAAAAGCAAGTGGGAATAATGTAAACCCTAGGTTGACTCCTGTACATGAATATGTAGGTATTCATTATTATTTGTTTAGAATATCATGTTAGTTTCGATAAAACTGATAGTGGGGATTGAATAAATTTGGTTTTATTCTTGACTTTTCACTCTCCACCTGCTATAAACCTGTGGTTTGTGTTCCATGATAGGCTGTCTTTTAGAATAGGCGACAAGCATGTCGATCAACTAGATTGAGTTAATTTTCTATTTGTGTATACATTACTTTAGAATGACAACCTTTTTGGAAATTTTTTGTATCTTCTTGTAGAACTGTAGCAACATAAAACGTGATTTCATCTGCTACAGCAAACACCTCTATTGTACTTCTGTCAATTATGGGTACTTCTTATGGATGAATGATTTCTTGCTTTGAGCCTTTTAATCTTGTATTTGTGGGCAGTCTAGCTGCATATTGCTCCGTGCTAGATCTAAATCTTTGGTTCTTCTTTATTAAGGTGTTTTTGTTATTGCACCATGACAAGCTTGGCAGTTCTTTATGATCTACTTTATTCCCAATTACTATGTTTTGCCTTGTGATCACCTGTTCGGAGTTTTTATAGGGCCAAGTCAGTATGATTTTGAGGGTTTAAAATTGTGGTGCAATAAATGAATTCCAACCACGTTGATTTTTGTTCAGGCTAGAATGATTGGTGCGGCTAGTCATTCTTGTGGTTTCTATGAGTATGATGAGTATGTTTCCATGGTTGACAAGGCTGTTGATGTTGGGGGGAAGGAGAAGCAAGTGGCACCTCAAAGCTCAGAGGGGTTAACAGGTTAGATATCTGAGGCATCTTCTCAGCAGTTATTATTGAAAATCAATTGTGGGGTTTGCTGTGCAATTATGATTAACTGAAAATGATATTGTGTCTATTCCTATCTGTTAGTCATATTTAACTAATCCGCACAAACCAAGAAAGTTAGTTAAGATTAGTTTGTATTTTTAAAATTATTTCATTTTTCCGAGAGTACCATTAACAAGATGCAATGAGTTCAAACAGGTGAGCATGATTGATAGCCTGTTTATGAAAGCAAATCCTTCCCGACAGAAAAAAGATAAAGAATTTTACTTTCATGTAGAAAAAATGAACTAATCCAGTCTTTTAGCTTTTGAACTAGGAGGTTTAACATTAGAGCATCCCAGAAATGTTGATTGTAACGTGTTCTTAATTTATTGCAGATACATGTTCGCTACGTACAAAAAAATCTTCTCATGGAATTGGTGCTTGTATCTGGGCTGTCATAATGGGCTTCTTTGTTGCCCTCTTTAATGTTATGCGTTCACTGGCATTTTGTGTAACCAAGGAAAGTCGGAGATCTATATCTGATTCTGCTCAAAATGTTCCTAACATGACGGTTGTTGAATCAATGCCCAAGGAGGAATCTCCACCTGGCGGAGGGTTCACAAAGGCGGACTTCTCATCTGCCTTGGATCGGCTGCGTGAACTTGAAGTGACAGTTGGCATGCTACAGTCAAAACCTAACAAAATGCCTTACGAGAAAGAAGAGATGCTGAATGCTGCAGTTTATCGAGTGGATGCACTGGAGGCTGAGCTGATTGCTACGAAGAAGGTAATCATGCTTCATCTGAAACCTTGTTATTTACATTACGCTAGGAAGGTCTCTTTTGTTTCTATTTTCTATTTCACAAATAGTTCATCTGTATGGATTCTTAAGCAGGCCTTCTACGAAGCTTTAATAAGACAAGAAGAACTTCTGGCATATATAGACAGTCGAGAAAAATCCACATTTAATGTAAGTCGAAGATATTTTCATTTTACTACCTCCGGTCCTTATTATAAGACCCCGTTTGACTTTTTGTTTGGTCCTAATTATAAGACTCCAATCCATTTTGTCTCTCATATTTATACATTTTTTTCCAAGATACTCCTTCTAATAATGATAATTATAGCCAATATACTTAATTAGCAAGGATATTTTAGGAATGACAACACTTATTTATTACAAATAACTAACTTAACTTACTTCCTTAATCTCCTCAAATAAGTCAACTGGGTCTTATAATTAGGACTGGAGGTAGTACTTTATTAAAAAAGAAACTTAAAAATGTTCATACTTAGTCGTCATTATGGGCGTGAACTCTAAAGCGTGTGCAACCTTCTGCAGAAAAGGAAGGGTTGCTGGTGAAGAGATATTGGACAGACGGGACCTTAGTGAAATGCCTGATTTTGCTCTGCTGATTATCTTTTCAATGTCAAACAGGTCAATCTTAACATCCATTGTCGGCCGCGCCTAGAATTAGCGTGGCCTTCCTCTCTTCTTCTTCTTATTATTTTTTTTTGCTCCCACTTTTATATGGGAAAAATTCTAACTAAATAAATGCCACCAAGATTGGAAAACCCGAATAGTGAGCTCAATTTTTATGATCTCAAATCAGTCCACATATATCAAAATGCAATTTAGAAATATTGTATTTTTCTCTCCACATGACCTGGAATGGGGCTGTAAAATTTTCTTATATTCCTTGTAAAATTTTTAATTTGTATTGTAAATCATTTTATTTCATTTGTTGCTCAATACTTGTATTTTTTTTCTCTACAAAACCTGAAATAGGAGGAGGTTGCGAATTTCCTTGTGTTTTTTTTTTCCTTGTAAATCTTGTTATTTTACTTGTTTATTCATATTTAATATTTGTATTTTTCTCTCCATGGAACCTAAAATAAGAGTTGTAAATTTCCTTATATTTGTTGTAAATTACTTAATTTGCATTGTGAATAGACTTATTTCACCAGCACATTCATATGTAGTGCTTGCATTTTTCTCTCCACACATTGTGAAAATGAGGCTTGTGAAATCTCTCTCTTACATTGTCTAATATATAGAGTGAACTTTTAAATTTTACTTGTTCATTTATAATTAAATACTTATATTTATTTTGTTATATATATATATATATATTTCTTTGCATGATTAAAAAGATTGGATGGCTTAGTGACTACCATCTATTTGGAGTGCAAAACCAAATGGTTGATTTTCTTTTTAAAAAGGGCAGTAATATCTTGAAAACATCATAAAAAAGATAATAAAATTGTGAAATTATAAATTAGGTATTTTGTCAAAAATTTGCTGTGATTTGCCATTCAATTATACAGATCTTCTATATTTGTGATAGTGCCATTTCTGTGATCTTTTTTTATGATTTTTCCTAATATCTTTTTACTTACAAAGCTTAATTTCATTATGATTCTTGGAGTTGCAATGAAATTTTGGACGACATTGAAAGATATGTTGTTACTGTGGGGCTACCCGATATTCTCTCTATGAGAAAAACATCTTTTAAAAAATCAAATGAAAAAGCATTGTAGTTAACCTGAAGTATAGCCTCTGATCGAGACTAAAGAGTAGCATAAGCATGCGTGAAATTTCAATTATCCGAAATCTTTGATCCAAAAAAATATGCAAGTGTTGCGGTTGTTATTAAGGGAGAAATAAAGCGAATCCGGACTATAGGGCTGTAACTCCGTAAGCCTGTAACTTGATCTGACAAAAAGCAGAATGCTGTCACTGTCTCAACTCAACCTTGACATTACTGGAGATTTTCCGGAAGCTTGCGGTGTAGGAAGTTGACGAGCCCCTTGAGGGCTTTGTCTGCATCAGCACTTTTCATCAACTCTCCGGCAACTTCAGCAGGCGTTGCCTCAACCTTCTGCAGAAGCTCCTCTATCTCGTCAAACACTGCATGTTCCTCAATTCGCAGGTAGTTAGCTGCTAATGTCTTGAAACCACTGAAAGAGCAATAGGACATGTGAATGTGCACATCCATGCGACCCGGTCTCAACAATGCTGGATCAAGACGATCCTTGTAATTCGTCGTACATATCACAACTCGTTCATCTCCACAGCTCGTCCACAATCCATCCATGAAGTTTAACAGTCCCGATAGTGTAACCTTTGCACAAAGATTGCAATTAGATAACGTTTAAATAAAAGCTGTCATTATAGATGTTCAAACAAAGTACTGGGGAATCAAGCTACCTTCTCATCTTCTTTTGTGTCTTCATTATCTGTTTCCCGGTTCTGCAGTTCTATAGAACAATCAATGTCTTCGATCACTAGTATTGAGCGACTTCCGGTGCCGATTAGTAACCTTCTGAGATCGGAGTTGCACATCACCTCCCTTAAATCCAAGTCAAAAATGTCAAATTTGAGATGATTGGCCATGGCCGCAATCAAGCTCGACTTTCCTGTACCCGGCGGTCCGTACAACAAGTACCCGCGTTTCCAGGCCTTCCCTACTCTTCTGTAATACTCTTTCCTCTCAGTAAATAAATGAAGATCGTCTAACAGTTCCTTTTTCATCACAGGTTCCATGGCAACGGAATCAAATGTGGCTGGGTGATTGAGACTGATGGAACTCCAGTAGTCGGTGCCACCGTAATCAATGGTATGAAGCTTCACCGTCTTCTTCTCTTCTCTAATTGCTTTTGCTTTTTGCAGAATGTAAGGCAAGTAAGAGGTCAGAACCATGTCCCTGTGCCTCTTATGAAAAGAGAGTAAAAATTGACGAATTTCAGATCGATCAATTGCAGAGTGATCGCCCCTACGCTTGGTGTTTGAGACAGGATGGTCGTTGTGCGTAGAGATCAGAACCCATTTGAACGTCACACCCTCGTATGAGTCGTAGAATTCCTGGTTCTTGTCCATGGACACGGTTAAATGGTCTTCCTTCAAAGGCTTATAAACCTTGATTTTTTGGGCAGAGGGTGTTAGCTTGGAGCCTAAGTATGTGTTAGCAGACTCAAACATTTGATTGGCGGCGAGACCGTCGAATTCTTCAACCACGACGGTGAGCTGAGGCGAGAGTCGGTTCAATAGCTTTTGAAAGCAGTCATAGACTCCATCAGGAATGAGATTGTTCGCCGTGGAATGGAGGAGAACCGCAGAAGCGGCCAGGGAGGCGGCAACTGAAAGAACGGATTTCGTGGAAGTGATTATCTCCGGCGACGGCGACCACATGTTTCCGGGCCAGCAATCAGCAAAAGCAAACGAGATTCTAGGGGTTTAGTGGGGTTTTCGGAATTTTCCGATTTTATTTCGCCTGGGGAGGGGGAAGAATGGAAGTGGGAAATTCTAGAATCCTCGTGAGCTAAAAATATAGGCCTGAAATTTTTTTTAAGATTAAATTATACGAAAGCCAACTTCATAATTTTTTTTTCCATATTTCACAATAAATTTTGCTAAACTTATATATTTATACAAACCCTAATAATATTAATTTTATTCATTATTTATTTATCAATGATTCACGTTTAAGAAATTGACTTTAGTTAGAAAAAAAGGGTTTATATGCATATAATTTAACTTTTGAAAAATTATATGCGTGCAAAAATAGAATAAAAATAGAATTTAAGAGATATAAAACAAATAGTTTGACTATCTATATAGACTTGAAAATTTAAGAAGTTTCCTGTAAAATGAAGAATTTATTTAATTAGGCATTTTTTTAAAATTAAAGGAATCAGTATTTAATTATTGCACTAATGATATCTTGATAGAAAGTTCTTGAATGGGTCGGAGCGTGCTAATTTAAATTTGAAGCTTTTATGTTAAATTGTGTAAATTAACTCTCTAGATTCTAGCGACGACTGAATAATAATATTCTGTTAATGTCAAAATATTTATATCCTAATTTATTATTTTAAATTCAATTTAGACAAAGCACATAAAAAGAATTTATGTAAGATGGGAAAGGTTGACATATAAAAAAACCTAACATAAATAGTTTTTTTTTCCAATACAAATCTGTCAAATAACGTGGTTTGGGAAAGTGTAAGATGTGATTTCGGGCGGTTTAGTAATTGAATATTTATATTTGGTTTTCTGTCCTAAATAATTATAATTTTAAAATTCTTTTCAATAAATATCAATTTTGTTAGATCTTTTTCCTCATTTTTCAGAAAAAGGGAACAGGAAAACGAGGGAAAGAAAGAAAGTAGTCGAGCCATTTCCATCTCGGCATGACAAACTTTAATGTGAATCAATTGGTGCACGGTATCATTGTTACCAAGAACAATAGTGAGCCCCTTTTAATATGAAGCATTGAGAAGTGAAAATTAGGATTAAAAAAGCTCACTAAAAAATGTTTGACATAAGGAATTGCTTGGAATTGGAATCTTTCATACCAAAATGCCCTTCCCTTCAGATAACAAGGACTTGTTTAGTAGCAAGGATGTTCTAATCTTTTTACATTTTATAATTAATTTTAAAATAAAATTAATCCAATCATTCCCTTTAAATATTACTCCATACCAAACATAATTTTAAAGTTCAGTCCCATTTCTAATCCCACGTCCACATCCAATCCCATTCCCAAACTATCAAAATTGAAACCCATGTACCAAACTAACGAATTCGATCTGTTAATTTTGTTTAGAAGATTTAATAATTGCACAAAACAGCACCTGAATAAGAAAATTAGTTACATAATGGAACAGTAGCTATAATGATCTTCGGGAATCACATACCATACATCGCATCTGTGGCATATTCTCGGAGCCTCAGTGGTGGTACCCTTTTTCTCCTCTTTCTTTTCTTCCTTCTTCTCTTCTTCTTCTTCTCTTCTTTGGAAGGACCAATACTCACAATTGCTGCTGATTTCCTGAATTTTCTCACACTCTTGATGATCCTCACGGGATCAGCTTCCCCAATCACTGTCACTGTGTTTTTGGCCGGATCCAGCACAATCGAAGTAATTCCTTCAATGGTTGCAATTAATTTCATCACCTTCTGCCTGCATCTGGAACACGCAAGTTCTACTGATACCACCGTCTTCTGCAATAAATAAGTGCGTCAGAATGACAGAACTTCCCAACAATGGTGCAGAGAAATTCTGTACTAAAACGAAAAATCTACGTAGGAAGAACTGCGTCATGTCAGAATAAAGTAGAACAGATCCAGAAAAAGTGAAGACATGATACTTATTTCCCAACAAAACGAGGCTATCATGTCGAAGTAGCGTAAGGTGCTAATAAAACATGTAACCTTGGACATGATTTGAGAGTCTCTAATTCCTAGGCCAGAACAAAGCAAGAAACAGGGAAGGCACGAGACTTGCTTTCTCAATTATGATTTATGATCTCTTGATTTTTCAATGGGCATCCTTTCCTCACTCTTTTGGTTGCATACTAAATGACGCGACAGTGATGGTAGGTACCCAGTCATTAATGCACATTAGATATTTATGACCGGATTTCCCATGAAATCTAAGATTATTGTTGGAGCACATAGCATCAGAATGGTAATTGCAATTGTGATGTCATAAATTCTCAAATCTCGCGACTGAAGGGCCAAGAAAACGCTGCCCATAAAGGTGCCAACAACTGTCACCAAAACGTGCTCGTCATCCAACAGTGAGAGACAAACGAAAAGTGTAAGTAGACACAAGCAGACTACGCTAAATTCAGTCACAACTAGCATGCGCATTATAAAAGAGATATTTATTCAACAAAGGCCTTAAAATATACATAAATGAACCGCGACAAATTAAAATTTCATCTTTAACATCATCACTGATAAAATAAATTCCAGCTTTAGCAATAAATATGCCATGTATGCTTGGGACAGAATAGTACTAAAGAAGATGAAATATCACTCTCACCAACAGCTGGAATTTTGTCACCTTGCCTTTCCAATTGTTATAATGGTATGCATAGAAAACGAAGTCATGATGCGCATAACTAAGACTCCAATCTCCAAGTGAGAACGTTGCTCAAGTAGTACAGACCACATGCTTACAAGAACAAATATCTAGCCACTAAAACCCAAGCACAAGCGATATGACAGACGGATTTATCAACTCACATGCATTCAACTACATGTTCACCTCTACAGTCAACCAGAAATGGCATTTGATTATGGAGGCAAGTTTTCGCACATGTGCAACAAAACATATGCTCCCACAGGCCAAAGTTAGATTCAACGTTTAGAAACTAATAAAAGCAATAGAAAGGTAATACAGATAGAACAAATTATTTAGGCAAGGGAAATCAGATACAGAAGAAAGATAGTAAGTGAGAATGAGAGAGAGGAAGCAAAGCAAAACGCAAGCAGTTTGCACTGTCAGACCTGTATGTTTTAGTTTTTCGTCAAAGAATCAAGCTACTATTACTTACCAAGACAATCTTCATCAGGTGCCATCTATAACACTACTCAATTTGGAGTTTTACATGTCTACAGAGTTGGGGGCTTCATCTCTTGATTCATTTCAGCCATTTGTCTGTAGAAGCTCACAATCTTCTTATCTAATTTGTAATAATATTCCATTTTATTCAAAGGCTTCAAATCCAGGTCAATGTAAGATACCTACAATAGAATAAATGACCACTGAAGTAAGATGATCAATGTTTCAAGCAACGACATCTGTAACTCAGTGAAAGACGGTAACGACATTTTTTTGAGTCAAAGTTAAAAGAGAAAGATAATTCAGGATATTCATAAATTAAATCTGTGAACACATACTAAGTTCATAAATTAATGTAGAATAACAAATGGGCATGGAGTTTCCGTACCTTGACATCAAAAGTTTGCTTAGTTGACTGAACACATACATGATCGCATACAGATGTTAAGTACCCCTCTTTACTTGGTCTAAAACAAATAATTAAACTGCAGTCCTTCGCAGTTGCAGCTATCAGGTAATCCTTTAAAGTTCTCAAGCTTTCCTCCAAGGAAGCAGAATGCAAAGAGGCATATCTGTTTAACTGTTGTTCATTCAATTCTTCACATGCCATGCACTGTTGAGAAGTTATGTTATAATATGCATGGATTGCTCCCTCTATGTCAAGATTATCAAACTTCTGAATCTTCAAAAGCCGATCGAGGGCCTCTGATTTGTGCAAGCTCTCAGCAACTAGATCTAAAAACTTCTCAGTGTATAGACCATCTTCTGCTTGAATCACAGATTTAAGTGCATCTTCAAATGTTTTTGCAATTAGGAAATTTGTAGTTGGTGCACCACCTCCTAGCCCTCCAAATATGAGAGATCCGTTCAAAAATACACGAAAATTGTTTTGAGGGGTAGTAAAGAGATCCTTCATAGCCTTCTGGATTCTTTCCTTGGATCCAGAGAATAAATCAAGAGGATCATATTGACTAAGCTCTGATATCTATAAAATACATTGGTACCAAGAGTTAAAACTGAAAGAGGCATGCACTAAGCAGCTATTGGAGTGAGATAGTTGAGGGGTTTACCTCTCCTTGTTGCAATTTCAGGACTTGGTGCATTTTGAATCGAGTTACACTCTTTTTGATTGCTGTTTCGTCTGATATGAATCTTGAAAGAGGCAGGAATCCACATTTAGGCTGCTTTCTTTCGACAGTAGTTAAAATTTTACGGCCATGCAAGAGGGAGGAAGAGAGGAGTGGGTGAGATCATTAATATAGAGCTCAGGTTACGGAGGGAAAAAGGACACACATGTTACCAAAGAAAAATATTGTATGACATAAAGGAGAAAATACCTTTATTTCAACAGAAATGCAAGGGCTAACTTCCAGGCTACCTGAAATGAGAAAGAAAGCATTTACTACAGAACATTTTAAAGTTTAGTGATTCTATGCATGATTTGAACTTTGAAGACATAGAACATCTGCTTGTTTTTTTTCTTTTTTTTTTTTTGGGGGGGGGGGGGGGGGAGGGGATTGGTTAATAGGATACTTCGAACAATCATGTTTGGATTTTATCCCAAAGTAAGTTTAACCTCCCTAGAACTTGTGTATAAAATGCAACTGCTTAGTGCATGATTGGATTCCGATCAACATAACTTTGCCTCTCTTTAGATAATTTTTCAACCGGTAGTTACTTGGGAGGATCAAAGCATGCATTATGTAAGTAGAAGGTTATCCCACTTGCCAGCTCCCTAGATAAGTAATTTCTCAGCATATGTCACAGGTTGCATACACAAGGAAAAATACTAAATATTTCTCAAATGGAAGCACAAATTTTAAAGCTATAAAGGTCCAGTCCACTATACAGTGAATTTGAGATGCTTAGGAATCAGTATTGAAAGCCCCATTTTGGGTAAATTAAAAAACCAGGATCTCAACGAGATTTGACCATGCTAATGCCTAACATACTTGACTTGGAAGAAAGTAAAGAAGAAGAACGAAAAAAGAAACCAATGTAAACAGGCTCAAGAACAGGTCTCAGTACCATGAGGGAAGAGTGAGTGATCAGACATGAGAAGCACAGAATCAGAATGCATATCAATTTGGGCAGTATCAACTCGGAAAGCTGGACGCTGACAAATAAAATTCTTCTCAACAGATTCAAGGAATTCTCTGGACACTGGAACATTCATCTAAAAAAGAATCAATGAAGTAGAGGTCAGAGATCAGAAGTACTAACTTTCACAAAAATGCAAGTAATTGCACTGACCTTAAAACTTGAGCAGGATCTTTTTTGGTTCCTAAACAGTCGAGTTTTTGCTAAAGTTATCTTTTTTATTCATAGTATAACTAGTAAAATGAGAGAAATGACCATAATTAGATCCGTCTATAAAGTTACATAGTGGCCTAGTTTCTCACAAGTCGTGATTCAGTGTTATTTACTGGAAAGTTATCATCACAAAAATAATCAGTTTTAGACGTAATTTGAGTTTAAAAGGAACGTCAAATCAAGAAGTGAATAATGTAAAAGCACCTCACCCCTGGATCGACGTACTGGGGTCCTAACAATGGCTTCATAACATGCTGGACAAATAGCTTCCCTACAGCTTCTTTGCTTGAAGAAAATATAAGCTCATCTATATCTTTCCACAGGAGACGTTCATGTTCAGTCAAAGCCGCGGCACCCTTTACCACCTTTGAGCCACTCTTGCGAGCCTTACTTATGCGCATCACTTTCCCAATCTACGTAGACAACCCAGACAAGCCCAGGAGAGCAAAATATAAATTACTAAAGATAAGTGCAGGGTGCAGGCACATTAAGAACGTTCAATGCCTCATAATATTTATCATTTTCCACATCCCACATAGGACAATCATCTTCTTAGATAATTCACTTTATTAATGATTGATAACAATTGAAAAAAAAAAAGGATTTATCTCCATCACATTGTTGATTCACATTTAGTGCGACATGAAAGGGAGAAAACGAGAAAATGAAAGTTGAAACGCACAAAAGCAGGAGAAAATCCAGTATAGGCTAGAACAAGATTTTCAGCTCCTTCGCCTCTGTAAACCCAGTCAGCTGCGTCTTCTACCCCTAAAGCCAACTCCATCAACCAATAAATCTGGTTTTGCCTGAACATCCGAACCATTTCATCAAACACTATACAGGGCACTTCAAAAAAGAACAATTCAAAAGGAAATTACAAGATCTAATAGAACCCAGCATAAATCAGCTGCAGCAGCTGATCTAAAACTCGTAACGAGGTCATGAAAGGGGGGGGGATGAGCGCAGCCAGATCCAGGAGTAAAAAAGTACAGAAAACTTAACTTTAGAGAAAGAAATCGACGCTGAACAAGTCTATGGGAAGAGAGAAGACGTGTAAATTAGGCTAGTGTAACATAGGCTAATGCATATGATTGACTCAGTTATTATTGTTAGAACCAATCACATACCATATTATCAGACACATGAATTTAATTCCGCAACCATGGTCATGTCTCATTAGAAATAATGAACATGGCACGATGTACTTGCTGCAGGTCTCAAATTGTGATCACGCTTCACCAACATGATCCAACGTTTTACAGAAACTTTGAGGAATTTAAGTATTTTTATTTAGAAGATCCATGCATTGGAGAATCTGTTTAGATAGCTTGTTCAGACTGCTACGCAGCCGGTCAACTCTATAGCATTGTGAGTAGAGATGACAGAGAATAAATAATCAGTCAACCTTATAAATTGTTAACAGAGGATTTGAAGGGACGTATTTTCAAATGATTAACAAGGCCGTTTTAGAGAATCTGCAAATCGAAATAAAAAGTGCGAGATGATTCCGAATAGCACGAATGATTGGTCAAATTGTACAGGCAGAAGATAAGCCGTATTATTTTGTGGTTGACGTGTCGCAATCACACGCTAGCACGCTGTTTTCCTTTAAGCTAGCACAGATCGGTATGTTACAAACATCACTGAATCTCCGGCAGGTGGAAGGAGAAGGGACGAAGGAGAGAAACGCACCTGAGATGGGACGACGGCGAGAGGTCAGCAGAGGAGAGGTCGCAGGCGGCGCAAGCTGGCAGGTGAGAAAGCCAAACTAGGTCTGCAAGTACGATTGAATGGAGAGAGTTTATGATTTTCACATAGGCATATATGCAATAACAACAATAACTATCACACACACAAAAAAGCGGAAAACAAAAAACAAATGGTAGAGGATGAAAATGAGGGGATGGGAGGGGCAGGGGAAAATGGGAAATACCTCAAACAAAATATATCACTTAAAAAATGATATTGGTTCGACAACGGAGAAAATCGAAAATTGAATGAGGATCATGACAACGCTGTCATGCTGATACAGAGAGGAGGGAGCGCCGCAGGGGATGGCAAAAGAATAAATTTAATTAATCATCTAATTATTATCTCTATGCCGACGTTCAACGTTAATAAATAGCGTAAGTCATTTTAAACTCTATACAACTGTGTGCCCGCTTGATCTTGGCTTGACGCCTATGAAATGAAGAAGATCAAGTGCCCCAATTCTCTCTCATCTTCGTTGCGCTTAATTTCCGAGCCTCTTTATTAAACACTACTCCCTCAAAATATCAAAATTTAAGAAAGTTTTGGTTTTTTTTTCACAAAATAATATTTGTTTTTATTTAGACATTTAATGAGTTTTTTCTAATTTTATCCCACATATATTATCTTTCCTTTTTGATTTATTTATTATATTTTTTACTTATTTTCTTCATTAATAATGATATATTTGGAGAGAGAAAAATACAAGCTTTGCATATTTATTATTTTAAACTGATTTAACTAATTTTTTTATAAACATAAATGAATAAAATTTAACTTATATTTTAAACCGGAGAGAGCACGTCCTAGCAATGTCAGGGGCCATTTTTATCAAAATACTGTCAAGAGTAAAAATAATTATCTAACATCATGG
The DNA here is from genome assembly GCF_004799145.2 of Neltuma alba. Lineage (NCBI taxonomy): Eukaryota > Viridiplantae > Streptophyta > Magnoliopsida > Fabales > Fabaceae > Neltuma > Neltuma alba. The sequence continues at coordinate 43,287 of NW_021632837.1, read as the reverse complement.
GAACTGTTTATCTATACGCTGCATTTTTCTAACCGCGTAATGAACTTCCACTTTGAGAGCTATTTTCCTAAGAATTGAGGTCTATCTAGTACATTAAAATATGTTTTTCCACATATCTAATATCTTGAAATATTTTTTTGTCTTAATGTTGGATGTATCAAAAAATATTTTAAAATGTTGAACGTATCTAAAATAATATTTTAAGATGTCAAATGCATCAAAAAATATTTCACAGTACTAGACGTATTTAAAAAGATACTTAAAGATGTTAGATGTATCATAAAATACTTCAGAGTGTTAAATTCACCTAAAAAATATTTCAAGATACCAAATGTATATGAGAAAATACTTCTGGACCTTAACCCTTTTTATTTCCTTGTTTTAAAATAAAATGAGTTCAGGCCATTAACGAGTTCAATTATTCCATTTTCATTTTCTGCGAAAATTACCAATAAGTACCCTATCTCGCCAACTTTTACTTTTTGAATGTTGGAGAAAATAACAATTAATTACCTGATCTCTTCATGTCCGCTGCTTGATTTTCCTGTATTCGGCATCTTCTTCTAAATAGAATAAATGTAAGTATACTTTGTAGAGAAATTACCTTTTATCTTGATACTTAAATTTTAAATAAATAATTAATTAATTAATTAATACAAAATATTTATAGATCTTCTTTAATATATCCAAACCTACACAAATTTAATTATAAAAATATACACTTATCAACTTTTATATTTATCATCCTAAGGTATTAATTCTCTTGTTTTTCTATACATGTATCAATTTTCATATTTATCAACCCAAAGTATTAATTTTCTTGTTTTTTCTTGAATTATTTAAGATAACATGACACTCTCGCTATGATATTCTTTAGTGTCTGTTTATGAAATTATTTTAAACGATTTTAAGCACTTAAAGTTTTTAATATCTGTATTTAGCTATTTTCTAAAATTTACGGAGCTATTAAATTTTTTTCTTAAGAATACTCGTGATTAAAATATTTTTATTTAGCTTGTGTTCTCCCCCAAGTCTCACTGAACAGACCGACATCGTCAAAATTTGCAGACGAGAGTGAAGGCTCTTGACCTCTTAGCTGGAAATATCTTTCTGCGCACCAGAAACTAAGCCTTCCACACCGGCGGAACCACTCGACCATGGTCCTGTCCACGTCTTCTTTTCCTTTGAATCTCGCACACTGGTGAATTCAATTCCTCTAAATTTGACTGTATTCTCGAAAGAAAACGTAAAAGATTATTCATAGCACCCATATGTAGATGATTTGTTCACTGCAGAGGCATCCAAAGAATCCAACTTCCTCATGTAGAGGTGATCTCGAAAGAAATTAAGGATCCTCACTGTGGAGTCAGTTGATAAATATTGTTTTAGGCAGATTATTGAATGATGCAAATAATTTTGGAAAAATTACTGCTCTTGTTATTAGTACATGGTTCTTGCCAGGGCAGGAGGTTAGAAAATGATGTTGAGTGAAGAACTTGTTATATTTAGAACGAGCGCGCCTATCCTATCCTCCGACGATTCTAATTTGTTTCGCGTCTTGCAAAAACTTGAACTGAATGAAAATAACCACTGCACGTGAAGGCAATAATAGGCATTATATTCTCCAAATTATGAACATCTTATTCAACGGGTCTTACGTTTAGAATTGAAGGAGTATCTAAATTTTTTATATTAAGAGACTGAAATAAGTATTTTTACGTGCTAATAGTGTAATTGATCAGTCGCTTATGATGAGTATGCTTGGAACAAAGACTTGACAGAATTCGTGAAGAAACATCGCATGGTTCCCTTGATAAACCATACTACTCCTCCGGTTCTTAATATAGGACCTAATTGTTGAGTTGGTTTTGGTCCTAAATATAAGACCCATTTTTTATATTTATCAGTTTTCTCTAAATTACCCCTATGGATACTCCCTCAATCATAATCAAGTAAAAAAGGAAGAGGAGGAATTAAGAAAGATGATTATTGGTATTTTAGGAAAAACGTGTTGTATTTCTTATAATTAACTAATTTACCTAACGTTCTTAATCTAATCAAATTAGTTAAACGGGTCTTATATTAAATACTGGAGGAGTATAAATTTTTCGACTCATCGCACACACGCACTGACAATTTTAAGTTAGAGGTGCGTTTAGAAAAACCACCTAGCTACTAGGTTATCCACAAAAGAAAAAAAGACGGAAAAACAGTAGCCGTTACTGTAGGGGTGTTCATGGGCAGGGCTGGGTAGGGCATGCCTCCTGCCTGATGCCCAACCCGAAAGATGAGCGGGCTACATTTTGCAGCCCGCTGCCCTGCTCCGCCCATAGAAGCCCTAACCATTTTCAGGCTGGGCAATAACGGGCTGGGCAAGGTGGGCTTCCAGGCCCAAATAATGATACCTTGGTGAAAAAAATTTTAGTTGAAGTAAGGGTATCTTATAACAACTATAAAGAAATAAATACTTGAATAAACAATAAATTCAACAAATCAATAACTTTGATTTGTCTTAAATTGATATATCTTTTAATACAACACTAAAGTTAGCTTGCTTTTGCATATTTGCAAGACAACCAACAATTAAAAAAAAACTAAAAGATACTAAACCATATTAGAAAAACATTAAAAAGATACTAAGAAGGAAGAATTACACATACCACTAAATGTATATAGGGCAAATGGAAGAGGGGAGAATAATATATATTATCATATATATTATATATCATTATAAGTATTTCTGGCAAAAAAAAAAGAATTATAAATATATATATCACGGGTAGGGCAGCATACCTTACCCATAGCTCAGCCGAGCCCATAATATGCCCAGCCCAAACATGTCCACTTTTCTTTGGGCTGTCTTTTTTCGGGCTAGATAGGGCTATTTTTTTGCGGGCTCGGACAGGCATACTGGGCTAGCGAGCTTGATGAACACCTCTAGCCGTTAGTCAGGCATACCAGAAGAGGGAAAAATCATCGGTATCACAGGGACGATATATACGAATTTAGTCATATGAGTAATATGCGAATATCTATATCTTTAATTATATGCGGCTTTATTTATGCTATCAAGTGTCTGGAGGAACAAAGCATATATCTTTCTTTATTGAGCTGCCCTTTTATTTTCGTTCTCTCATTATTCCAACGCTGAAATACCCAATAACAGAAGCACGGCGCGCACACAACACTGCCCAATATGCATGATATCCTGTAATTATGAATTTCACTGTGAAAAATAACACCTGTACACTTATTATTAGAATTTACTGATAATTTTTTTTTCCCTTCAAAAGTGGTTGCTATTCTTCCAGAAATCATGGATGGACAGTCTTATCACGGAGCATGTTTTTACCTTTACCGGTCCGGCCCTTTCTATAGGAAAGTCGACTTGAGATACTACATATCTGACGATATATTCGTCAGTCCACCGTTTTAGTTATTTTTTTTTTAACTGAACTAGTTAGCTTGACTTTGGAAAAATATAAGTCTTATTTAATACTCTTTCAGTTTTTAATATAAAACCTATTTAACTAATGTTCTTATTTCACCCTTATATACAATTAAATGTAATAAGTAATTAATTAATTCACCATACTTGAGGAAGTTTTGACTTTCGATGGCGCCATATTTGAAAAGGAGTGATATAATTTTTTTATATGGGGCGGGTTACGTGACTTGTATGTTCAATGCAGCTGCAGTGTTCAGTTCATACCGTGAATCAGCAGAGCATACATAGATGACATTGTTTTTCATGTGAAGAGGGGGCAGCGTGTGGCCCCCGGTCTATGGCGGAAACGCCCTTGACGGACAAGTTACCTACGGCAAGCCTTGTGATCCACACACTCGTGTTTAAATTCAGTCCTTTTATTTGGATTCAAACGCCGTCCACACACACACACATTTATATCATGTAGATCAGATGACAGTAACAAGCACCGCTTTTATGCAGACAGCAACATCATTAATCAACACGTTCTCAATGCACCTTTATTCCCTTAAATATCGGTGGCCGTGATCCGATCCACCCGAGCTGCAACATGAGAAAGATAATGAACACGCGTTTTATTCTCTCGACAATCTCCACCTTCTCGCCTGGAATCGCACGTGCTACATGCGCCTCGTCTATAATCAACTTTAATTCCAACTTAACCCCTTCACAAAACACGAAACAAAAACTATATACGTGACAATTTTCCGAGGGGGCAGGCAAGACTAATTAGGAAGATAAAGTTGATATATACACAGGGCCACACCAATGTAATGGAGCCTTTAATTTTGTCCGTCTGAGAATGTCGCTTTGGTAATCTGGCATACCTGCCTCTTCGCCAATATCTGATCCATAGCAGGAAGTAAGACCAATGACTCCTTCATAAATATTTGTGCGGTATTGATTTAATTTATGTCTAATATAATAATCAACAGGACCAAATATATCCCCGCAACCATTGCGTACGTACAGGGTACCCCACACCGTTGTGTGGGAATTTACTTTAATTCACTGTGCTAATCAGGACATTGTAATAGTCTAACAAAAATGTGCTTGATAATTAGTCTCTTGTGTGCCGATATATAGAATCTCATTCCTGAGGGAATGCTCATCCTCTGCATTTTATGGGAATGGGATTCCTTATCACCCAACACACCCAAGGGATTGGCCTCTGTGTGGTGGAATGAGATCAGTATGGACATGATAAGCTCTTTGCTTGGTAAAATTTTATCTTCCAGTAAAATTTTCTGGTTTGGTCCCCGCAAGACAAGTCAATACAGGAGTTTTTTCCCCCCCACCCAGGGTCAATACAGGAGTATTTGACTCGTATGCGTATGATATTTTTGGTCTACTTAAGGCATGGGTAGACTGGAAAATTTGTAGTGCAGATCATGGGCGGACGGGAAAATTTAAGGCAGAGAAGAATGACCCCCCCCCCCGGGGGGGTAAATGGAAAAAAAGAGTCTTTTTCTTTCCCTTTTTGTTAGTCAGATTGGAAGCTCCACGAGACAAAAGTGAAGGTTAGTAAATTACACACAGCAGAAAAAATATTCTTATTAGATATTGCATGACGGATTGCCATATTATTTATTATCTTGTTAATAAGAAAAAGTTAAATTAAATTAATTTATATTTTCATTTATAATTTAAAATATATAAAATGATATTTTGAATCTATAAATACGTTTATATATTTTCTGAGGGAGGGAATTTTTATATTATCATACAAAAGCCAGATAACTAATTTGAGGATATTAAAAAAATTAGCTAAGTTAGTTATTTGTAATAAATATATGTTATTTTTCTTAAGACATCCTTATTATTAATCATATGCATTAAAATTACCTTTTAATGAAAACTTTTTAACATGTATAGTTAGCATGGGAATTACTTTAGAGGCAAAACGGATGAATACTTGAGATAAGATGGATTAGGATTTTATATTTAAAATCAAATTGAATTTTCAACTAGCTCTTATATTGAAAACAAAAGATAGTAGTATTTTTTTTAAATTAGCAATGTACAGTTTAGCCTAATTTATTAGAAAAGGTATTGGAATGGTTACATTAGATATTTATCTGTCTAACAAACTAATAACATGCCAACAACCTTAGAGCAAGGTAGCATGAAATCTTCCCCGCAAGGTCTTGACCGTACCATGTGCTCCCTGCATGCTGCGAATGATGAGATTGGGAGGTGGTTGTCCGGTGTAGTTAACACAGACTGTGTTGGGGGACGACACGAAAATGGGAACATAATGGTGAAGTAGTAGCCACCCATGACGGTTGATTAAAAATCTGGACAAAAATATTGCTTCCCTATGAATAAGAGTAAATCTAGAAAACTTATATAAGAATGAAAATATTAATCATAAATAAATCATAAATTAAAAAAATTAAACTTCGTATATCCTATATCCTAAAAGTATAGTTATAGAAATAAATAAAACAAAAGGTTACAACAAAACTGTCATTTTCAAGTTTCGTCCATCCATCTTTTTAGCCCTGATATTCTTGTAGGCAATGTTTTAAAAGCAGGACCGAATATCAAACCGGAAAACCTAGTGGGTCATGGTTCGTCCGGTCGGATCAGTTAGATTAGTGGTCGGACCGGTGACATAATAATTAAATAAAAATATTTATATATACATAATGATAACAATTAAGCTTGTTTATAATTATAATTATATTATAACCAATGTTTTAAAAGCCGATCGGATATCAAACCGGAAAACCTAACGGGTCATGATTCATCCGATCAGATCAATTAGATCAATGGTCGGACCGGTAACATAATAATTAAATAAAAATATTTATATATACATAATGATAAAAAGTAAGCTTGTTTATAATTATAATTATATTATAACATATGTAAAATAAAAAAACGAGATAGTATGAAAATTGTTTAGCACTTCAAATATTTCAACATGTGTGAGAATATCCTATTATAAAAAGATATAATAACATTGTAAGAGTGAAAAAAGCAAAGACAGTCTTGGTAAAAAAAACAAATTTGAAAAAAAACCGGTTAAAAACACATTTTGTTTGCAAGATGTCTAAATATAACTAAAAAAGACAGAATTCACCAAAAAAAAAAGAACAAAAAAGAGCAAAAGCGAAAGAGTAAAGTCAACAAAAACGTGGATAATATAATATGTTATTTCTTTAATGACAACATGTTTTTTGAGTTCTAGAAAAAGATAAACTCATTTGCGTTTTCTTCCTCTTCCCTTCTCTTTCTTCTTCGTCCGTCTTTCTTCTTTATCTCCGGTGACTGTTATTTTAAGCAGAACTTGGGCTGGCCGATTATTCCAAAACCATTCTAGTTCCCGAGCTAATAGCAGTTTCTGGTTCAAAAGCCGGCTTATCCCAGCTCAAAACAGGTTAACATCAAAGATGGTTTTCAAGCATGGCTCAAGCCGCCCTCATCTCCGGTTGATAGCCAGACCGGTCGAACCGTTCGGTCTAGTCCGGTTCTGAAAACACTGATTATAACATATGTAAAATAAAAAATGAGATAGTATGAAAAATGTTTAGCACTTCAAATATTTCAACATGTGTGAGAATATCCTATTATAAAAAGATATAATAACATTGTAAGAGTGAAAAAAGCAAAGACGGTCTTGGTAAAAAAACCAAATCAGAAAAAAAAAACCGGTCAAAAACACATTTTGTTTGCAAGATGTCTAAATATAACTAAAAAAAAACAGAATTCACCAAAAAAAAAAAGAACAAAAAAGTAAAATCAGCGGATAATATGATATATTATTTCTTGACAACACGTTTTTCGAGTTCTAGAAAAAGATGAACTCAATTTTGTGTTTTCTTTCTCTTCCTTTCTCTTTTTTATTCGTCCGTCTCTCTTCTTCATCTCCAGTGACTGTTATTTTAAGCAGAACTTGGGCTGACTGGTTATTCCAAAACCGTTCTGGTTCCTGAGCTAATAGCGGTTTCCGGTTCAAAAGTCGGCTTATCCCGGCTCAAAACGGCTTAACATCAAAGATGGTTTTCAAGCATGACTCGAGTCGCCCTCATCTTCGATTGACAACCAGACCGGTCAAACCATCCGGTCCGGTCCAGTTTTGAAAACATTGCTGTAGGTATTGGTCTAGGTAATTAACACGAGGCAGACTATATATATATATATATATATATATATATGGAGAGGCCAGAGCTTTAGGCGAAGCATCAATTAATATAATTGAGCATCAGTAGTGGCTTCTCTGTCATCTCTCCAGAACAAGACATGCAGGTCGAGCAAGTCCTTCGCATGAACAAAGGAGCTGGGGACACTAGCTATGCTATGAACTCCACCGTTCAGGTTCACCTTTAATGCTCTTCCAGATTAATTCACGCGTTGCGTCTTTACCCATTCTTTAATTCTCTCCTAGATTTAAGTTAATCATTGTCCTTTCTATGTCGTAGAACACCATAATCATTGTCCTTTCTATGTCGTAGAACACCATTATCTCCGTCTCCAAGGCGGCAACAGAGGAAGCCATCGTTAAAACCCTGTGCTCCAATTGCGTCGATAGCATGGGCATCGCCGACCTCGGCTGCTCCTCCGGACCCAACACCTTGCTCGTCATCTCCGACATACTTGCCACCGTGGGCGCCACCACGCGCCACCTCGGGAGGCCATGCCCGGAGATAAGGGTGTATCTGAATGACCTCTTCACCAATGACTTCAACAACATCTTCGCCTCATTACCTGGTTTCTACAGAAAACTGAGGCAAGGTGGAGCGAGCAAGATGGGGCCGTGTTTTATTTTTGGGGTGCCTGGCTCTTTCTACGGTCCACTCTTCCCGGCCAACAGCCTCCACTTTGTTCACTCTTCTTCTAGCCTCCACTGGCTTTCTCAGGCACGTAACTATACCATCATCTAATCTATAATCTCCTAACACACACCAGATAAAACATAAATTATTTTTCTAATACTTAACACACACTCACGACGCACACAATTTTAATTAACTTCTTGTTTTAAAAAAAATAATGACATCGAAACATGGTGCACTACATATAAGCACAGTGTGTAGACTTTTATGACATAAATTGAGTGGAAAAAGAGCATTGCAACTGTTTCAGGTTACGTCAACGTCAAAATTTGAAAATACGGTCCCCGTGATTTGTATGGTCAAGACACAAGTGACCCACCCGCTGCATTACCCCAAGTACTAAAATACTAAGTTCTGTGGTCCTAACTCGTAACAAAAGCCCACTGAATTATTCATCAGTCACTACTCGCACCCCACGTACGACTCACCCAAATTAACAACAAATTAAAAGGATTTAAAAGGAAATTAAAGGCATGTGTAAAATTTGAAATCTAGATTGTATTCCTTTTTTATATGTTATTACGAGAGGTGAAATGAGAAGAAAAGTGGAATAAGGCAGGTTCCAGCGGGGTTGGAGGAGGAAGGGAGAGCGGTGAACAAGGGAAAGATATACATATCGGAGGGCAGTCCGAGGAGCGTGCTGGAGGCGTATTCAAGGCAATTCCACAATGACTTTTCAGCGTTCCTCAAGTCACGTTCTCGGGAGATGGTTACGGGAGGGCGCATGGTTCTTTCCCTCATTGGTAGGGACTCCTCCGATCCCACCACTCCTCACAGTTGCTATCAGTGGGAGCTCTTGGCCCAAGCCCTAATGTCGCTCGCCTCACAAGTACGTTGTCGTCCTTATCTGCTCATCTCTTGCCACTCACGCTTCATGATGACCTGCCTGTTATATAATTGATGGCGTGCGCATGCAGGGTTTGATTCAAGAGGAGAGGGTGGACTCGTTCGACGTTCCCTACTATGCTCCGTGCATGCAAGAGTTGAAATCGGCGTTGGAGAAGGAAGGATCGTTCGTGATGGAGAGGGAGGAGGCGCGCGAGATCGACTGGGACGGCGGAGGTCTAACGGGGGCGGCGTCCAGAGGAGAGCGGGTGGCTCGAACCGTGAGGGCGGTGGTTGAGTCCATGCTGGAATCCCAATTCGGAACCCACGTCATGGACAGGCTGTTCCAAGCCTACGCTCGGCTTGTGGACCGCCACCTGTCCCACACCTCCGCCAAATACATCAACCTGACCGTTTCCCTCGTCAAGCAAGCCTGACTCTTCCTTGTTTCTGCACCAACCAAGGACCCCAACACCGTAGGGTCATTTCAAAAGTCGTAATCTTGCCCCGGCCCTCCGTTTATAACGTGCACTGTGCACATGTCGTATTGGGAAATCCGTGTTTCAAATGGTTCATAATTATTGGACCTGCATTATTATGCACCTTTGCTTTTCTTGCCGTTCCACTCATGGTGGTGTTGAGTGATTTAATTTGTTTCCTTTGAGTCACGGGAGAGGACCACCCTCGACTACATGCATATCTCGTCTCTACAAAATAATATTAGCTTCAGTCCTTAACAACATAAAAGCTTATAAAGTTATTGTTATAATTTGATCCTAAATATAAAATCCCAATTCATTTTGTCTTTTATGTTTATCTATTTTTCTCAAAGTAATTCTTGTAATAGTTACATATATTAAAGATTCTATCAAATGGTAATTCTACCTAATATACATAATTAGCAAGGGTATTATAAGGAAGATGATACATATTTAATACAAATACCTAATTTAACAAATTTTCTTAATCTACTTAAATTAGTCAACTAGCTAATTCTTATATTAAGAACCGGACTTAGTAATAATAACAACGAGAATGGGGCTCCGATCCCCCGCATCACTATCACTATTTGGGGCAGCTATATCGTCGTCTGTTTCTCTCTACCCCTCCACAATGGACTCCACATGATCATAATGCAGAATCTCTTTATGTCTATGCATCACAGAGCTAACAGTTCTAACCCCACAAACAAGATTCATTCCAACCCAAGGACCTAACCAAAAGGAGAAGGTGCTAATACTAATGATTTCAGGCACAATATTTCTTTTCACACGCTTTATTTGTCTTTGTTATTCTTATATAGGCTTTTAAGCAATATTGAATAAACTGAATTGAATTGTTTTAAATAAACTGCGACGTTCATGCTGTTTGTATCAGCAGCCGAAGGGGCAAAAACCCAACTAGATTGGACGGATATTATATTGAAGAAGTGGGAATAAAGAATTTGCGGCTGATGTTGGGACTTATTGGGAAGGGCTTACGTATTCTACCACTTCATCAAGTGGAAAGGAGAGCTAGCCTCGAAGTTTCATGATTCACCTTAATCATTGCCTGTCGGCCATGTTTACGCACTTTTGTTGTTCTAAACCGCACACGTATCTCCCTCTTGCATTTATCAATCCCGCAAGAAATCAAACAACATGGGAAATGCTTATAAATCTACTAATATATATGGGAGGAGATGATGAAGTTAGTCGGTAACAAGAACAAAGAGATGTTTGGCCATCTGGTTCAGGGGCTCCCAATGATTTGTTATGACTGGGGCATCTTTGCTGCTGCCGTTGTTATTGTTACATTATGTCGTAGAGCGTGGAAACTATGGTACAATAGCAAGTCAGGAGGGGGGATTTTTCCAGGAAACCGAGGACTTCCCATTGTGGGAGAAACTCTGCATTTCATGGCCGCCATTAATAGCCCACAAGGAGTCTATGAATTCGTCCGATCTCGTCGCCTCCGGTAACTTCACAACCACGATATCCATCCCCAAAAACAAAACAAAAAATGTGAAAGCATATATCTACTTGTATGTTTTAAATATATTGATTGATGATTGTTGATAACGGATCGCCAAGGTTGAAATTTGGTTCACCTTATTGTGAAATAGACGGGGAGGTAATTAATTAGGAACCCATCGATCTGAGACACGTTTACCAATGTTTTCGAAATATTCTATGTATATGAGAAACATGATAGTTACAGACACTGAAGTGGAGTAGAGGTGTGTGGCAGATATGGGAGATGCTTCGAGACCAAGTTATTTGGGGAGACCCACGTTTTTATGTCGAGCATGGAATCGGCAAAAGCGATACTCAACAACGACGCTGGGAGATTCTCAAAGAGGTACATAAAGTCAATAGCCGAACTGGTCGGACCTGAGAGCCTGCTCTGTGCTTCTCACAGCCATCACAGACTCATCCGGGCCCATCTCCTGTGCCTCTTCTCAACTGTCTCTCTCGCCTCCTTCGTTACACACTTCGATCAACTGGTCGTTGACGCCTTCAATGGCTGGCCACATCACGGCGCCGTCGTCATTCAACAGGAAGCTCTCCAGGTACGCACGTGCGCCGGAATTCTAATTTCATGCTTTTTCGCGAAGGGATCAAGTTGAGGGTGGGCCAAGCCCGTTATGCTCATCAATCTGGAGGATTTAATCTAATTTGTGCGCGGCAGATAACTTGTAAAGCGATGTGCAAAATGTTGATGAGCATTGAGAGCGGGTATGAATTGGAGACGATGCAGAGAGAGGTGGGTCGCGTGTGTGAAGCAATGCTTGCCTTTCCTCTAAGGTTCAAGGGGACCAGATTCTATAAGGGCCTTCAGGTGAATATCCTTTCTCTAATGGGCTTCTTACTCACTAAATGTCCTCTTTTTTCATGTTTTTGGGTACAGCACCAAATGTCCTCTTGTTGGTCCCTCAAGAACAAGAAACAGTGTCCCAGGCCCATCCCTGCAAACGAGCCTCCCTCCCCTTCAAAATCACGAAAACTAATTAAAGCCCAACAACCTGGGTCATCAACTTTGGAGAGTAATCCGTTTGACTCTGTCAAAATTGATACAGGCTAGAAAAAGAATCATGGACACATTAGAGAAGGCGATGAATGAAAGGAGAAGCGGATCGGCCTGGGGTCATCAAGATTTTCTTCAACGGCTTTTAGCAGGAAATGACGATAAATTGAATGGGCAATAGGGGTGAGCAACAAACCCATTACCCGCTAGCCCGCCCATGACCCATGAAATTTTTGCCCATTTAAACCAGCCCAATTAGCCCAAATAAGAGATTATAAACGGGCGGGCTTAAATGGGCAGGGTAGCCCATTAAACGGGTTGGGCTATGGGCAAGGTATTGGGCTGCCCATATCCGCCCGTTTAAGTTTTAATTTTTTAAAAATATTTTTATTCTTCATTTAATTGATGATATTGTTTCTCATTCATCTTTTATCAAACCTTCATGCTTGTCTAAGCTTTTATTTTATCCTTTAGGTGAAAGTTGGAACTTTCAATGTTTATGAGACTTTATGATTGGTGACTACTTTTATGATTTTATCATACTTTGATTGTTTGCAAATCTAAGTGAGGTTGTGTGATTGAATATGATTGATGTTATTTCATATTTAATTTGCTATTTGGCATGCAAAATTTATTGACAGCTTCATAAGGTTACATATAAAAAATAACTATACTGAAAAAAATTTAAAAAAAATAAATGGGTTACCCCGTAACCCGGTTAGCCCAAACGGGCTGCCCCATAACCCATTTAGCCCAAACGGGCTGCCCCGTAACCCATTTAATACGGGCTAAATGGGCTACTACCGGGTTATGGGTTAGCCCATGCCCATTTATGAATAAATGGGCGGGCTATGGGCTAACCTTCGGGTTAGCCAACCCCGCCCATTACTCAGCCCTAATGGGCAAGAAGTGAGAAGGCTAACAGATGAGGAGATCCGAGATAACATATTGACCATGGTAATCGCTGGTAAGACTGTGAAACAAGGATTTAGTTAATTGAGCTGCAGAAATGAGCCAACTCTACATTTCAAATCCCAAAAACCATGGAGCATGAGTTTTCCTTAAGATTGCAATTGCAGGTCAGGACACGACAGCCAATGCAATTACATGGATGGTCAAATTCGTGGGTGAGAATCAGAAAGTTCTTAATAATCTAACGGTCAGTCTTTCATTTTCATAGCTGAACAAATCAAGGGGAATTTTTACCAAATTGGTTCACCGCTCCATAGATTAGATATATTATTGGGTATTTTATGAATCAAGCAGAAGGAGCAGCTTCAAATTGCGAAAAGACTCGAGAGCACGCATCTTACACTGGAGGATCTTAATAAGATGCCATTCGCCTCCAAGGTGAGCAGTGACTAGTGGTAGATTGTGGGCAATATTTTAATATGAATGGGCATGACAAATTAATTTTCCTGTCAAACAGGTGGTAAAAGAAGCGTTAAGGATGGCATCTGTTGTTCAGTGGTTCCCAAGAGTGGCACTGGAGGACTGCGAGATTGAAGGCACTTTATAACCTCATCTGACTTCAATCTGCTTCTTTATTATGTACAACTTGAAAGAAACAACTCATGTACATATACATGCCTGTAACGAGCATTTTATGGGAATACGCAGGATTTAAAATCAAGAAAGGGTGGAACGTGAACATCGATGCCAGATCAATACACTTCGACCCAACCGTGTACAATGATCCGGACGTTTTCAATCCTTCAAGGTTTCATGTAAGGCCGCCTCACCAATTAATTTTAACTGTCAGAGATCAATATTATTCAAAAGACACGGATCAGAATTGAGTTACGTTGCTCTTAATTCAACAACAGGCCAAGTCAAAGACACACGGCTTCTTACCATTTGGGGTGGGCGGAAGGTCATGCCTTGGGAAGAACATGGCTAAAGCCATGATGCTGGTGTTTCTCCATCGTCTCACCACAACTTACAAGTCAGTATAATTTCCTTTCTATCTGCTCCTCGTCGAAATGCTGATTCTTCTGTGCTACAAGCTCATAAAGAAGCCACATAATCATCAGAATGACCGATTCCGTTGATACAACGTGTGCATGTACCCAGGTGGAAGGTCATTGATTCTGACTCAAGTATCGAGAAATGGGCACTCTTTTCAAAACTAAGAAGCGGCTGTCCGGTTCGCTTGACGTCAATTAAGGACATGAACAAAACTACTTGATAGGATGTGGCATTTTCCAAGGGGGATTATATTTATATACTCCTCCGATCCTTAATATAAGACCCATTTAATTAATTTGATTAGATTAAAGAAGTTAGGTAAGTTAGTTAATTATAAAAAATATGACACGTTTTTCCTAAAATACCATAATCATATTTTTTAATACCTCATCTTCCTCTTCTATTTGGTTATAGTTGAAGGAGTATCCATAAGGGTAATTTAGAGAAAATTGATAAATATGAGAAATGGGTCTTATATTTAGGACCAAAACCAACTCACCAATTGGGTCCTATATTAAGGACCGGAGGAGTACTTGTTTATCAGCATATATATCCCGAGAAAAAAAAAAAACGATCTAAGTTTCAAATAACCATATAATCCCCTGTCTTGTAATATTGCAATTATTTATCTGGGTAAATCATCAGTAATAGTAAGTTTCAGCCAGCTTCACATTTTTCTGTTCATAAGAGAACGTATTTACTACTTTTTTGTCCCCTTCTGTTTTTAAGTGATACCTTTCTGGTTCTTTAGTGAGTGCTTAGCTTCTGTCCGCGTTTTTCAAACAACTGCAGTCATGTTCATTTAATTAAAAGCCATCCCAACACAATTGCTGTTATAAAACTCACAGAAATCATAAACATATATACATATAGATTGAAGTGTTTTTAAATGTTGTGGATATTCATCACGGACCACCTGCTTTCTTGGACCACCTGTATCTGGATAATGGATATGCTAAAATCATTGAAGGAAGCTCTTTTATCAATTAATTACCATCAACGTCACTCACCAGCACCACCGTAACGCCTTTTTGAGCGTTAAAAGAGTGATATATAAACAGAACAGCGACGGCCGGGAACTTGTTTCAAACAAACCCATAGATTATTAATTCAAGCCAAATTAACATATGAGCAACATGAATGCCCCAGAAAACATAAAGCGACTAGAGTCGGTATTTTTTTTTTTTTTTAAATCTTATCTGTTTTACGAACAAGTTGTTGCAGCTTCATTATTAATTTTATCTCTGTTAGTTATTCTATGGGGTCGAGACTCGAGACAGGGCAATCCAGTGGCTCGCCCAGAGTATAATGGGTGGGAAATGAAAGATATTGATTATATTATAAGAAATCGTTAGCAAGGTTGACACAGAGAGAGGTATCAGCGGGCATAGAGCAGGACATGATCAAAAATTTTGAGGGAGCAGTTGTGTGTGGTTTGGTAGAGATAAAAATAATTAGTAGTATAATGGTACGTGTTTCAACTTGCAACCGATTTATTTATGTTTTTTTTATTAAAAAAAAAAAGGGCTAGAAGACGGAACCCATTAGGACAAACGACAGCTAGTGACATCAGAGGAGGACGAGCAGACAAAACTATAATTGATTAAGGTTTAATTACCCGATCCAATAATACTATGTCGATCTCTAATAAAGTACTTTGGATTCAGATCAGTTCAATTTCGCTTTTCAATACGTGATGCAATTGAGTAGTTGTTAACAGCACGATATTATTGTACAACTGGTAATAGACCCAATTGGGATATGCCGCGCCAACACAAACACACACACACACACACACACTTAACGGAACTTACAGTTCAAGGCAGCGAACATCAACTAGAGTATATATTTTCTGGATAAAAAGAGAAAGCCGGACCAGGGCGGGGACCACGACCATCCCCATTGATTGGTCATGTGACTGAAGCATGTGACATCGGGCTTGCTTGTTCTAAGATTTTTTTTCTTTCTTTGAAAAAAAAGTGAATAAATTTTATATGTCACGAGTATTGGAGACAGCTGACTGGTCGATTTATGTTTATTCTAAGATTTAAAGGCATACCTCAATTTTAGAAGCCCCATAGGGCTGGTTCCCTGGGGACGGACGTGGAAGAAAAGTTCTGCAACCACAAAAACGACCGTGTCAAGCATCTCCAGCAGCCAGCTCTTTCCTTAACATAAACTAGTGGTGATATGCTAGAAAATATCTGTTTATATCCATTTTTCGATCTTTCAATCAAAGGGGACCCCCATGCAGAGAAATAGGAAACAGAGAAAAAGGTGGACAAGAATTGGAAGACAAAAACATGGTCGGCTAATTTTAGGATTGCTTTTCATAATATTGACAAGCAACTACTCTGCAATTTTTGTAATTCCAAATTTTCCTCACATCTAATCTAACCGCCCTTTTATTTTCTGCCCTGTGCTTCATGCTTCATCCCCATCAACCAATGACCATTGACCGGTCATACATAATAGTTGTGCCACTCTCGATCATTTATGTACATCCAGTGAACACCTTAAAAGGGAAGTTGCAAAAGTCGCTGAAGGATAATTATGGCGGTTTGGTTAAAGCGTATATATCTATATATGACGAACGAAGTTAATATATATATTTTTTCCGGTCAGAAGAATATTATTGCTTGGGCAAATGGATGTAAAGATCACTTAAGATTGGTGGTTGGACTTGAGCAGTTTGAAAGCGTGAATATTTTACGACTCCTTTATTTGCCCAACTTTCCCTCTCGCAGAAGATAGCCATCGCCGCCCAGGCCACAACTTCTTTACGATCTCAATATAATCAATCAGCTGCAAAATCCCATCTAATATTTTGAGTTCCAATAAAAAGTGACGTGTCTTAATCTAGCTTTGATTCCCATTTCGTTTTTAGGCCATTATCATCGCGTCGAACCTCCAAGGCTGTAATGGGCGCGCAAAGGTATTATCAAAGAGCCCTTCAAAATAATTGTTCCTAATTCATTTCCCTCAGTCAACAAACGAAATGTTCTGTCGTCTGAAAGCCCGAACCAAAGGGAGGGAGAAGAGCCAAAGATAAATTAAGCACAAAGCCAACTGGGAATAATCATCTAAGGTTACGGAATTTCGCATTGCATGCATGAATAATGCTGAATTAATACTGTACAAAAGTGGTCTGTGGTCATCCGGTGGTTTAGTTCGACTGGTATTTCGAGGTTGTTTTCAGTTACCCGGTGTTGTGTCGAACACGCACAAAGACCTTGGAGTTATTGAAAAACTCAAACTAGAGTCCACAGAATTGGGATTAATTGCTGTACATTGCCATTAGTCGATGAAAATCACCAGAAAAAGCTAATCGGAAAATCAAGATATATGCATGCGTTATCCTAATCTTACGATTACTTAATTTCCAACCGTATATAAAATATATATTCTCATACAATGTTGAGCATTAAAAGGGAAAAAGAGGAAGAGTATTTTGGGTGTTAGTGCCGAAGAGTCTGCTATTCCTTATGCTCTTGCCACAGCATCCTCCTGTGCTTAGCGATGTATTCCTCTACGGTGCGGTTAAAATCCTCCTTGCTCAACTTATCCACAGAGCACAAGCGCCTCCCCAGTTCTCCTCCATATCTTCCAACCGCGTTCAGTCCGTTCAACCCCGGCCTCCCACCCACCACAATCCTACCCGAAAGATTCTCCGACCGGACTCTCCGATAACAGTCGCTATTATTATTAGAGACCTTGTTGCCCCTCATCGTTAACGTTGTCTCAGACCTTGTTGGCCTTGGTTTTTCAGCGAGCGCAGGAACCGGAGACAGAACAAGTTGGGAGCACAGTGTTTGTGTGTGAGGTGGAGAAGGGTCGGGAGTCTGAGAATCGGCGGTTGCGTGGAGGCGAGGGTGCCTGTGGTGGGTGTGGGGGAAATGGTGGTTTCTGTGAGAGAGAGCGAAGATGAGGAATATAATGAGATTTTGGAGGAGGAAGACATAGAAGGGGTGGTGGAAGAGGGAGGCAAAGAGAGCGAAGGAGTGGAAGAGGACGGCACGAAAGCAAGAGGAGCGAGAGAGGAGGAAGAGAACGAGACAGAGGTTAAGGAAGCGCAAGGCCTGTGCCAGCACTCGCTTCGTATGGTGGCTTCTGAGAGCACAGGCTTTGTGGACTGTGACGTTACGAAATTCCATGGAAGGGACGGAGGGCGTGAGTGGGAAGGAAGGACCAAAGCGAAAAAAGCGGCTATGAGGATGATGATTTGATTTGAAGCGCAAGTTTATATAGAGGGCCACACGCTGGGATTTTGCATTTGGACAGGGAAATTAAAGAGGATGACGGTGGAGGATTTGCGGAAATTTATGATTATGATGATGACCAAATGGGCAACTCCAAAATTCATGCCCCCCAAAAAATAAATGCAGGAAAATAACTCGTATAGCAGGAAATTCTTTTTTTTGGGGGGGTGGGGGGTTTCATCCCTTCTATATCACTCTAGTATCTAAAATGGGTTCTCTTTCACGGACTTTTAATTTGTTATATTTTCTCTTCAATTATCATCCTTATTTTTGGGAGAAATTCAGATCATTCAAAGTTAATATTTTTATCAGACTAATAGGTCTGCGAAGAAAATGATAATGATGATGGTGGAAACGGTTGAGGAGGAAAGGGGAGCCAGAGTTAAGGAATTCATTTTGGGGGGGGGGGGGCACTGGCTTTTTCTGACAAACGCTCATATGGTTGGTGTATGAGACGGGAGTGCGTCTCGTGCACACAGTCACACACACTCCCCTTTTAGTACAACTTTAAAAAAAACCAAAGCAGGACACATATGCATACGTCTGCATGTTGGCGTCTGCTTAATTCTCATTCATCACAACTAACTTAACGTCGCCCACACCAACTGCTTCCAATGCAGCAACTGATGTATTACCTCCAGTCCTTAATATAAGACTCTCTTCAATATTTATTTTGGTCTTAAATATGAGAACCCAATCCATTTTGTCTCTTATAATTTTTTTCCTTTCAAAATAGCCCTTCTAACAATAATAGTTCTAGTCAATATACTTGATTAGCAAGGATATTTTAGAAAAGACAATACCTATTTAGGACAAATAACTAACTCAATTTATTTCCTTAATCTCCTCAAATTAATCAACTGGCTCTTATAATTAGGATCGGTTAATTAAATTATCCACCCCCCAAAAAAAACCAATGAAGTATTGCATATAAAAAAAGAAAGAAGCAACACCAAATATTTAATGATGAGGAGGGAGAAACAAAAGAGGAGGGGCATGGGATTAGGAGGAACGTGAATTCCTTCATGAGCCTACCTCTGCCTCTGCTTTTTAGTTTGTATATAGTGTTGGAGGGAGTCTGGGCATGCACAAGCCGTGAATCGAACGGAAAGCAGCCCCATGTGCTTGTTGGTTGAAACCATTAATTAATCTTATGGGCCTAAGCTTTGCGCTAGGACCTATAAAGTTGGGCCCATTTCTGCAATGCCCAACGGAGCTTCCCCGTCCTCGCCTCATAACCCTATGATCCAAACACTGCTCCAACAGCCCCGAAAAAACAAGAAGTTCTCCCAAAAGAAAATCCACCTCATCAGCACTTTCGTTGGCAATACTCAAATGAGCTGGTGCACTAATATGTAGAATTGGTGGGCCAACATGCCAAGCCGTCCAAAAAAAAACAAGCTTAGGATTAGCTAAAAATCAATCCGCTAGTAAATAAAACTTTTTAACCCGTATTGTCTAACTCACAATTTGTCACGGGTTAGCCTACCAACTCACTGGCTAACTCACATTTTTTTGGTATTTTTTTAAATTTTATTAATCATTATGTGTATATTATTATATTTTATACTATATCTAAAAAATTTAAAAAATACCTATATTATTTATATATTTGGTGTTTTTAATCAAGTATTTGAAGGAAAAATAAAAAATTTCATTATATTTTTTCACATTGTATAAAGAAAAATATTTTTAAAAATAAAAAAAAATTAAAAAAAGACAAGAAAATAATAGTTGGTTGGTCAATGAGCCAACTCGTCAACATGATAAGTTAGGATGAACTAAAAGCCAACTCGTCATTATATATGGTCTTTTTAACCCACATTGCATAACCTTAACTTGCTACAACGCCAACCCGCAACTCACAGGTTGGCCTGTATTATCGCCCTTACTAATATGACCGTCCCTCCTTCTCTCATGCACAGACATTCGAGCAAGACCCTCGAGTCCAACTATATGATGATTTTCTGTATGTTCTGGAAATCATAAAATTCTTATGATTAATCATGACTATTTTTTCTCTCTAGAGTTTAGTCATTCTCTGTGGTACCTTAAAGCCGATTCAAAATCTCAAAACATCAACGGGAAGAGGTTAGAGAACCTAATAGATTAAGGCCCTTTAATTTGAGAAAACTAGTGGTAATAATTATAATAGGCCAATTCTCTCTTGCTTGAACCTTGATCCTTGTGGTTACCCAAACTTATTTGATGCGAGATTTCCCCCATCATCTCAAGTCTATTTACGCGTCGACAACCCAACACTCACACCTGTCCTCACGATTAATCTAACATCGATCTGTGCGGTGGTCATGATTATTGCGAAACGCGAGGTTAAGTGCTAATTAAGCTTGCTGAATAAAGAATGAGACTCTTCATTCCGCCAACGTGAAAGCTTGGACACGTTTAACAGATAAGGGGGTTGAGGAGGCGGACAGGGCCCAGGGAGGAGTGTGGCATCACAAGTTTACCGAAGAATGCCGCAGTTACGTGAAAGATGGAGCAATCGTCTGAAACAGTATGACACTCCCGCGCGGGCGTCTGTATCAGACCGCGCTATATATCAAAGCTAATGTACTGTGTATAAATGACAGGCAGTTCTCAGTGGAAAAGCTTTCTAATTTTTGGACAAACCTCTTTCAGGTCATGTGTTTCGAGGATCACAATTTCCAATAAGCCACGTCCTCAAGATCCCAATATCTTTTGTTTTTGTTCTTGTCATAGACTTGATGGGGAAGGTGGTTTCAGGCGAAGCCTTTCTCCGACACCAGTCACAGAGAGGCCTCCCATACACTCTTGCCATTCTCGTTACGTAGTCATTTAAAAAAAATTAAAAAAAGAAAAGGCATCACTACTACGTGACAGGGGCACAGTTGAGACAATTGGATAGTCTAATGTAATAGTGGCATTATAATTATTTATTTCTCCTGTAATACAATGCCCCCTCGTAGTAATTTCGCTCCCGCGCTCATGGACAGAGACTTGTTAAATAGAGTACACCACTTCGTAATGTAAATACTCCTCCGGTCCTTAATATAGGACTCAATTCTTGAGTTGGTTTTGGTTCTAAATATAAGACCCATTTCTCATATTTATCAATTTTCTCTAAATTACCCCTATGGATACTCCCTCAACCATAATCAAGTAGAAGAGGGAGAGGAGGTATTAAGAAAGATGATTATGGTGTTTTAGAAAAAATGTGTTACTTTTCCTATAATTAACTAACTTACCTAACTTCCTTAATATAATCAAATTAGTTAAATGGGTCTTATATTAAGGACCGGAGGAGTATATTTTTTTGGTTAGGTGAGATGGTCAACATCTAACTGTCAGCAACCAATAAAGCAAAGCATGGTGCCCAATGGAAACACTAAACTTGTATTAATTAATCACAGAAGAGAAGGGGCCAAAAACTTGTAATAATTTTTCCTCAACCACCACCCCCCTTAATTATAAGTGACTTCCTTAAAGTTTTAACGAGAATGTACTATTTTATCTTTTATTTATTATAGTATAGATGGTTATTTTTTTTAAATGTGTATATATTAAATAAGGGTAAAATTAGAAAGTTATTATATTTTAATTGAGAGTTAATACTGTTTAAATTTTTTTTTTGTCTGTGTTAAATATGTTGGAAGTGCTTTATAAATAGAACCAGAGGAGTAGTTAATACTACCCCTGCTGCTTAAAGTTAATTTGATTTTTAATTTGATCTTAAATATGGGATTTTGTTTATCTATTTTTTTAAAGTAACACTTATAATGGGTGCACATGTTAAAATTTTTATGAAATAGTAATTCTAACTAATATACATTATTAGCAATAATATTTTAGAAAAAATATTCCTTCGGTCCTAAATATAAGATCCTTATATTTAGTATCGGAGGAGTAACATATTTATAACAAATAACTAATTTAATAAACTTTCTTAATCTATTCAAATTAGTTAACTAGTTTTTATATTAAAAAGTGAAAATAGTATTTAATGCTGGTACACATCAACATTTAACTCCGCATTAGTTTATCCATTGGATGCAGGATACTCATCGGATATACTCGTATCCGATGCGAATATTTAGGCCTGCTCCCAGCAAAGGAGTTAAAGGTGGTTATATTTTACTAGTATCTTCTTATGTGGAATGAATATCAAATACTTGCTCTGCTTTTCGCTGTTTACAATATTACTGTAGTATATTCATGCCCAATGTGGTTCCATAACTCAATAATGTACCGTTCGGGATAAAATCGTTGGTTTAATGAGGGGCACCACCTGTAATTAATCATATATCTCTCATCTGATTTCAGATCCGGAATCACACAAATTTGGGCGTGCTTTTTAGTGTGAATTGTTTACCCATGGGATTCTCCCTGAATGAAATCACGGGTTATAAAATCTCATGTGATTACAGATTCGGAATCACAAAATGAATTACTGTTCTCTTTCTTTGGCATAAATTATTATTCTTCTTAAATAAGAGTAAAAGTCAAGGTAAAACGACATCCATCACATAAATATTATTTTTCAACACCATTCACCGCCCTAACTTTATTTATATGATTATCGGAGAAAACTAAGGACATACTTTTCCCAAGTATTAGCCGGGTTTTTTTTTTAAAACCATATGTATTAATTTAAAAACTACTTTAATTGAGACAAAGCTAATTATAGGACAGTAAACAGTGCCCTAATGACCTTAACGCCCAATCAGCTTTTGACGACATTGATAATGGGCAAGTGGCCTCAGAAATTACTCCCACCAATCCTTATCATAAACTTCAAATAATTAATTTATAAATAATAAATAACTAGTTAAAATTAGTTAAAAATAATAATTAGATTAGAAATATATTTTTGTTTTAAAAAAAATGATGAAAGACAATGTGTAGAAATATATGATAAGAGAAAAATAATTAAAAATAACATTAAAAAATGTATTAAATGTTCAAACAAATTCAAATTAAAACTTATAAATGAATTACTTCTCTAGTCCTATTCACAGGGCAGAGAGAAAATTTTTTTAATCTTATTTATAAATCATTTCATTAAATTTTTAGCGAGCATGTACTATTTTGTCTTTTATTCATTATAGTATAGGTAGTTGTCTTTTTTGAAAGGTATATATATATATTAGATATAGATAAAATTTAAAAATAATTATATTTTAATAGAGAGTTAATGCATTTTAAGGTTTTTCTTGATCTGTATGAAATATGCTGAAAATGCCTTATAAATAAGACCGGAGGATTATACTTTTTTAAAAAAAAATTTGAAACTTATAAATAATATATAAGGGAGTATAAATTAATGACATGTGGGCAGGCACACATGTGCGTGTGTTGGGAGGATATAAAATTTTCTTTTTTAAAAAAATACGTTTGACAGTGGCCTGCATTAGTTTCATTTTCATATAGTTACGTACCATTTGTATAATTATTTATGGAGAAAATTCAAAAAACAAACATCTCTTTAATTTCAAAATCTTAAATAAATAAGTATTACTAAAAAAAAATTGTAACTTGCTTCTCAGGTAGAGTGAGTTGCTATCAAAATGTAATAAATTAGTACTTTTAAATGTGATTCTAATCACGTCATGTATAGAGTTTTTGGAAGGAGTGGGGCCACAACGTAAACTTAAGGGAAAATTTCACTCAAGGACCGCAGAAGACAATTAATTTCAAAGAGCCCCCAAAACTTTCTGAAATTTCACTGCAGGACCAAATGGGCAAACTGATATTAATTCCACAAAGAAAATGACCCTATTGCCCCTCATGTGAACAAGTATGGGAGAACCCATTTGCAAGTGAGGTTAGATAATTTACAACATGCATAGATATATTTACAATTAAAATTAGTCCATTTACATATTACCTTTTCACCTGAAGAATGTGTCTGGTGAACAAGTGTGGGATAGTCCATTTGCAAGTAGGACTAGACAATTTGCAACATACATATATTTATTTACAATTGGAATTAATCCATTTACATGTCACTTCCTTCACCTGAAAAGGTCTCTGTGAGTGAACAAGTGTGGGAGCGCCCATTTGCAAGTGGAATTAGTCAATTTGCAACATACATACATTTATTTACAATTAGAATTAGTCCATTTACATATCACCTCATTCACCTGAAAAAGGTGCCTGTGAGTGAATAAGTGTGAGAGAGCCCATTTGCAAGTGGGACTAGTCAATTTGCAACATACATACCTTTATTTACAACTGAAATTAGTCCATTTACATGTCACCCTGCAATAAGTATTATGAGGGGCAATAGCGTCATTTTCTTTGTGAAATTAATATCAGTTTGCCCCTTGGTCCTGCAGTGAAGTTTCAGAAAGTTTTGAGGGCTCTTTGAAATTAATTGTCTTCTGCGGTCCTACAGTAAAATTTTCCCTAAACTTAAAGCTCACTTGTCAGCGCCACGTTCATAAGCAAAGGAGCATCACTTTGCTCAGGCCGAAAACGAGAAAAAGGGACATCACTTTGCTAATTCCCACTTCATCCCTCGCATGACGCTGACGTACGCCTCTCATCACAACGTAATGCGTACAAAATTTATTACAGCTAATAATTAAATTCCCTCTAATATTGTGCACAACCTGCAATCCTTTTCTTCATCGGCTGCGACTAGTTAAAATTTATTACTACTCCCATTCTATCTTAAATATAAAAACTTCTCATAAACTGTTATCAATATAATATCTTTATAGATATCTATGTATTTATTATTATCTCTCTTATCTCCTAGTATCTTCAATATCTTCTATTATTCCCATTATCAGCAATTATCTTTTATTATTATATCTGTAGATTCTATCAAAGATGTAAAACTGTGCCTATAAATAGAGGTCATGTATAATGTATTAAGCACCCTTGAATAGAATGAGAAATACTCTCTTTTATGGATATTCTTCTTCTTCTTTTTTATTTATAACACGTTATCAACACGAAGACTCTAACAAAGAATGGCTCCTATTGACGTCAATAATGAATATTTATGTCTTGTTGACAGTGCAACAACTCATACAATACTTAGAAATAAAAAGTATTTCTCTTCTTTGGTAATGCAAGAAGCTAACGTTCAGACTATATCTGGAAGTGCAAAAATGATTGAAGGCTCCGGAAGAGCCAATATATTATTACCTGGAGGAACAATATTATACATTGATAGTGTATTTTACTCAACTGAGTCTAAAAGAAATTTGTTGACTTTTAAGGTTATCCGCAAAAATGGATACCATATCGAAACAACAATTGAGGAAAATCAAGAATATCTTGCTATTACAAAGTCAACCTCGGGTAAAAAATACACGCTAGAAAGATTGCCTGTATTTTCTTCTAGCTTGTACTACACAATTATTAGTACAATTGAAGTACACATCATTATAAACCAATAGTTTATAAATGATAACAAATTTAATGTTTGGCATGACCAGTTAGGCCATCCCGGGATGATTATGATGGGAAAAATAATTAAAAATTCATATGAACATTTATTGAAAAGTCAACAAATACCACAATCTAATATTTTCTCCCGTCATGCATGTTCCAAGAGAAAGTTAATTATTCGATCATCACCAGGAAAACTAAAAAGTGAGCCTCTCACTTTTCTAGAACACACCATGCGGACCATTTTGATATTTTATGATTCTAATTGATGCATCAACAAGATGGTCGCATGTCTGCTTATTATCTTCGCGTAACCTGGCATTCGCAAGATTATTGGCTCAGTTAATTAGATCAAGAGTACATTTTCCTGATTTTCTTATCGAGAAAATACGTCTTGATAATGCTGATAAATTTACTTCACAAGCTTTTAATGATTATTGTATGTCTATTGGGATTGATGTTGAACAACCTGTGGCTCATGTGCACACACAAAATGGACTTGTAGAATCATTGATCAAACGTTTACAATTAATTGCGAGACCATTACTTATGAGATCAAATCTCCCAATTTCTACTTGGGGACATGCAATTTTGCATGCACCAATATTAATTCGCATCATGCCAACAAGTTATCTCAAGTCTTCCCCTTTACAAGTGGTTTTCGATCAAGAACCCAATATTTCCTATCTAAGAACCTTTGGATGTGCTGTATATGTTCCAATTGCTCCCCCACAACATACCAAGATGGGGCCTCAAAGAAGAACGAGAATATATATTGAATATGAATCTCTGGCTATAATAAAATATCTAGAACCGTCAACAGGAGATTTGTTCACGACTCGATTTGTCGATTGTCATTTTGATAAGTCAGTTTTTCCAACAATGAGGGGAGAAAATAAGAAGTTGGAAAAGGACATTAGCTGGAAAGAATTATCACTGTCTCATCTTGATCCTCACACAAAAGAATGTGAACTAGAAGTTCAAAAGATAGTCAATTTACAATGTTTATCAAATCAATTACCAGATGCATTTACTGACCCGAAGAGAGTAACAAAATCACATATTCCAGCCGTTAATGCTTCTATTAAAATTGATGTCCCTAATAGACAACCAATTGCGAATGATTCTAAAGCACGCATGAAGCGTGGCAAGCCCATCGGCTCCAAGGATAAAAATCCTCAAAAGAAAAAAGGAGCTAAAAGTATAGATTGCCTAGTCAAGAATAATTTAGAAAAGTTAGCAACTCCAGAAGAGTCATTAGACAACGCTAACATCCCAATTCTTAGTGAAAGTCAGGTACCTGAAATATGTGAAAATAATGAGATATCAATTAATTATGTTATGAATGGGATACGATGGGACCGAAGTAAAGTTGACATCGATGATATTTTCTCTTATAATGTAGCGCTCAATGTGATGAATGATAATGAGGATCATGAACCAAAGTCAATTAGTGAATGTAAACAAAGAAAGGATTGGCAAAATTGGAAAGATGCAATTAAGGTAGAATTAAAATCGCTAGAATAGCAAAAAGTTTCTGGACCAGTAGTCCTTACACCTGAAGATGTAAAACCGGTTGGATATAAATGGGTTTTTGTGCAAAAGAGAAATGAAAAGGGTGAAATCATAAGATACAAGGCATGACTTGTTACCCGAGGATTTACACAAAGACCTGGTATTGATCTTGAAGAAATTTATTTACAAGTAGTGGATGCAACTACTTTTCGATACTTGATTAGCCTCGCAGTAAATAAAGAGCTCAATTTACATCTAATGGATGTTGTTACAGCCAATCTGTATGGATCACTTGACAATGACATTTATATAAGATTCCCTTAAGGGCTGAAATTGCCAGAAGCATACAATTCAAACTCTCGAGAACAATACTCAATTAAGTTAAACAAATCCCTATATGGATTAAAGCAATCAGGGCGAATGTGGTATAATAAGCTTAGTGAATATCTATTGAGGGAAGGATATAAAAATGATGCAATATGCCCATGTATTTTTATGAAAAGATCAATAAATGAGTTCGTTATAATCGCTGTGTATGTTGATGATATAAATATTATTGGAACTCCTGAAGAGCTTGAAAAGGTAGTGAATTGTCTAAAGAAATAATTTGAAATGAATGATCTAAAAAGAACAAAATTTTTCCTTGGATTACAAATTGAGTATTTGAAAAATGAAATTTTTTTATATCAAGAAACTTATACAAAAAAGATCCTATAACATTTTTATATAGATAAATCACATCCATTATGTACTCCAATGGTTGTAAGATATTTTGGAGGTGAATAAGGACCCTTTTAGACCTCGAGAAATCAAGGAAAAAGGTGATGAAGAGCTGCTTGGTCCAGAAGTACCATATCTTAGTGCAATTGGAGCACTAATGTATCTTGCTAATCATACGTGACCTGATATATCATTTGCAGTCAACTTAATAGCAAGATATAGTTCTTCACCAACACGAAGGCATTAGAATGGAGTTAAACACATCCTTCATTATCTTAAGGGTACAATGGACATGGGATTATTTTATTTGAATGCATCCAAGACCAATCTTATTGGCTATGCAGATGCTGTATTTCAGTCTGACCTACATGTAGTAAATCACAAACTGGCTATCTATTCATATGTGGTGGTACAACCATTTTGTGGCGATCTATGAAACAAACTATATCAGCCACATCATCTAACCATGCGGAGATTCTAGCAATGCATGAAGCAAGTCGGGAATGTGTATGGTTAAGGTTCTTAATACATCACATACGAAGTTACGAACTACTTGTGGCTTGTCTTCTGGTAAAATGATCCCGACAATACTATACGAAGATAATACTGCATCTATTACCCAACTAAAAGAAGGGTACATCAAAAGAGATAGAACAAAGCATATCTCCCCAAAATTCTCCTTCACTCGTGACCTTCAAAAGGATGGTGAAGTCAATATCTAACAAATTCATTCCAATAAAAATTTAGCAGACTTATTCACCAAATCACTTCTAGCCACCACGTTCGAGAGACTTATTCATGACATTGGACTTCACAGACTCAGAGATATCAACTAATATTATTAAGGGGGGAGTAAATATATACTGTACTCTCTTTTTTTTCTATGGTTTTTCCTAGCAAGGTTTTTAACGAGGCAACATTATGAAATATATATCGATAAATGTTACACTCTTTTTCTTCTACTAGGTTTTGTCCCATAGGGTTTTTCTAGTAGAAGTTTTTTAATAAGGTACATATTTAGTTATAGACATCCAAGGGGGAGTGTTATGAATATAATATCTTTATAGATGTCCATGTATCTATCATTATCTCCCTTGTCTCTAAGTATCTTCAATATCTCCTATTATTCCCATTATCTGCAATTATCTTTTATTATTATATATATAGATTCTATCAAAGATCTAAAGTTGTTCCTATAAATAGAGATAATGTATAATGTATTGGGCACCCTTGAATAGAATGAGAAATACTCTCTCTTATTGATATTCTTTTCTTCTCTGTTCTTCTTCTTTATTTATAACATAAACAATATTAAATTCTATCATGTAGATCAAAAAGTAAGTTAAAGATAATAAATAAGTAGAAATTAAAAGTTCTTTCTTCTTCAAAATACCTTTATTTATAAGGAGAGAGAATATAGGAAAGAGAATAAAAAATTATGAAAGAGAGAATGTCGATAAAGAAAGATGATAATTTGAGAAATAAGATAATAAATATATATTAAGTATTAAAATAAGTAATTAATGGGGGCAAAATAAGAAATTTGTTACAAAAATTTAAGACAACTTACAAATGTTACTTATAATTAGGAACAAGAAATGAATGCTAGTTGTTGCTTATAAAGAGGAACGGAGAGAGTAATTTATAATGTAATCACACTACGAATTAGTTCTTATATTTAGAATTGAAGGTGGTACTATTTTTCATTCTTTTTATAAAATTTAAATAATTAAATTACGTGATTTAAAATATTTAATAAAATTAATTAACAATAATAAATACATTAAAAAGGATATTTTTTTATGAGAGAATCCCATAAAAAGAGATTTGAAATTACTAAATCATAAATAAAGAACTCCCACGACAATGCATTGTTATTTGCATATCAAGTATTGTCAAAACCTATTAAAGCATGAAAACCAGACATGATTTGGGATTTAATAATTTCAATTTTTTTTTTGTGAATGTTCTTTAAAAATTGCGGGAAGGCAGATGGAGGGCAAAAATAATGACAAAAAGGTAAAAGAAAATATGCGAAAAAGATGACAGGATTAATTAGAGATAAAAGTAATAAAAATAGTGATATTCTTGATTCATCTTAGGGGTTTCCACCTCCGAGCCTTGAATGTGAAATTGGGAAAGCAGAGAGGAAATTTTAATAACTGTGAGAGTATATGTTTAATAGTGTTTAATTAATATTTCAGTGGGGTTATTCAATCCATTCACAGGTTTTTCCCGTTTCCTCTTGAGTCTGATTGTCGATATGGAATTATAGATGGTCTGATCTGATGTTTACTTGGTATGTGAATGACCAGCATGCACGCGGCGGATCAATTTTGGGATGCTCAAGAAAACTAAACAGTTAAAAGATCAGGATAAGTGCATTTTCCCTTATTAGTGGCTCTCTCGATTCTAGCATGTCAACATCATGGGCAGACGAGCTGAGGAAGAAAGGAAACAACAATTCAATTCAAAGCACGAGGCGCAGCACTTCAACTGTCCACCCAACTATTACTAGGAAACTTGGCCTTAATTTTGTTATTACTAATTAATATACTATGAAACTACTTTTTGTAGTAGCTAAGAGGAGTGGACTATGACAAAAAATTTTGTTAGTATATTTTATTAAACTTAATTATTTTTCTAGTTTCTAACTCTCAAAATCATTCAAAAATAAATAAGTATAATGAATACTGAATATTAATATAACAATGCGTTTGATTTAAGAAATAAATATGAGACAAATAAAATATATATAAATAAAATTCTATATATTTTTGCGGGCAGGGCAGCATACCGTGCCCGATGCCCAGCCCTGCCCAACAGTTTGCCCAGCCCAAACAAGCCCAATAATTCTTTTGAGCCATTTTTTTTAGGACGGGCTGGGCATTTTTTTGCGGGCTTGGGCGGGCATAGCGGGCTACTGGGCTTCATGAACACCCCTAAAAAGCACTAATAAATTTGGGCTGAGCAAATGTGGGCTGGGCAGGGCGGGTTTCTATGCCCAACAAGTCAATATACTATATTAATTAACTAATTATTTATATCCTTCTAAATAATCTAATGTAACTTTATTAAAATGGAAACTTAGCCTTAATTTTGTTATTACTAATTAATATACTATGAAACTACTTTTTGTAGTAGCTAAGAGGAGTGGATTATGACAAAAAATGTTGTTAATATATTTTATTAAACTTAATTATTTTTCTAGTTTCTAACTCTCAAAATCATTCAAAAATAAATAAGTATAATGAATACTGAATATTGATACAACAATGCGTTTGATTTAGGAAATAAATATGAGGCAAATAAAATATATATAAATAAAATTATATATATTTTTGCAGGCAGGGCCAAATGGGCAGGGCAGCATACCGTGCCCGATGCCCAGCCCTGCCCAACAGTTTGCCCAGCCCGAACATGCCCAATAGTTCTTTCGGGCCATTTTTTTTAGGACGGGCTGGGCATTTTTTTGCGGGCTTGGGCGGGCATAGCGGGCTACTGGGCTTCATGAACACCCCTAATTATTACATTACCACCTTTAATTTGCTAAACGGCTGGTAGCGATGTTCACCAAAACTGCTAGTGTAGTATGCCAACCTAAACCCGAGAGAAAATGGCCTAGGCCAGTCTGGAAAAAAACAGCCTAGAAAAAAATGGACATTCTTGGACTGGGCATATCATAGGCAGGGTTGGGCTATAGACAGGGTATGCTGCCTGCCCATTTGACTCTGCCTGTAATATATATTTATAATTCTTTTTTTTGTCAGAAATACATATAACGATATATAATATATATAATATATATTATTCTCTCCTCTTCCATTTGTCTTAGATACATTGAGAGGTATACTTAATTCTTCCCTCTTAGTAATTTTTTAATGTTTTTCTAATCTTATTTAGTATATTTTAGTTTGTTTTCATTGTTGGTTGTCTTGTAGAGATGCAAAAACATGTTCACTTTAGTGTTGTATTAAAAGATATATCAATTTAAGACAGATCAAATTTATTGATTTGTTGAATTTATTGTTTCTTCAAGTATTTATTTCTTTATAGTTGTTATAAGATACCCTTGTTTTAACTAGAAAATTTTTCTCCGAGGTATCACCATTTGCAGGGCAAGGCAGGGTTTTGCAGCTCGCTTATCTTTCGGGCTGGACATCGGGCATGGGGCATGCTCTACCCAATCCTGCCCATGAATACCCCTAACGGCTGGTACATCGTCTACGGTGTGAATCACGTGTGGCAGTACACAAATTTGGGCTCCTTAGCCATCTAAAATTAATATCCCATCTAATAATAACATAATTGATGGAGATCATAATAATTGCGCGTTTCCTTAATAGTTCCTCTTTTAATATCAAATCCAAACATTGCACGTCTCATGACGTCATGACGATACAGCTCTTCTCATATTCAGATACAAGTAGCATAAGGTAAGAAGTGAGAAGGATCAGAGAATAATTAATATACTCCTCCGGTCCTTAATATATAGGACTCAATTATTGAGTTGGTTTTGGTGCTAAATATAAGATCTATTTATCATATTTATCAATTTTCTCTAAATTATCCCTATAGATATTCCCTCAACCATAATCAAATAGAAGAGAAAGAGAAGGTATTAAGAAAGATTATTATGGTATTTTAGGAAAAACGTGTCACATTTCTTATAATTAACTAACTTACCTAACTTCCTTAATCTAATCAAATTAGTTAGATAGATCTTATATTAAGGATCGGAGGAGTATATATATATATATATATATATATATAGATATATGAAACCTACTAGTTATGTTCATATTGATTTGAAAGGCTAGCTATGGTTATAGACACATGTAGAAAGAGGAAGAAATTAAAGTGGATGAGGAAGTAGACAAAGGAAAGGAAAAACGGGAAAGAAGACAAGAGGAAGCATGCCTTTAAGGGAAGCTGTCGGTCAAAAGGACACCTAACAAACAGAATCACAGACTGTTGGTTGAACCCGCGAGTCACAAAGCCATGACCGTCATCTGATTCGATGTTATAAATACCCGCGGCATTTCACTTGCCATGCCATCCCACAACCCCCGCCCTCCCTCTCTGCCCGTGCAAGTATATATATTATTGTTAATTCCTCCCCTTGCTATAACGCCCCCGCCCCCCCAATCTCCTTCCCCTTTGTTACTGTTCGTTCCCTCCCAAAAACTGAGAGCTATCATGGGTTCCGCGTCTGAGACTGTTTGTGTCACTGGCGCTGCCGGCTTCATCGGCTCATGGCTCGTCATGAGACTCCTGGAGCGCGGCTACACTGTTCGAGCCACCGTGCGCGACCCTGGTTCCATTCCCAACCCCTCTTTCTTTTTCTTCTTCTGCTTCGTTATTCATTCACCAGTCACCCATAACACTTGCCTTTGTTCATTTGATTTCATTTTGCAGCTAACATGAAGAAGGTGAAGCACTTGCTGCAACTGCCCAAAGCCGATACGCGCCTGACTCTGTGGAAGGCCGATCTCGCTCACGAGGGAAGTTTCGACGCCGCCATCATTGGCTGCACCGCAGTTTTCCACGTCGCCACCCCCATGGATTTCGAATCCAAGGATCCTGAGGTATATGTATACACGCACATTCTTCTTCTGCACATATATACACAAACGTACACACGCTCGCGTGAACACATTCTTCCTTCTGCTTTCCTCTTTATATTACTACCTCCGGTCCTAATTATAAGACCCAGTTAACTTATTTGAGGAGATTAAAGAAGTAAGTTAAGTTAGTTATTTGTAATAAATAAGTGTTGTTATTCCTAAAATATCCTTGCTAATTAAGTATATTGGCTAGAACTATCATTATTAGAAGGATTATTTTAGAAAAAATGCATAAATATGAGAGACAAAATGAATTAGGGTCTTATAATTAGGACCAAACAAAAAATCAAATGGGATCTTATAATAAAGACCGGAGGTAGTATATTCACAGCTCGTTCGGCCATTCATGCGTGGCCTTTTCATTCAAAATTCTTTCCCCCGAATATCCACGTCACCGCCGTCTCCATCCGTTCTCGTTTTTTGATCTTCCTTTTCTCTGTTCTTTCCGTTGCTGCAAACATAACTAAGCCACTTGAACTCAGATTCTACCTGTTGCACCTGTCTTGCATGACGTGTTGAAATAAATCATCTCGTTCGTAGTTTATAATGCGAGATTTTCTATAAATTTTATTACACACGCACTATAGTATTTTGATTGGACAGAGGACAGCAGCCCATTGTATTTTTTTTTTTTAACGCATAATCTATATTGAATCTAGACTATTAAAACTAATTTTAAATGATTTAGATCGCAATGAACATCATAGTACTCATCATTGCAATAGGCACTTCACTTGACTTGACGGAGCATTTTCATATTAAATTAAATGTTGAGACAATTTGAATATGACTGGGAAACATTTATGTATAGAATGAAGTGATAAAACCAACCATCAATGGCTTATTGGATATCATGAAAGCATGCGTCAAGGCCAACACCGTGAGAAGATTGATATTCACATCCTCTGCCGGAACCGTCAACGTCGTCGAGCATCAAAAACCAGTGTTCGACGAGACTTGCTGGAGCGATGTTGAGTTTTGTCGCAGAGAAAAGATGACCGGTTGGGTTAGTAGCTTGCTTTCTCCTCTTTCTCTGCTCGGCATTTGTTCTGGGATCAATTCCCTACATAAGAGGGACAAGTAATCTCAGACATTCACAAAACCAAATATTTTGCAGATGTATTTCGTTTCAAAAACGTTGGCAGAGCAGGAGGCATGGAAATTTGCCAAACAACATAACATGGATTTCATAACTGTCATTCCTCCCCTTGTGGTTGGTCCCTTCCTCATGGATTCAATGCCCCAGTCTTATCACTGCTCTTTCTCCCATTACTGGTGCGTTATTATCAAGAAGTCTTTTAATTTCAATTTTGCAGTCGTTCATCATGCGGACTTTGATTTAAAAATATTAATTGTGATTGCAGGGAATGAAGCGCATTATTCAATCATAACGCAAGGCCAATATGTTCATTTAGATGATCTCTGTATGGGTCACATATTCTTGTCAGAGCATCCTGCGGCAGAAGGAAGATACATATGCTCTTCCCATGACGCCAACATTCAATGATATTGCGAGAATTCTTAATCAAAAATATCCCGAGTACAATGTCCCCACCAAGTATATATACATATACCTTCCCCCTTCTTTCTGTCCTTTTAATTCAAGCTCATAGTTAACAACAAACTCTTTTACGGCGTGAATGAATGAATCCATGTTGGACTAATGTTATTGTAAACATGATTTATGATTTTGTTTACAGGTTTAACAATATTCCAGATAACTTGGAGATTGTGCACTTTTCTTCTAAGAAGATTACAGATTTAGGATTTCAATTCAAATACAGCTTAGAGGACATGTTCATAGAAGCTGTTGATACCTGCAAAGAAAAAGGACTTCTTCTCAAGACAACAGAAACTCGTCTTAACGGTACCACACACGAAAAGTGAAAATGTGATATATATATATATATATATATATTACATATATCGTGTTCCTCATGGTTTTGGCTCTTCTATATAGCTACCGGCGAGGCCATTTGATAGCTTCGGCGGCCAAGGCTTGGATTTGTCTCCATTATTCAGTGCAAGGTTGTATTTTATGTTGGCTTACTCTGTTTTAGACTAAGGAGGTTTTCTTAGCTCTGTTGAGAGCTGATACCTCTATCCAGTAATGAGAAATTCAATTTTGAACTCTGAATATGTCAACACGTGTATATGCCAGAGCTACACACACACATACACGCGATATTATGACAAGCTCAAGCAAGCAGAAGGATTTGAATTAATTTACCTCTATATATAAAGAAGAACAAGCAATTTGGTAGGGTCTCGGTATAACTCTCAAATATCTTTTTTTAAAAAAAAAAAGGAGTAAAAGACGTACTTCTTTTCTGGGCAAAGAGTGATGAGGCCGCCCAAAGCAGGAGTAAATTGTGTCCAGGGGAAAAAAAAAAAAAGACGTCCTTATAAAGGCAGGCTCTGAATTGTTCAAAGGGTGATTAGGACCTGTTTTGTCAGCCATATCTTCTTTTATTAGCCAGAGGACGATCTTTTTGGAATCAAATGAATCCCTTAAAATATGTGAAAAAAGTCGTTTTCAAGCTCGCAGAGTCGCAGTATTAGTTACTGACAAGGATGACAATGGTGAGGTTGATAATAATAAAAAATATATATATTTGCCAGGTAATTTTGAGCATTACTCAAAATAATAGCACGCGAAGAACAAATCAGGCAAACAATGCTAAAATAACATAACGAGTAAATGATTTATTGGATTGGAAGTTCCGTTTTAGATGGAGTTTACAAACTTGGAATTATTTGTGCATGATTTGAAATTTAATGAACTGATTACGCGCCTCAAGGAATAGGATTCATTCATTTAGGCAAACAAGCGACAAAACCGTGAGACACTTCCTAACAGAGACGGGTCATATATGAAGTGTTGAACGTCGTTATTGTGACGTTATCAGATATTATAGGAGGAAAATATAAAAATGTATTCCAACTTTCATTTATGACGATTTGTGCACGGAAGCTCCGGATTTTGTAGACCAAAAAAGCAAAAAATTTCTCAAAGATTTTCGAACATTTGGATTTTATTTTATTTTTGGGATGCTTTATGCTCTGTCAGTCTGTTGACTACAGAGGTATTCAAAGCCGCGGCTATATCAGATGGAGGGTGAGGAATTTCGAAATATTTTTTGAAGCTCTTCTTTGCGGTGTTTGAGGCCTAATCCTTCAATTGATTATTACTCCTCTGATTCTATTTATAAGATATTTTTAACATGTTTTACATAGATCAAGAAAAATCTTAAACTTCATTAACTCTCATTTAAAATTTAATAACTTTCTAACTTTATCCTATTAAAATACATTATACCTCACGTAAATAAATCAACGCAATAATAAATGAGAGGTAAAATTTACATCTATACAAAAAAAAAATTTCTCAGTACCTTATAAATAAGACTAAAAAATGTATTCTTTGTCTGTCGTATAAATAGCAAGGAAAGAAAACCGGACCGGACCGGCCGGTTCAACCAGAAAACCGGTGAACCGGTCCAAAGTCCGGTCTGGTTTAAGCAGAAAAACGGTCACCTGTTGAACCGGAAAGTAACCGGTCAAGCCGGAAATTAACCGGTGAACCGTCCGGTTCGGGGGTAAACCGGTTAATATTTTTCCTCCTCCCCAAATCTAAAACGACGTCGTCTAATGCTTAAAAGGAAGGAGAAAAAATCGAACAACAATTTGTAGCAATTCCCTCGGTCCCTCCCTCCCGACCAGACCCAGACCAGAATGGGGAAATAATAAGTCCATCTGAAAATTAGAGAAAGAGGGAGAGAAAGCAGAGAAGGAAAATAGAGGAAGAGATAAAAATAACTTACTGGAAGAGAAAACTCTTGAAAAATTATGATGAAAAATGAAGTGAAAACCTTCTTTTAAAAGGTAGAGAGCATGGAAGAGGGAAGAGAAATGCTTCAAGAGGCGGGCACTTGAGTTTTGTGGTGTGGTGGATGAAGATCGGAAATTGAGAGAGGAAGGAGCTCTGATAAGGCCACAGTCCCAGGATTTGAATGAAAATGAGAAGGCAGAAAGGCATTAATGACAGGGGAAGGGGCAACTATGAGTACTCTATTTCCAGTTGCAGGCATTGATTAGCACGTTCACGAATTTAGAGGGCCATTCAGGTAATGTGTTGCAGGCACTATGAGTACTGTATCTTCTTTTTCGCTTTCCAAAGCCTAGTCATCCGCTCCCTACGTTCACTTAATGGGATACTTCTAAATAT
This sequence comes from Neltuma alba, assembly GCF_004799145.2. Classification (NCBI taxonomy): domain Eukaryota; kingdom Viridiplantae; phylum Streptophyta; class Magnoliopsida; order Fabales; family Fabaceae; genus Neltuma; species Neltuma alba. The sequence goes on along the minus strand of NW_021632837.1, from coordinate 5,428 downwards.
TATTTTTATTAAAATTTTTATATAAAAATGAATATTTTTGAAATTTTATTTAAATTATATTTTTTAATAATTACCGGTTGACTCCGGTTCAACCCCGACCTGACCATTAACCCTTTAACCACCTATCTCAACCGGTTTAGTGTCCGGTCCGGTTTTTTGTTCCTTGATAAATAGGACTAAAGGAGTATTTCTTTTGTGATAAAGAAAAGAGAAAATTGCAACAAAGTCCTATCAAAGAAAATTAAACACAAAAAGGTCCCTTAAAAGCATCAAATTATTTTGAAGTCTCAGGGAACCTCATTGCAAGAGAATTCATTTGTTTAATTATCAAATTGCTCTTAATTTTTTTTAAAGTTTGCATTAACAACTAAAAGAGCAGTCATTAACAGTTTAAGATGTAAAAATTAACAACTATCATGGTAGGTATTGACAATTCATATATTGCATTTTGTGATGTATTGAGAAAATATGTTGTTAATACCGGTTGTGATAGTTATTAATCCTTACACCTTCGATTGTCATGTAAACTTAAAAAAAGAAGAGCAATTTGATAATTAAACAATTAAAATTTTTTCAATGATGTTCTTTAGGAATTGAGAATAATTTGATTATTTTAATAGATTTTTTTATTTAATTCTCTTATGTGAGAACTTATTGTAATTTTCCCTAAAGAAAATATGAAACAGATTGGTTGAGGCTGCTGTGCAAAATATTTTTATCCTTTGGAATGCCATTCTTTTCGGCTCAGGACTATGTGGGGCCGGCCTATATTTTATATACACCCCAACGTTTTGGGTAGCCCTTGAAATGGAATTTTCGCCTATTCTGGACACTTTTGTTTCCCTTTCATTTGGCCCACCCACTTATTTCTTTCTCTTGCCGTAGTCTCTCTATACATGGGCTCAACATTTTTAAAACTTCCTGGGTTTTCCAAAAGAACTGATTAATGAGTTATGGGACTCGGAGCCGGTTTCATACGCAACAGCCCATATTCTTGTGCGTGTCTATAAATGGGCTCTGTTTCGGTCCAATAAATTTCTTCGGCTTATGTTTTGGTCAACATTTCCAACTCATGTCAATTCATTGGGTTTCTCAAGCTCTTTTTTTTTAATCTGATCTAAAAGCTCATATTCAACTCACTCGATTTTCAACTCACGAGAAAGAATTAGTTTAGTAGTACCTTCGATCCTAAATATAAAAATTAATTGACTGATTAAATAAGTTAAAAAATAAATTAAATAAGTTATTAGTAATAAATAAGTATTGTTTTTTTAAATATCCTTATTAATCAAATGTATTGGTTAGAACTATTATTATTAAAATGACTACCTTGAAAAAAATATAGATAAATATAAAAGAAAATAGATTAAGGTCTTATATTTAAGACTAAATAAAAGTGAAATAAGTTTTTATATTAAAGACCTGAGGTAATACTATTGTGATGTCATCCGGTATATCCAAGTATTCTAGAGAACTAATTTTTTTTCCAAGATGCGGTAATTTAATTTTGAATTTGGCATCATCAGAATAATTTTCCACAATTTCGAGGCATCTTATTTTGCCGTGCAACAAACCCAAAAATTAACCGCACTTCCATGAAAACTTATCTTCTCCCTCTTTTTTCCTTTTTTGATTTCCTTAAAAAATGACTTCATCCTATAAAACATGACCTAAATGGACATCTACCTCTTTCGGACAAAACATCCCACGTTTCTCAATCTCACCTAAACAAAATTGCACCTTCCATTCCAACTTCCAAATACACGGATTTCAACTCTTTGCAATCATCCTACAATGTCTTCTAAAAGAAGCCCGTGCCTTAATGGCTATTCAGCCACTCTTTCCATTTTTTCTCTCTCACTCATTCTTGAATGACATAATGATCTTTGATATTGAATTTCAATGACTCATCATAGTTGAAAGAATCTGGATTTTCAAGACTTTGATTTGACAAAAAAACGATACATAGTAACAACTGCACGTTTTTAATCCAAAAGTAGCATTTCATAAACGGCGAATCAAACGCCTGATTTTCGAATCCTTTATGTTTGGAGAGTAATAACATACAAATTTATTTGATTAAAACAAAATTAACATAATGAATTTACAAATAAAACAAAATAAAATAAAGAGGCAGCCTGAGGCTATATATAGAAGAGAACAAGTACAAGCACAAGCAGACTTGCACTGCCCATCACATACACAACCCCCGCCCTCTATAAGAATCTGCCACCTTCGGCCCTCTCCCTCCCTTTCATTCTTCTCTTCCCGTGCAATTATATATCTTTCATCCTCATGAGGAATCACCCTTCACTTTGATTATTAATTATTCCTCCACTATAACGCCCCGCTCCTTTATCCTTATTCCCATTTATTATTGTTCATTCCGCTTCCTTCTACAAGTTTTCTCCTACTAGCCCAAAGAGACAGACCGAGAGAGAGTCATGGGTTCAGTGTCTAAGACTGTCTGTGTCACCGGGGCTGCCGGCTTCGTCGGTTCATGGCTCGTCATGAGACTCCTGGAGCGCGGCTACGCTGTTCGAGCTACCGTGCGCGACCCTGGTTTCATTCCAACCCCTCTTTCTTCTTCGTTATTCATTCACCAATCACGTATAACACTGGTCTTTACTTATTTGATTTCATTTTGCAGCTAACATGAAGAAGGTGAAGCATTTGCTGCAACTGCCGAAAGCCGATACGCACCTGACTCTGTGGAAGGCCGATCTGGCCCACGAGGGAAGTTTCGACGACGCCATCAATGGCTGCACTGCAGTTTTCCATGTCGCCACCCCTATGGATTTCGATTCCAAGGATCCTGAGGTATATGTACACGCACATCCTTCTTCTACATATATGTTATATATGCACAAACACACGCGAGAGTGAACAGATTCTCCATTCTGCCTTTTTCCTCTTTATAATGACAGTTCAACCATTCATGCATGGCCTTTTCGTTCAAAATTCTTTCCCCCGAATATCCACGTCACCATCTCTCTCCTTCCGTTTCTCGTTCTTTGGTGTGGCTTTTGAGTTCTCTCTGTATTGCTGCAAACATAACTTAGCAACTTCAACCCAGACTCACGGTACTAGGTCCGTTTCACGTGTCTTGCATGACGTGTTGAAACTTGAAAATAAATCATCTTTGTTTATGGTTTATAATGTGAGATTTTCTGTACATTTTATTTCTCGCTCTCTCTCACGCACTGATATATTTTGATTGGACAGAGAAAAGCAGCCCATCGAATTGTTTGTTTTATGTAACATAAAATCCGTAATGTGTCGTTCTATTTACTATTTTCTGTGTGATTATTGATTTTTTTTTCAATAATTAATTTGGTTTGATGTAAATTCAAATTATTTTTTCTTAAAAAAAAATCTCAATCTGCGTTGGTGTATTACTTAACGTTTTCGGCAACGGATTAAGGCCAGTTTAAAACTCAAGAATTGAGCTGATATGAGTTTTGAAAAGTCAGCAGATTAGCATCTTACCGTATCAGTCCTTTGTAAATGCGATTTAAATAGCACGCGTGCAGAATATGCATGGCTCGCACGTTATCTTTTCTGAATTCATAAAGTGCTTATTTGACTTCATGCTTAAAAAAAAAAAAAAGCCCTCATTTAATTGAGGCTGATATTCAGAAAATTTATTTCCTAACATTCTATGGATTAGATTTAGATGAAGAAATAAAGAGATGTTGGGATATGGAAAAAATAAGAAATTAAAGATATTGTGTTGGATGCGAAAAATTCCAAATCTTGATAGGATCTGATGTACGTAACAAAAAAGCCAAAAAGAAAAAAAAAGGACAGAATTGAAAAAAAAAATAAAATAATATATTAACGGTAGAATTTTGCAGAATACTGCATTGTGTTTCTTTAATTAGTGAACACACGTTCGTAGTTGAATGACTTGGCAATAAGCACACGAGGCATTCAGGTGACGTGCCTACTTGGGTGACTTGGTCAAATATGTTCATATTAAATGCTAAAAATATTTGATTATGACTGGGAAACATTTTTGTATAGAATGAAGTGATAAAACCAACCATCAATGGCTTATTGGATATCATGAAAGCATGCGTCAAGGCCAACACCGTGAGAAGATTGATATTCACATCCTCTGCCGGAACCGTCAACGTCGTCGAGCATCAAAGACCAGTGTTCGACGAGACTTGCTGGAGCGATGTTGTTGAGTTTTGTCGCAGAGAAAGATGACCGGTTGGGTTAGTAGCTTGCTTTCTTCCTCTTCTCTGCTTGGCATTTGTTCTGGGATCAATTCCCTACATAAGAGGGACAAGTAATCTCAGACATTCACAAAACCAAATATTTTGCAGATGTATTTCGTTTCAAAAACGTTGGCAGAGCAGGAGGCATGGCATGGAAATTTGCCAAACAACATAACATGGATTTCATCACTGTAATCCCTACGCTTGTGGTTGGTCCCTTCCTCATAGATCCAATGCCTCCCAGTCTTATCACTGCTTTTCTCCATTACTGGTGCGTTTTACCATCATCGTGTCTTTTAATTTCGTCTCTCTTCTCGTTCATCATATGCCCTTTGATTTAAATGTTGTAATCGCAGGGAATGAAGCCCATTATTCAATCATAAAGCAGTGCCAGTATGTTCACTTAGATGATCTCTGCATGGGTCACATATTCTTGTTAGAGCATCCTGCGGCAGAAGGCAGATACATATGCTCTTCCCATGATGCAAACATTCATGACGTTGCAAGAATCTCAATCAAAAATATCCTGAGTACAATGTCCCCACCAAGTATACCCTTCCCTTCTGTTTACTTATTCATTGCCATCAACATTAAGAACTCTTTTACATGAAGGAGTGAATGCATGGTGGACTAATTGCCATAACATGATTCATGATTTTGTTTATATAGGTTTAACAATATTCCAGATGACTTGGAGCTGTGCACTTCTCATCTAAGAAGATCAAAGATTTAGGGTTCCAATTCAAGTACAGCTAGAGGAAAGCTCACCGCATCTGTTGATACATGCAGAGAGAAAGGACTTCTTTCGGAACCAACAAAAACTCGTGTTAATTAATGGCACCACTAATCGAAAATAAAAATATGATCTATATACATATCTGTGCGCGCCCTCGTGTCAGCCATTGTCTTGGCTCTCTATCTAGTTTTTTGGTATGTTAAATGATGAATTGGGAAACATATGAGTACTGCAAATAAGAGTTCGTTTGGGAAATAAAGTTGCCTTTGGAGAGGCCATTCAATACTTTATCGTCTAAATTAAAGCTTTGACTTTGTTCTCAATTATTTAATGCAAGGTCATATCTTCCGCTTACTCAGTTTTAATCTGAGGAGATTTTCTTAGCTCTGCTAATTGCCGGTATCGCTATGTGCGCATGAATGAGAAATTCAATTTTGATTTTTGAACTTCGAATATGTCAACATAC